>NC_061111.1:174746923-174835590 GCF_002878395.1 Capsicum annuum
GTTGTGGGATCTATGATTATTCCCCCATGGATTTAATAGTTGGTTAGGGTTTGAGTGATTGTGGGGACATCTTGATAATTCTTTTGTTATGATTGTTATTTATTGGTTACAAATAATAAATCCCACCTTATGTTGATTTGCTCGAACTGAGAAATAAACTAAAGGTACTAAATTATCAACAAGGATTTGGGAAGGTTAAGCTCTCATCTAATGATTAATGCTGTAACAAGATTGATCAACTTAAGATAAAATCAGTATGAATAGAATGAAGTTTGAGAGAATTAAGGAGTTCAACATTTAGGTAGGTTGAGAAACACTTAGATGGACTGTTAAAACTAATAATTTGGTGTTTTCCACAAGTCATGAGAACCCAATACTGCAGTTATTATAAAATGGAGGATTAATAATCATAGTGATCATAACCCTAGTTCCTCTCTATCACTGATTTGAACTATTAAAGTTTTTAGTTTTGAGCTCTAACGTGTTAATAACATTTGTTCAATCATTAAAAAACCCCATTTTATCTTTTCGTAACATTTGTTTGAATTCAACTTATAGCTATAGTTTTGAATTATTTTAATTTCCACTCACATGGTTCCCCGTGGATTCGACCCCGACTCCAAAGTTGGGTAAATATATTGACGACGACCTCCTTGCACTAAATTAACATATAAGTTGAGTGTTATCAAATCCCTAAACTTGAATTATTTTTGTGTGACCATGATGATGATTAGATTTTGAACTTAAATGAGAGCATGGGATATGCAATTCCCTCTTTTGCTATGAAATTATATTGATTTTACATGTTAAGAACGGGTCACATAAATTGTTAAATGTTTGAGCCTGTTATGTATACATTGAACTATTTTCATGAGATAATGGAAGAGTGATTTACTTGTTTTATGATGATCACGATTCTTATTTAGATTGGCTTAAAAGTGATTGAAAATGGTGACCGCCGTAGAATAAGTATTGAGAATAGTTTGGATTTTCAACTGTTTTGAAATATGAACTTTTTTTCAAATAGCAGAGCTTTTGGGGGTTGAATAAGCATCTTTTAAAATAGGATAAGGGTATTAGAGATATTATGACATGACTTGCAAGTCTGGGTATGACGATACCCTATTTTAATGTGCCCAAAGATTTTAAGAAAGAAATAACTTTAAGATGAAGAAGATGTGTTTTAAAGAATTTAAATTTGGGCTTAAGAGAGTATGGTTACTCGAATAAAGCACGAGTCAGATGACTCATTGCCTAAAATTATGATTTGCCGACACGGGTTTACATTACCCGAAAGAGAGATTTTTACGCTGGCGACAGCCCTGTGGCATAGTTGATAAGCAGATACTCCAAGCCTTGTGGAAATATTGGGTTGGGTCCTTGGATACCGAGTCAAGGACGGATTCCATATATCCTGTGGGATAGCAGAGTTGTAGGGTGTACCATCTAGCTGAGACAAAAAGTAGAGTTGTGATTTACAGAATGTGTTTTGAAAGACTCAGATTGTGCCCATATGTTTTCAACTGTTTTAAGATAACATGTGATTTATGAAATGCTCTCACCTATGTTTTATAAGTATTCATATATTTTGTTTTTGTATTGTTCTGCATACCAATACATCTGTATGACCCTCTATATTTCAGGATCTGAGGCACAGTCCTGGGGTCCCATTAAGAAGTAGAGTCATTTGGTCAGAAATTGCAATTGGTGAGCCTCCCTTATTTTGAAAGGCCTAATTATGAGTTATTGTTATTTTATTTTGATTCATAGTCCAACTGGGGGCCTTGTCCCAGATTTATTACGTATGTTGATTTTTGTATTGTTAGAGATTTCACAGAATGGTGTCATGTGTTTTAAATGTCAACTCCTTTTGAAATTATTCAATTGAACTAAGAGATTAACCATGTTTCCATATGTTAATATTCTGCATTTCTTTACTTTTTATGAATGTTGTGTATGATTACCGGGTAGAAAAGAGCGCTCGTGTCTTCATAGTTTGGGATGTTCGTCACTGCCAGGGCCTCGGTTTTGTTTATGAAAATCTTGGTATCAAAGCACGGCTCATGGTCCCAGGGTGTCTATAAAATTGCATTGGATAGAGTCATATTTATGGATGTGTAGTGAGCCACACTTATAAGTAGGAAGCTATAAGGCGTTTAAGAATGTTTTACTTTCTTCATGTTCTAGTTTGTGCTATGGAGTCAGAATGTTCGTCTTTCATACACTAGTTCATGATATGGAATCATCCATACGAAAGTAAATTTACCCCAATTCTTTCCTTACTCTGATGTTCTTAGATAGGTCTCATTATCGAGGTGATTCAAGTGCAGAAGCTTAGAATCTAAATAATGTGGTCCTTTCTGATTGAGTCATAAATGATTATAAAATTTCATAGGGACTTGAGAGGATTCCAATAGTGTTTTAAAGTGTATTTATTTAAGCTTATACCCCTATCTATATCAATCATGCATTTGAGCCTGAGATATGAATTGTGTTCAGTCCCTTTCAAAAAATTCTTGTTGTATATTTCATACTTGAGGGTAGTGATATATGTCAGAATGTTGGAACAAATTTCCACCCGAGTACTATTATGTGTTAAGGTATTGTACCCTATTGGTAGTAAGATGATACCGAAGTTATTGATATGAAGTCACAAGGTTAGAAGTCAGGGTGAGGGTGACTTTTGCATAAATAAATAGTTGAGTTATATAACCCTTGACTGAAAGATGGGTTGCTATTTTATAGTGATAGACAAATATGGCAGCAATGTTTGTAGATTGTATGGTAGTCTATGGAGGGATTGTTTGTCTATGATCATTGCTTATTCAAAATAGAGAAGAATCTTAGAATGGATAGTGATGGTAGTTGTAGAAATCATGTATAGGTGGTTAATTAAAAGAGTTAGATTAGTCAGTAAGTTGTGGGTAGAGACTAATTGGTGGGAATGGAATTTGAAGGTAGTCTAATTATATGCATGGGTAAATAAAAATGATATGAGAAAGTAGGGTATGTTAATAGCTTGTAACGGGTCATATTCAGGAGTGTGACTTTGATCTAAGTGGGAGGTGATGGATTAAAGTGGTTCCCAAATTTTCTTGTGGTGTCAAGCTTTAAGTAAAAGTCATGATAAACCTATTACTATTCAAGCAAGCTCCTCCTACGTCAATTTAAGAGGTCAATGTACCAATGTCTTATGTATTCAAGTCCTACCTATGTCTAAGGTTTGAGCACTCTATGTAACTCATATCATGTCCCGACCTCCAAACTAGAAGCAATAATATTCCTCAGTGATCCAAGATTCCAAGTATCCCAGCCCTATGTTATGTTGCTTATGAACCATAAATCTGTGTCCCAAATCATGCTTGGTTCTAAGGAACTATGTTTTTTATACTTTACTAATTCATTTATGTCGGGATTAGCCAAAATGATAAAGTTATGCGAACTCATGACTATGTCAGCTTTGAAAAAAAATAGAAGCAATAGCTTCAAGTATACATCCTTGTCTCAATCATTAACTTTATGAATTCCGAACTTATATTATACGACTCATGATGTAAGCGTTCGTGCTCACTGTGGTATGTCCTAGAACTCACGCTATGTTGAGTTATGCCAGAGCAACTCTCTACTTATGATCCAGACATTTGATATATAAAGCACTTTGTGTCTATTGTATCGTATTTTCACCTTATGTTCCACCTTGAGTAGATCAACAGATATGGGTTTTAATTAAGTAGTGTTTCTCCCATTCATGATGCTTGTACTCGCATCCCTTAATGACCCTCCATATATTAGTATGATGGTGGTTTTGGAAGCATAGTAATGTGTTAAGTAGGGGAGTAGATGTCCTTGAAGGTGAATTTTTTTATGCGAATTCTTGAGCTAAGGCTATAGGAGAAGGGGGAAGAAGGAGATGAACCTTTATTACGTGGAATAGTTAGGAAGGAGATATATGGCGAGAATCCTTGTGAGAATGATTGAATTTGCTGATCTTAGTGGAAAGATCCATGAAGTGAGGTGCTGTGATTATAGGATTGACTATGGTGATTTATGAAAATGCAAACCAATGTGTTATGTGGTTGGGACTCCTTGATTTAAGACTCAAGGGTGTCTGATGGTAGTTATAAGGTGAAGTAATCTTCTTAAAGGGAGGTAGAGTATGGAGTCCCACAGCTTAAGCTGACATCTTTTTGTTCCGGGTTAGGCTTAAACATGGGAGTGCAATGCAGTTAGATTCAAACTCTAGTAGTTATGTATTTAGTGGGGGAATTATAATATTTAGATGTTGAAATGTGCTAATCATGGCTGAAAACATAGTGGAGAGCGTATCAATTGAGGCAAAGAATATTTCTGTTCTATTCATATGTCCCACGAGAATCTCATCTCATGTCTTGTACCAATCATAATCAGGCCGAGGATTCTTAGGAAAATTCATGCCTTACAATGTTTTGATCATGTCCCATAAAACACATGCCAAGATCATATCGATGTCAAGTTTTGTTATCTCATGTTTCGTGGTTACATGTTTAACTAGGGTTATCATGTAACTCATTTGAGGCCTTTGCATATTTCATTTAGGAAAAATGTTCAATGTAAAATTATGCTCTGTATTCTACATTTATAAAGCTTAAAAAAGTCTCTACCCATCATTCGGGGACGCATGATTCCAAAAGGGAGATAATGTAACACCCTGCATTTTCAAACTAGAAATCAAACTGTTGTTCCTACGTGTGTAAGCTCTAATAGAAATTATTTCTAAGTAAGAATAAGTGTCATGATCTATATCCTCGTGTTTGAATTTCTTTTGAGGTGAAAGATCTTCATAGGGATCACTTAGAGAGAAGTTGAGCTAAGAACCTTTGATTCGGCTAAATCTTTATTTTCAATGTTACAAGGGTCTACTTTGAACGTGTATAACTTTTTATACACATAGAATTTTGAAGATAGATACCCATCAAATTGTACATAATTGAGTCAGCTTCCAATGATACCAATTTTGCCTTAATCCAACGCTCGAGCAAAAAGTTATAGCCATTTTCGTGAGAGAGGCAGTGAGGTCGCGCTATTAGTATACGACGCACGCTCCAGTCCACCACTAGTTTACAGCTGTTGATTCTACATTTTTAAGGGATTTTTAGTCTTATCTAACCTTGTAACTCCCAGTCTGTGCCTGATAATCTCAAGGGGCGATATTTCCCCCCTATTTCATCAACTAAACAGCTCAAATCCTCTTAAAAATATAACCCTAGCTCCTCCCCAAAGATTAAGAATTCAAGTCTTTCAATTCAAGATTCTTAAGAAAGGTTTCAAGATTAGGTTTCCAATCTTCAAACTAATCAATATAAGGTATGTGGAACTATTCTAAACACCATGGTCATTGATTTTCGGTTTTCAAATTTGTTTTAAAGGATATATATATATATATATATATGTATGTACGAAATTATTTCAAGACCATTGATAAACTTGTGTTAAAATTATTACATTATGATGAAGTTGTGAAAATTATGATATGAAGCCCTAAAATTGAATTGTTTTCATGTGACCATGATGATGATTAGATTGTGAACTTAAATGAGACCATGGGATATGTAATTCCCTCTTTTGCTATGAAATTGTATTGATTTTACATGTTGAGAATGGGTTACGCAAATTGTTAAATATTTGAGCCTGTTATGTATACATTGAAATGTTTTCATGACATAATGGAAGAGTGATTTACTTGTTTTATGATGATCATGATTCTTATTTAGATTGGCTTAAAAGTGATGGAAAAGGGTGACCACCGTAGAATAAGTATTGAGAATGGTTTGGTTTTTCAACTGTTTTGAAATATGAACTTTTGTTCAAATAATAGAGCTTTTGGGTGGTCAATAAGCATCTTTTGAAAGAGTATAAGAGCAGTAGAGATGTTGTGATATGACTTGCAAGTCTGGGTATGATGATACCCTATTTTAATGTGCCCAAAGATTTCAAGAAAGAAATTACTTTCAGATGAAAAAGATGTGTTTTAAAGAATGTAAAATTGGGCTTAAGAGAGTTAGATGGTTACTCGAAGAAAGCACGAGTCAGATGACTCATTGCCTAAAATTATGATTTACCGACACGGGTTTACATTACCCGAAAGAGAGATTCTTATGCTGGCGACGGCCCTGTGGCATAGTTGATAAGAAGATACTCCAAGCCTTGTGGAAAACTTTTGTTGGGGCCTTGGATACCGAGTCAAGGAAGAATTCCATATATCCTGTGGGATAGCAGAGTTGTAGGGTGTACCATCTAGCTCCAAAGTAAGACAAAGAGTAGAGTTGTGATTTGCAGAATTTATTTTGAAAGACTCAGATTGTGCCCATGTGTTTTCAACTGTTTTAAGATAACATGTGATTTATGAAATGCTATCACCTATGTTTTACAAGTATTCATTGTAAGACCCCGCAAAATCCTAAGCTTAACTCAGCCCTGTATAGCTTGTTAAGGGGTCCCAGACTTAGAAATTCTAGCTAAGTATTCAGACTTGATGTTATTTTAGCCTTCATAAGTTGGTGACTCTATCTCACGACCCTTATGACCTTTAAATATCTATTTTTAGGTTAATTCATGATCAGAAATAACAGTAGGTGTCCTCGAACAAGTTTCAGATTTTTTGGAATTCGTTTGAGGCACTTTTGGAAGTCCAAACCAGTGGATTGATGCGATCTCGACGCGCCGCATATCCCATTGCATCAATGAATATTTTTTCTCCAGCTCCCAGTGTCAACAGTGAACCGACGCGGACTCGATGTGATGCTTTGGCTATCACGTCGATGACAACGACATGGCGCGTCGGTCTACGCATTGTTAAATTAGTTTTCAGTCATTAAAAAGTTGCATCCTCAGGGGTAATTAGATCTTTTTTTCACCTTATTTCATCCCCCAAAACACGAGATTAAGCCCTTTTAGAGGTAAAATCCATTCATCTTTCTTAAAATTTCTCAAGAAGCAAGCCCTGGGACTTCCAATTCAAGATTCATCCTTCAAGAACACTCCATCATTCTTTGAAAATTTGAATACCAAGGTATGTGAATTGTTCATCCAAGGGTTTCCTTCCACCCTTGGGGTTCAAGAAACCTTTTTGAAATACAAGTCAATGGATTTAATGAATTTCATGATTTGATTTAAATATGTTCATGACTATCTTGTTAATGGAGTTCTTAATCCATGATTAGTTTCAAGATTCATGTCATATTATTTATTATGCATATAGTATCATGTGAATTTATGCTAAAGCCATCAAGTTGTGAATTTGATATTTGAAATTGTGATGCTCACATGTTGTTTAGTATTATGTGCCTATACTATGCCCTCCTAGTGTTTGATGAATTGTACATGTGAGTTGAATAGTGAAGTTATATCATGTTAGCATGCATACCACTTCATGTCATGCAAGTGTTTGTCAAAATGCCCTAACGAACGAATGTGACCAAGTAATTAGTTATCATGTTTCAAGATTTTTCTATGTCTTATGACTTTATGCTATCCAGTCCTGGGGGTATCTAATACCCCCCGATAATTTAGCTGTATATCTTGAGCCAGTGTCAGTTATAGAATAGTATCAATTATATCACGATCAGTGATTCAGTAATCTGTTTCGAACTCAGTCAGTAACCAGTTTAGAACTCAGTTAGAAATTAGTTCGAAATCAGGATAACTCAGTTTAGTTTAGTCAATTATAGAGTTAGTAATGATTTAGTCCAGCCTAGAACAGTTTAGAAATCATTCCAGTGTCTATTCAGTTGGGAGTAGGATTTAGCACCGAGTGAACCTAAGGATGGGGACTCACCTGCCAGTAGAGGGTGTGATCCTTAAAAGTAGTCCTTGTGTTCTAGAACTACGTAGCCAGCGTAGGTTGAGAAATCAACCACAATTGAGTGTTGATGAGGTATCCTACCTGCCAGTTGAGGGTACCATCGTTCTCGTTCAGAGCACCAATCAGAAGAGGGTGACTCAGCTTGTCTTTACCCGTGACACGATACTGATACCCTTCCAACTGGATTTACAGGTTGGACCCCAATCTAATTAGAAAGGGGCATGTCAGTTAGATTATTACCTCCCATAGTCTCAGTTTCAGATTCAGTCTCAGTATAGAACTCAGTTCAGTTCTACAAATTCAGGACTATCAGGTACAGTCACTCAACTCAGTATAGAATTTAGACCAGTTCTTCAGAATCAAGACTGTCAGATACAGTCACTCAGTTATCAAATACACAGTATCAATAAATTTAGGTATCAATAAATCAGTAATTCAGTATCCAGTGTTATCATGATCTCAGTTACAGTTTACGTATTTATGCATATACTCTTATTCAGTTATACTTATGCCAATCAGTTAGTATTGTTCATGCATATGAACCCATTTATCTCAGCCTACCTCACTTAGCATACCAGTACATTCAAAGTACTGATGCATACCTTTTATTTGCGCTATGATGTCTTATATCATAGATTCAGACGCACAGGCTCTCGATCATACTTAGCAGCCTGATCTATCGACAGAAGACTTAGTGATGAGTCCTCATAGTTTGAGGACCGACTTATTATTTTAGTATTTTAGTACACGGTTTATTTCAGTAGTCAGAGTTAGTTGGGGGCTTGTCCCATCAACTCCTTGTTCAGACAGTAAAGGTTTTTTAGACTAGAGTAATTATAGACAGACGTTCAGTTTACAGTATTGATTTCAGTATTCAAAAATTCATTTTCAGTTTTGAATCTTATGGCTATTACTACCTAAATTTTGTAATTTTATAGTATTATTATTCAGTTAATGCAGCGGGTAACATTCATGGGTTAACTTGTGGTCCTTCGGAATTATGAGCACCATGTAGCGTCCGAGGTACAGACTCGGGGCGTTACATTCATATATTTTGTTTTTGGATTGTTCTGTATACCAGTACATCTGTATTGACCCCCTATATTTGAGGATATGAGGCACAGTCCCGGGGTCCCGTTAAGCAGTAGAGTTGTTTGGTCAGAAGATGTAGTTGGCGAGCCTCTCTTATTTCGGAAGACCTAGTTATGAGTTATTGTTATTTTACTATGATTGATGGTCCGACTAGCGGCCTTTCCCCAGCTTTATTATGTATGTTGGTTCTTATATTGTTAGAGATTTCACAGACTAGTGTTATATGTATTTAAATGTCAAGAACTCCTTTTGCAATTGTTCAATTGAACTAAGAGATTGACCATGTTTCCGTATGTTAATATTCTGCATTTCTTTACTTTTTATGAATGTTGTATATGATTACCAAATACAAAAAGGCGTTTGAGCCTGCATTGTTTGGGATGTCCGTCACGGCCAGGGCCTCGATATGGGTCGTGACACTATGTGAGGTTGTCATTTTATTTTTCCATCTCCTAATATTATTCCTAAAATGCTGATATGTGTTTTACACAATTCTATCTTCTTTTTACTTATTATTATACTATTTTTCACAAATAATCTAAAAACTATTTAAATATGTCCTAAGTTTTATTAATATCTCTGTTGAATACTAGAATATCATCTATGTATACTAACATAAATTTTTTATATTTTCCAAATATAGTATCCATTTTCCTTTGAAAAATTAGTGGTGCCGTTTTTAATCCAAAAGACATTGCTAACCTGTAACGCTCTGAATCTGGTACCCGAAATGCCACACGGTGCTCATGACCCTGAAGGACCACAAGCTAACCCATGAGTGATATCTGTACCTGTATATTGCATGATATACTGTATAATACGGAAACATGAACTAAAAGTCCATAAGGTTCAAACTGTAACATAATATCTGAAAAAGCATAATATCTGGGATGGGGTATAAATACCCAAACAAAACTGTCTAAACATACTGTAGTCTGAAAAACCTCTAAAACATGACTGTCTAAATAAGGAGTTAATGGGACATGTCCTCAACTAACTCCGACTACTGAAATAACTAAGTACTGAAATAATGCAATAACAAATCATATCATCCTCAAAGGATTAGGACTCACTGCTCACTGACTGCTAATGTCTGAAATCTACTGATGCTCTACAGCTCGTGTCTCTGAACCTATGGTATAAGACACCATAGCAAAAATGTGTCAGTACTTTGAATGTACTGGTATGCATGGAAGGTAAGATGAATGTATGGGGTTCATATGCATGAAACAATACTAGTTCGCTGACTAATATGAACGTGAGAATACATGCATGAATACGTAGTAACTATATCTGAGATCATGATAACATGAATTTACTGATAACTAACAAGACTGATAACTGAATTATGATGACTAATGTAACTGATAACATGAGTTGACTGTATCTGATAACCTTAAATCTGATGGAACTAGCTGAGTTCCGTACTATTTTGAGTTGACTGTATCTGACAGTCTTGAATTTTAAAGAACTGAGTTCCATTACTGAGACTGAATGAATGTATCTGATAGTCCTGATTCGGTAATTGAAACTATAGGAAGTAGTTATCTAACTGACATGCCCTTAATACGCTATTATGAATGAGTTGGGGTCCAATCTGTAACCCCAATTGTAAGGGTGTCAATATCGCGCCACTAGTAAGGACAAGCTGTAAGTGACCCTCATCTGATAGTGTCCCCAAAAGAGAATGATGGGGCCTTCATATGACAGTGCTTGTCCACCTCATCAACCCTCATCTGACATTGTTGATGTCTTAACCTATGCTGGCTACATAGTTCTGGAATGCAAGGATGACTTCTAAGAATCACACCCTCATCTGACAGTGTGTGTTCCCTTTTTTGGGTTCACTCGGTGCTAATTCCTACTCCCATCTTAATAGACACTGATCATAGATTACTGAACTGAACTGGACTGAATTAACTGAGTTCCGTTGACTGGCGGAATAGTACTGAGATTACATTATTACTGAGCTTTTCTGAGTCACATAACTGACTGACTTCTATGGATCATGGCTTGACTGAGGATATCATGAAAACATGACACTGACTCTAAGCACATAGCTATATTTTTCGAATACAAATACCCCCAGGACTCGATAGAAGGAAACTGACAAAGCATGACTTTCTTGAGTATAGTACCAACATCAACAATACATAATCCATTGGCTGATACATTTCATCAAACACTTGATATACGTAACTTGTACATGAATGGGGATTTCATATTATCATACTAGAATGGTACTTTTTATTCACATAGGCATTTAATCAAACACTTGAGAAGCATGCTTTGGTTGTTCCATCATCAACACATCTAATAATCATGGATACATCAATCAACTTGCAATTTGAAAGAGGTTTATCATGATTTTTATGCAATTCCTCATATACTAGGGTCAATCGTTGAAATATGTAATTTAAAACATGAATCAACATGACACAGCATCATGAACATGAATTTCAATTCAATTTAAATCATGAACATCATAAATACCCAAATCATGGATTTTGGAAAGAGATTCTTGAGCTTCATGTGTGAAAAGGACCCATGTATCAATGCATGACATACCTTAGTTCTTGATTTAGCGAAGATTGAAAGAGAGACTTTCTTGAAGTTGAATCCCCAATTGAAACCCTAGCATATTCTTGAGAGAAAATTGAGAGAAACTAGTTTATTTTGGGTTCCAAATAGCTGAATCTCATGTTAAAGGCCTTAAATAGGGGTGGGAAATTGACCCTTTTAACCCTGGACGCTTCTTCTAATTTCTGTGAAAATTTCTCAAACTAGAACCCTAGTACGACGCGGCGCTATCGCGTCGTGTCACTGAATTTGACGACTGAAAAATTGAGGGATTGCGCGACACGGTGCCATCGCGTTGCCACTTTATTTGCGACCTGGAAGTTTGGCGCGATGCACCACTATTGCGGACCCCTATTAGAATTTGACAATTGCCATTTTCTCTTGTGGCGGGGTGCACCACTGACTAATATAGTGTTGTTTTATGACGGGAACTTGAAATAGTCATAACTTTTTACCCGATTATCGGATTTAGGTGAATGTTATATCGACGGAAAGCTTATTGAATTTTCCACATAAATAAAAGTGAAAATCTTAAAAATTCCCTATGGAATAAACATCATTCAATTTAGAATCTAATACTTGACATTTTAAGGATAAAATTTGTTAGGAAACTTTGGGGTATTACAATATCTCCCCCTTGGGAACATTCGTCCTTGAATGAGACTGACTGAGAGGGGAGAAACTATAAGCTGAAGTACATACTGAACATGAACAACTAAAACATGACTACATAACTGACTTTTTTTTAGATTCATACTGAGCATGCATATCTGATGCATGATTTCATGACTGAGCTGATACATGAATGCATGACTGAGATTACTGATAAGCTGATCAAACATATCTTATGCGTGAGTACATAACAAAACTGATTACATGACTGATATTTCTAATAACTGAGTCTTATCACTAAGAGAATGAATTTTTGATGCATGAAGACATGACTAATCTGATGCATAAACATATAATTGAATATACAATGGTATTTAGTATCAAGTTTTTTTTAAAAATGTAATCCTGAACATGAGGCTGATACCAAGTTGCAACTAAAATCTGGACATAAAACATTGAAAAACTTAAGGAGAATTGTCCCTTGAGCTTGGTCTGAGTCAGCGAAGAAGAGGTGAGGATACTTGGTATGCATGTCTGCTTCTGCTTCCCAAGTAACTCCCTCAATAGACTGATTCTGCCAAAGAACTTTGACTAGAGGGATTTCTTTACTCCTCAGTCTACGAGTGTGATAGTCAAGAATTTTGACTAGAATCTCCTCATAAGAGAGGTTGTTCTGAATATCTATGCTCTAAATAGGGACTACAACTGCTGGGTCACATATGCACTTCTTGAACAAAGAGACATGAAAGACTGAATGAACTGAGGATAGATCAAAAGGCAATTCGAGCTCATAAGCTACTTTGCTGAGTTGACTGAGAATCTTGAAGGAAAAGACATATCGGGGACTGAGCTTTCCCTTCTTGCCGAACCTCTTCACTCCTTTCATTGGAGAGATCTTTAGATAAGCATAGTCACCAATCTCAAACTCGAGATCCTTTCTACATATATCTACATAAGACTTCTGCCGGCTCTAAGCAGCCCAGAGTCTTTCTCTAATCAACTGAACTTTTTCTAAGGCATCAAATACTATGTCAGGCCCTATAACTGAGGCCTCACTAACTTCAAACCAACCAACTGGAGATCTGCATCTTCTACCATAGAGATCTTTGAATGGAGCCATTCAAATACTGGAATGATAGTTGTTGTATGCAAATTCAATCAAATTCAAGTGGTCATCCCAACTACCCTTGAATCAATTGCACACACTCGCAGAATATCTTCTAAAATCTGAATGGTCCTTTTTGCTTGACCATCTGTCTAAGGATGAAAGGTTGTACTGAGATGAATTTGGATACCAAGACCCTTTTGGAACACTTTCCAGAAATAAGAGGTGAACTAAGTACCTCTATTTGAGATAATAGATAGTGGAACACCATGCAATCTGACCAACTCTCTGATGTAGATTTTGGCATAATCCTCGGCTAGATAAGAGGTATGAACTCGAAGAAAATAGGCTGATTTAGCCATCCTGTCTACTATGACCCAAACTGAATCATGTTGGCGACGAGTACGAGGCAAACCCATCACGAAGTCCATGTTTACTTCCTCCCACTTCTAAGTAGGAATAATGAACTCCTACATAAGAACATTAGACTTCTGATGCTCTATCTTAACTTGTTCACATGTAGAGCACTTAGCCATAAATTCTACAATATCTCTCTTTATCCCACTCCACCAATAGATTTCTCACAAGTTGTGGTACATCTTTGTGGCCCCTAGATAAATAGAGTAGCATGCATCATACGCTTCTGCAAGAATTTGCTACCTTAAGTCATCTACACCTGAAACACAGAGACGACCCTGACAAGGCAATACACCATCTCCCCCTTGGGAGAAAATCTTGACTTTCTAATCCTTGACTGACTCTTTCAACTTGACTAGACTGGGATCTCTACCTTGCTTTTCTCTTACCTCAGAAACTAGAAATAATTCTAAACTATTCTGAACCCATATATCACCCTCCTCTGTATCAACTAAGAGAACACCTAGTCTGGAAAGTTAATGGACTTCCTTAGCTAGTTTCTTCTTACTGTAATCGACATGAGTAACACTACCCATAGAAAGTCTACTGAGAGCGTCGGCCACTATATTATCCTTGCCCGAATGATAAAGAACACTCATGTCATAATCTTTTATGAGCTATAACCACCTTCTCTAAAAAAGATTGAGATTTTTCTGAAAAAAGATATACTGAAGGTTCTTATGATCTGTGAATACATCTACATGAACACCGTATAAATAATGCCTCTAAATATTTAAGGCAAAATCTATAGCTGCTAACTCAAGATCATGAGTAGGATACGTAGGCTATGACTTTACCATGCAGCATAAGGACATAACCCAAACCTACTCTGGATGAATCATAATACACTATGAAACCATATGAACCATCTGGAAGAGATAAGACTGGGGCAAAGGTAAGTCGAGTCTTCAACTCCTGAAAACTCTTCTCGCAAGGATCTAACCACTAAAACTTGACTTTCTTCTGAGTTGATTTGAACATAGGGGATGTAATAGAAGAAAATCCTTCAACAAAACATCTATAATAGCCAACCAAACCCAAGAAAATCCTGACGTCTGATAGAGAGACAGGCCTGGGCCAGTTTCTTACCACTTCGTTCTTTTGAGGATCTACTCTAATGCCATCAACGGAAATGATATGGCCAAGGAATGCTACTGACCTTAGCCAAAATTTGCACTTACTGAATTTGGAGAACAACTGATAAATTTTGAGAGTCTAGAGTATGATTCTGAGATGGTTTGTATGATCATGCTCACTGCAAGAATAGACAAGAATATTATCTATAAAGACTATGACAAACATGTCCAAGTACTGCTTGAACACACGGTTCATCAAGTCCATGAAAGCTTCTGGGGCATTAGTAAGACCAAAGGACATGACTAAGCATTCGAAGTGACCATACCGAGTATGAAAGGCTATCTTCGAAATGTCATATTCTCTGACTCTGAGTAGATGATAGCTAGATTTGAGGTCTATCTTAGAGAAATAACTGGCACCCTGAAGCAAATAAGTCATCAATTTTGGGAAGAGGATACATATTCCTGACCGTGACTTTATTGAGTTGACGGTAATTAATGCACATCCTGAGAGAACCATCTTTCTTGCGCACGAATAACACTGGTGCACCCCACGGGGAAATACTGGGCCTGATGAATCCCTTATTTGAGAGATCTTTCAACTTTTTTTAGTTCTCGGAGTTCTACGGGTGCCATTCTGTATGGCAGAATAGATATAGGTTGAGTATCTGGAATAAGATCAATGTCGAAGTCTATTTCCCTTTTTGGGGAATTCCTAAAAGATCTTCGGGAAATATATCTGAATATTCATTCACTATTGGGACTGATTCAAGATTGGGAGTTTCAGAACTAGTGTCCTTAACTCAAACAAGATGATATACACAACCTTTAGATATCATTTTCCATTCCTAAATGGTAGGACATAAGCTTACCTCTAAAAACGAATACACTACCCTTCCACTCTAGGACGGGTTTATTTAGAAATTAAAACTGGACTATTTTATTTCTACAGTCGACTGTGGTATAGCAGGAATAAAGCCAATCCATGCCGAGAATGATATTAAAATTAGTCATCTCTAATTCAACTAAGTTTGTTGAAGTGACTTTCTGAAATATCATAATTGAGCAGTTCATGTATATCCACCGGGCTATGATGGTTTTACCCACTGGCGTAGAAACTGAAAAGGGCTCTACTAGAATTTTGGGACTGACTCCGAAATCAACTACTATATAAGGAGTAACAAAAGACAAAGAGGCTCCTGGATCTAGCAAAGCATAAATATGCACATGAAAGATCTGTAACATATCAGTAACTACATAAGAAGAATTTTCTTGATATTGCCTATACTAGAGAGCATAAAGTCTATTTGGACTTTGCCCACTAGTAGCACTGGGGTGGACCCTATTAATTTGGGCGACCGGACTGAGTTGAGGAATGGTTCTGCCAACCCTGGTAACCTGACTGGAGACAATCTCTGAATTTGTGGTCTGAATTTCCATATCTGAAACAAACATTACTACCAGCTCTACAAATGCCCTTGTGGTTCTTACCACAAGTATGATAAAGGGGATTAGTTCGAGCATTGCTGACACTGCCCTGAGACTTAGAGCCCGGTGCCCTATCTCTATTTCCATCCCTAAACTTAGGAGCTGGAGCACTGGATGAAGAAGGAGCAGGAACTGATGACTTAGGAAGAAACTGAGAACGATTTTCTCCTTTTGACTTAGGCTGAGCAAAGTTGAAACTACCTTTCCTTGCTCTCTTATTCTTCTTCTCCCTTATGTTAATCTTCTGCTTTTCTATCTGTTGAGCATGATTTATAAGCCTGGCTAAAGTCATGTCACTATTCAACATCACAGACCCGCACTTATTGACCATACTATTATTTACCCCTAAAACAAACTTACTCATTTTGCCCTGCTGTCTGCAACCACATGAGGGGCATATCTAGCTAATTGAGTAAACTTAAAAGAATACTCTTTTACCGTCATGTTGCCCTGCCTGAGGTTGATGAATTCTAACACCTTAGCTTCTCTCATCTCTTAGGGAAAGAATCTATCTAAGAATAATGTGACAAACTCCTCCCACTCTATAGGCCCTATATCATCTAGCCTTTTTACTTTCCATTGCTTGAACCATGTATAACCAATATCCTACAACTGATATGAAGCTAACTGAGCACTCTCAATAGCTAAAACCCTCATAATGTTTGTAACATTCTAAACTTGATCGATGAATTCCTAAGGGTTCTCATCTGACTTAGATTAGAGAAAAGATGGAGGATTCATTTAGGTGAAGTCTCGAATCTTAGTTGCAGCTGAATTGGCCACTGGGTTGGCTGAAATGATAGTTGGTCATTTATTCTTAGCAGTAACTCACTAAGTAAGAGTAGTGAATGCAGCTCCAAACTCTGCATGAGAAACATATTCACCCAAAGGTTCTTCGGGCTGAGGGGCTGACTGATTCCCGTTTCTTCTTTTAGGAGGCATGTTCTATAGAAGAAAGAGAGAAATAGATTAGACTGAGAGATTGACTTGAGATTATGCTCATTAGCACAACATGAATACTAAAAGAAGAAAAACTGTTCCTAAATATCTCATAGCCTCCTGCATATAAATGTGGTGTGCAACACACCCATGTACAAGACTCTACTAGATGTGGCTTTCAGACTTCCTAGGACTCTATTGAACCTTAGGCCTGAGAACAAATTTTGTAACGCCTCAAATCTGGTACCCAAAATGCCAAACGATACTCATGACCCCGAAGGACCATAAGCTAACCCATGATTGATACTATACCTGCACCTGTATACTACATGATATACTATACAATGTAGAAACATGAACTGAAAGGCCATAAGGTTCAAACTGTAACATAATATTCGATAAAACATAAAATCTAGGATGGTGTATAAATACCCAAACAAAACTGTCTAAATATATTATAGTCTGAAAAGCCTCTAAAACATGATTGTTTGATTAAGGAGTTGATAGAACATGTCCCCAACTAACTCCAACTACTGAAATAACTAAGTACTAAAATAATGCAATAACGAATCATATCATCCTCGAAGGATGAGGACTCACTATTGACTGACTGTTGATGTTCGGAATCTACTGATACTCTAAAGATCATATCTCTGAACCTATAGTATAAGACACCATAGTACAAATATGTTAGTACTTTGAATGTACTGGTATGCATGGAAGGTAAGATGAATGTATGGGGTTCATATGCATGAAACAATACTGGCTAGCTGACTAATATGAATGTGAGAATACATGTATGAATACGTAGTAATTATATCTGAGATCGTGATAACATGAATTTACTAATAACTAACATGACTGATAACTAAATTATGATGACTGATGTAACTGAAAACATGAGTTGACTATATCTGACAGTACTGAATCTGATGGAACTAGCTAAGTTTCATATTATTCTGATATAACTGTATCTGACAGTCCTGAATTCTAAAGAACTGAGTTCCATTACTGAGACTGAATGACTATATCTGATAGTCCTGATTCTGTAACTGAAACTGTGGGAAGTAGTTATCTAACCGACATGCCCCTAATACGCTATTATAGCTGAGTTGGGGTCCAATCTATAACCATAATTGGAAGGGTATCTATACCACGCCACTGGTAAGGACAAGATGTGAGGGACCCTTATCTGAAAATATCCCCAAAAGAGAATAGTAGGGCCCTTATCTGACAGTACTTATCCACCTTATCAATTATATCTGACAGCATATGTTCCCATCCTTGGATTCACTCGGTGCTAATTCCTACTCCCATCTGAATAGACACTGATCATGGATTACTAAACTGAACTGGTCTAAATTAACTGAGTTTCATTGACTGACAAAATAGTACTGAGATTACAATATTATTGAGCTTTCCTAATACACATGACTGACTGAGTTCTATGGATCATGGCTTGACCGAGAATATCATGAAAATATGACACTAACTCTACGCACACAGCTATATTTTTTGGGTACAAGTGCCCCCAGGACTCGATAGAAGAAAAGTGACAAGGCATGACTTTCTTGAGAATAGGACCAACATCAACAATACATAATCTATTGGCTGATATATTTCATCAAACACTTGACATATATAACTTATGCATGAATGGGGATTTCATATTATCATACTAGTATGGCACTTTTCTTTCATATAGGCATTTAATCAAATACTTGAGGAGCATGCTTTAGTTGTACCATCATCAACACATCTAATAATCATGGATACATCAATCAACTTATAATTTAAAGGGGTTTATCATGATTTTTATGAAATTCTTCATATACTAGGGTCAATCATTGAAATATGTAATTTAAAACATGAATCATCACCACACGGCATCATGAACATGAATTTCAATTCAATTTAAATCATGAACAATCATATATACCAAAATCATGGTTTTGGAAAGAGATTTTTGAGCTTCATGGGTGAAAGGGACCATGAATCAACGCATGACATACCTTCGTTCTTGATTTAGCGAAGATTGACGGAGAGACTTTTTTGAAATTGAATCCCCAATTGAAACCCTAGCTTGTTCTTGAGAGAAAATTGAGAGAAACTAGTTTAGTTTGGGTTCCAAATAGTTGAATCTTGTATTAAAGGGATTAAATAGGGGTGTAAAATTAACCCTTTTAACTCTAGACGCGTCTTTTAATTTTAGTGAAAAATTCCTGAACTGGACCCCTGGCGCGATGCGGCGCAATCGCACCGTGTCACTGGAATTTGACGACTGAGAAATTAAGGGATGGCACGGCGTGGAGCCATCGTACTGCCACTTCATTTGTGACCTGGATGTTTGGCACGACGCGCCACTATCGCGGATCCCTACTGAAATTTGATAATTGCCATTTTCTCTTGTGGCGTGGCGTGGCGCGCCACTAACTAATATGGCATTGTTTTACAACGAGAACTTGAAATAGTCAACTTTTTACTCTGTTATCGAATTTAGGCAAATCTAATATCGACAGAAAGCTTTTTAAATTTTCCACATAACTAGAAGTGAAAATCTTGAAAATTTTCTATGGAATAAATATCATTCAATTTAGAGGCTAATACTTGACATTTTTAGGACAAAATTAGTTAGGAAACTTTGGGGTATTACATAACCATTCGAAGTGTCCTTCTAGGAAAGTAAATGCAGTTCATTCTATGCTTTCATCATGCATTTTTACCTGCCAATATAATGACTTGCAGTAAAATTTACTAAACAATATTTTTCCTTGTATTCTATTCATTAATTCGTTTTTATCTGGTAATTTGTATGCATCTGTTCTAGTATTATCATTAAATGTTTTATAGTTTATTATCATTCTTTCTTTTCCTCTTACTATTTTACTATGATTTCTTAACATGAAAGTTGTCGATTTATGTTTTGATATAGACCTCCTTATTACTCCTAAACTTAAAAGTTCCTTAATTTGTTTATTAAAGCCTTCCATATCTTGATTTGTTACTTCTATTGAGGCTATTTTTATTACATATTTAGGACTTATAATATCTAACTTACAAACTACGTTATTTGTTTCCCAGTGTTTCAATGGTTGCGCTCCTATTATTTCCATTTCATCGAGTATTTTTATTGTATCTTCTAAGTCTTTAGGGCTTTTCATAACTCCTAGTCTATCAATTCCTGTCCTTGAGTTATAAAACTCGCATCAACTTATTTTCCTAAAATTTAAGCAGAAAGACTTCCCTTCAAAAAGTAAGGAACATTTTTAAAAACTTTATTTCAACCTCACACCTCAATTTTCTATCTAACTCAGGTCTTATGTACCAATTTTTGGCACTAATACGGGATCCAATTTTTGACTCTCGATTCTTGACTCAAGATTCAAGCTTAGGATTTAGGGTCGGGTCTTAGGATGAGATTCGTGGTATGGACAAAGTTGAATGTCGAGGTTGGATTTCAGAATTGGATGTCTAGGTTGGGTATCGGGTTGGGTACTGGGATTAAGTCCTAAGTCAGGAGTTAGGGTCACATCTCAGATCGAGAGTCAAGGTTAGTTCTTAAATTTAGAGTCAGGTTCAGATATTGGGGTTACATCTCGGGGTCAGGTATCGAGGCCAAAAGTTAGGGTTGGGTCTTAGGTAGGAAGTCAAGGTCGAGTGTCGAGTTGGCGGTCAGATTCGAGTTTCTGGTCAGGAGTCTAGGTAGAGTCTTGAGTTGAAATTTGAGATCGGGTATCGTGGTTGAGTCTCAAATTGAGAGTTAGGTTCAGATCTCAATTCAAGAGTCAAGGACAAATCTTGATTCGGGATTCTAAGCTAGGTCTTGGGTTGAGTTGGGATTTGAGAGTCTTGATCATATCTAAGTTTAAGAGTTGGAATCGGGTCTTGGGTCGGGTGCCAAGGTTGATCTCAAGTCAAAAGTTAGGGTCGCATCTAGAGTTGGGAGATGGGTTTTAGAGTCAAGGTTTGATCTTGAGTCGAAAGTCAAGGTCAGGTCTTGCATCGAGGCTAGGGTCTATTCATGGATTGAAAGTCAAAGTCTGGCCTCGACTCCGAAGTTGGGGTTTGATCTCAAGTCGAGAGTTGGGTTGGGTCTCAAGTCGAGTTTCGGGGTTAGGTCTTGAATTAAGAGTCAAGGTCGGGTCTTGGGTTGGGTCTCGAATTGGAAGCTGGGGTCCAATCTCGAGTCAAAAATTAGGATCGGGTACTGGGATTGAGTCTTGAGTTAGGAGTCAAAATCAGGTTTCAATTCAAGAGTCGAGGTCAGGTATTAGGTCAAGTTCTAAGGCCGGGGGTCAGGGTCAGGATTAGAGGACGAGTCTTAGTTTAAGAGTAGGGTTCGAATCTAGGGTGGTGTCTAGAGTTGAGAGTCAAGGTCCAGTCTCGGGTCACGAGTTGGGGTCGGGTCTCGAGTTAGGGGTCGAGGTTGGGTCTTTGGTGGGGAAACAAGGTCGTATCTCAAGTCGAGATTTAGGGTCAGATTTTAAATTGAGAGTCGAGGTTGGGTCTCGGGTCAAGATTCAGGTTAGGTTTCGAGTCGAGATACATGGTCGGATCTTAAGTCGAGAGTCGGGGTAGAGTCTTGGTTCGAGTATTGGGGTCAGGTCCCAGGTTGGGTGTCGGTGTCAATTTTCAAGTTTGGTTTTAGGGTCATTTCTTAGGTGTCGGGGTTGGGGTCGAGTCCCAATTCCACTGTTGAGTTCAATTATCAGATTTGGAGTCTTGGTCAGGTCTCAAAATAGGTGTCGGAATCGAATCCTGATTTGGGTGTCGGAGTCTGGTCTTGGATCGATCATCAAGGTTGATTTTCGAGTCAGAAACTATTTTCCTAAAAATAATTTTTTACTCTCTAGCCAAATTCTAAAAGATATATTCTGAAAATTATTTTTCATTCACCAAA
Organism: Capsicum annuum; assembly: GCF_002878395.1. Lineage (NCBI taxonomy): Eukaryota > Viridiplantae > Streptophyta > Magnoliopsida > Solanales > Solanaceae > Capsicum > Capsicum annuum. Next base: position 174,768,973 of record NC_061111.1, read on the forward strand.
CAAACACTAGAAAATATTTTTCACTCACCAACAAAACATGAGAAAATAAGTAAGAAACCAACTCATTTCTCATGAAAATATTTTCCATGAAAAAAGAAAATATTTTTCTTCACACCAAACACAACCTTATCATAAAAAGTTCAAAAGTTGTCTTTTGTAATTATAGTTAAGCAAAGAAAATAAGCGAATCAATAGGTAGTTACTTGAGAAAATAAAATTTGAAAAAATCATCAGTGTTTGAAGACTTTTCACTTTTCAACTGTCATATTCTATTATGAAAACAAAGCTCCATCAATGACCAACCATTTCATTTTCATTTATTTTCTTTTATACTTTCTTTCTTCTTACTCTAAGCACTTGACCCTTTCATTTAATCTCAAGGAGAACTATCTCAAAAGGGTCTTACTTAGCGTAAATTTGAATATATCGAGTTCTGACGCAAATATAGGCCATGACCGAAGACTTAATGCATGATACTTTGACATCATTATTAACATTAGATGCATCTAGTCCAAATCTAGGTTCTACAAAGTAAATCATAGCTTATCTCATAGGCGAAACATACTGCCATGGAGAAGAGTGAGTTATCCCGCACATGCTAAATGTATTTTCATGTCGGGTTCTCTTAGATGTATCTCAAAACTGCTCTCATAAATCTCAGCCTTTAAAATCTTATAGCTGGAGAGAGAATTTTTCAGTCTTTTTGGGAAAATGGGGCAACCTAGGAAAATAAACAGAAAGAGGATTTTTAAAAATTTCTTAGTTGGGTGTAATACCCCGAAAATGGGTTCCAAGACGTCACACGGTGCTTAGGACCATAAGTGATCCCAAGCTAACCCTTCTATTGACATAACTCATAAGTAACTGAATAAAATAAATAAATCTGAACGAAATCAACGGAAGATAACTCTTTTCTAAATCTGATCAATACAAAACTAAATTAAAATGACTACAACTTTGCTTTTACAAAACAACACTGGATTCAAATACATTAACTCTACTGATTGCCTATGAAGCCTCTACTAGTATTGACTATAGGTAGCCGGGACATGACCCCAATAATCCCAAATCAATACAATTGAATAAAGAAAAATAAAATATTGCTCAAACTGTATGACTGACTCGAGCCCTTGAATCAAAAGGACTCATCACCTGATGACTGAAAGCTGCAAACTGTCTGAATATGGTATGTGTGTGCTATAACTCGTACCTACATTATGAGACAATGTAGTACATAGACGTATATGTTGATCAGTACTTTGAGAATGTACTAAGTATGTAGGGTTGGATGCATAAGTAAAATATAATATCATTCATCATAATTTTTAAAACAATGCATGCTAAGTGTAAATGACTCACATAAGCTGGAATATCTGAAAATTGAAATCTAAAATAATCATAAGCAAATCATATTTTATAAATCTAGCGAGTCATAACATTTAGTTCTGAAAGTTGTGTTGTATTCTGTCTGTAAATCATATAGTCAAGTATAAAAGCACTCACTTTTATAGCTGAAATCTGAGAGATGAAAACTGTAGTTAATATCTTTTTGTAAAGCATAGTCTGAATAAACTGGTGAGCCTTTACACTTAATTTTCTAAAAGCTTTTCTGGTATTCTTTTCGGATAGTTTTTTCTACTAGGGAAAATTCTTTTAGAAACTATTCTGAAAATCTTTACTATTAAGCTGTGGGGAGGTTCTTCTAACCGACATAAATCATGTGAGCTAACATGGAGTCCAACATCTCATTCCCCTAAGGGGAAAACCTCACGATGGGGAGAGGTGTCATACTCTTGCCAAGGAGTATAACCTGAGCTAAGTGATCACATCTGTAATTGTCATCCACAAAGAAGTGGGAATACTCTGATAATTTGTACCTACATTGGCTATATAGTTTTGTGGAAGACAGGGCACACTAATCCCATATTTCCCACTTGGTGTTAAATACTACACCCTTTAAGATGTGTTCATTCTATTGGAAATCCATTTTAAAACTAGCATAAAGGTTTATCTGAAACGAATTATACTTTTATCTGATTAAATCTGTAAATAAAGTTGTTCTAAATTCTGTTATCTATAATAAATCTATTAAGTGGATTTCAAATCTTATCTGAGGATCAAAAGATCAAAGCTTTACTGAATAATCTGATCATAAGATGCTTAAAGAATCATCTTTCATGAAATATCAACATATAAACTTGGGCTTGATAACCCATGCATCAAATACATGTTAAAACATCATAATAATCATGCTTGATGATGAAAACAACAATAATTCATCTCAAAATTTGGAAATTACTGCAATCGGCGTGAAAATATGAAAATAGACATGCAATTCATCTTCTAAAACACTTGAAATCTCATAATCTTGCAAATAGCAATAATGTGTATGAACCCTAATTCAAATCTCATGAGTATTCATTCAAAATCATATGAATTTATAATTAAAACTTGGTCTTGGATACAAGGATGAAAGAAGATCCTTGTTCATAAACCCCACATACCTTAATTGCTCAAATTGATGAAGAAATTTGACTTGAATTCCTATTTGTGTCCTTGAAGGTTGTTTCTTGAAGAAGATGAATCAAATTGATGTTCTTGGGAATGTTCTTGAATGATTTTCTTGAACTTCTTGGAATAGAAAGCTTAATTCTTGATTGTTTTCTTGAATAGAAGGTGGTGGAATGGATGAATCTTGAAGAGAATTGATTAGAGTTTGTACTTCGGAGTAAAGTAGGATAATGGGGGAAAAATAATGCCCTAATGGTGGCTATACATTGTTATATTATGGCCTAGGTTGAGGGGAGAAAAGACCGCATTGCCCCTCATTCATTTAAAGCAAAAATTCGTAACCCATATCTCAATTTTGCTCTTTGCCGTGAAGCGGTACCATCGCGACAGCTTACTACCTCCCACGAAAAGGCTATAACTTTTCGATCGGGTATTGAATTAAGGAAAAATTAGTATCGTTGGAAACATAATTCAATTATCTACAATTTGGTGGGTCTTGAGCTGAAAAATTCCACTTATATAAAAATTTATACACGTTTAAAGTAGACCCTTGTGGAATCGAATGCCAAATTTTGGACGAATCTAATGTTCTTAGCTCCACTTGACTTCTATGAACATTATTCACCTAATAAGAAATCCACATGTTTAGGATTAAATTCATGACACAACATTTGAATTATGGATCAAGAGTAAGGCAATTACATCCTCACCACGACTCTGTGAAATCGCATTAAGCTACTAGAAAAAGACGAGTGTGAATTTGCACTTTGGCACCGCATCGCACCACAGAAAATCAACAATTGGGAATTTGGACCTCTCTGCGATGCGAACTTATCGTGGAGGTCCACTGGAAAATGACAAAATGGAAATCACCCTTCACCGCGATGCGGTAATGGCCCAGGTGGCGCACTGTCAACACAAAAAAAGCCCTAACTTGTCAACCGAGTATCGGATTTGGGTGAAATTGGTATTGATGGAAAGTTTATTCAATTTTCCTTACAATGCAAGGTCAAAATCTAGAAAATTTCACATTCATAAGAAGGTATTCATTTTTGAAGCCAAATTTTGACATTCTAGGAGCGAAATTAGGCTAAGAAAATTACGGATATTATATTGGGTTACTGTTGTCTACCTCTACAGCAGCTTCTTTTACCACTTTGGTGATAATTCGACTATTGTATTGGTTATATTCCGTTCAGCTGAACCTCAATTTAGGCCTTGTGGCCCAATTCTTTTGTGCCTCAATTTTTTTACTATGATTTAATTTTTTTGGGTTCATTTTGATTTTATTATTTATCATAAATTATTTTCAGGGCATCTTCATACATAATAACCAGTTGGATCATTGCAGAATATAGGCTCTAATACCAGTTGCAGGGCTCAGCCAGCCTAAAGAAACTTTTACATGATTTGATATTATTCGTTTTAGGCCAAACTTGGACCTTTTTTTCCTAAAAAGGCTCACACCTTTAAGATATTACACCTTATATATAGTTTCAGACTTTCCAACTATCAATATGGAACTTTTGTTTCCACATCCAACAAAACCTATTCAATTGACCACAAGTTCTGTCTTAAAGACAAACAATAATTTTTTTAAGTTAAGATCATTTTTTAAAGTATTTTATTAAGCGCAGACAAAAATTTAAGGCCAAAATACTAAGTAGTATAATTTTCTATATTTATTTTGCGAATTGAGCCGAGTTCAATTATAGATCAAGTTTAAATTGAGAAAAAAATTCACATAGACGCCACGTTGGTGATAATAAAGGTGACGACAATGGAAACCAATAGTTTAGAGAAACTATGTATCCATTGAATGGTAAGAAAAATTATACTAGAAAAAAATATAACGAAAGGTAAATAAATAATTTATTTTCTTGGAAGAGTATTGTAATACCCCGCATTTCCCTAGCTTAATTTAAGTCTTAGTACATGAGTAATTTCATATAAAATTTTTGAAAAACTCATTATATTTCAATTTAGAGTCTACCACTGCGAAGGAAATTCAATTTGCTTTCCAATGGTATAAAGTTTGCCCAAATCCGATACCCGGACGAAGAGTTAGGGCTATTTTAGTAAGAAAGTGTGTCACCTGAGCCATCAACACATCGTGGAGCATGACCAAATGGCAATCATCAATTCTAGTATTGATCCGTGATATTGGCGCGTTGCGCTATAGACCCAGTTCATAATTATCAATTTCCAGTAAGACAACGCGATTCCACCGCGTCACGCCAAGGACCAAAGATTGTATCCAGCAAAACACCGCGATGGCAACGCATCACGCTACCAGTCCAGTTCTTAGTTTTCTATTTTCCAATAACACAATTCAATAGCACCGCATCGTGTTGGGTGCCAAAATCGAGAATTTTCAATAATTTTGAGTTTTAAATCTAAGGGCATTAAAGTCTTTTGCCCCTCGCCCCAGTCATCCTTTAACACGAAATTCACCTCTAATTAACCTAGTTACTTCATTATTCACCCATTTTTCCCCCAAATTAAACCATTCTCTCTCAAGAGGCAAAAACCCAAGTTTAAGAGATCAAGCACAAAGGTCAAGGATTCACCAAGAACTTCAAGAAACTCACAAATTAAGGTATGTTAGGTGTTCATCTATGGGTCCCTTTCACCCATAGAGTCCAAGAATCCATTTTTAAAATTTCAAGATTCATGATTCATGATTTACATGTATGAAATTTGATTGTATTCATTTTTTGACATTTATTGAGTTTTAAATCCATGATTAATGGAGGATTCCATGAAATTGAATAGCATGTAGATTGAATTGAGTAATCCTCATGTCATAATCCATGAATTTGCAAGTTTGGGCATTGTAATTGCCATGTTTATATGTTATCCATGATTTAAATTTCAAGTCTTAAGAATTGTTCCTAGTATGAGTTGATCTACATAATATTCATGATAAACCCTTCAATTTGCAAGTTGATTATTATAACTATGTTTACCGGGTTTTTATGATTTAGTAAAACAAGAATGCCTCCCATGTGTTTGATAAATTATCTATGAGAATGAAATAATGCTATTATAGCATGGTAATATGTATTTCCTATTCATGTATAAGTTAATGCATAACAAGTGTTTGCTAAAATGTCTCTATAGATGAATTATGAACAAGTGAACATTATTATGTTATTCAAGATTATGCTTTGCTTTACTTTTTATGCTATCAAGTCCTGGGGATATTTAATACCCAATAATTTAGTTGTGTACCTAGAACCAGTGTCAATTACAGAATAGTATTAGTCATGTCCTAATTAGTAGAATCCAGTCAGTTACAGAACTCAGTAGAACTTAGTCAGTTACAGAACTTAGAAAAACTCAGTAAACTTTGTATCAGTCCAGTCCAGTTTAGTATACTTAGCTAAGTGTCTTTTAGTTGGGAGTAGGATTTAGGATCGAGTGAGCCTAGGGATGGGATCTCACCCGTTAGTTAGGACTGGGTCCCTAGAAGCAATCCCTAAGTTCCAGAACTACATAGCCAGCATAGGTTATGAGATATCATCTATTAGATAGGACTGACATACTTAGGGATTACCCGCTAGCTTAGGACTGATCTCAGGGGTCACCCGTTAGTTAGGACTGACTCCACAGCGGTTGTTAGTACCTATGGCACGATTCTAACACCCTTCCAATTGGGGTTACAAATCGGAACCCAACTCAGTTATGTTATCTTATTTGGGGCATGTCGGTTAGATAATTAGCTCCCACAGTTTTAGTTTCCGTTTTAGTCTTTAGTATAGAACTCAATTCAGTTCTACAGAGTCAAAACTATAAGATGCAGTCAATCAGTACCAGTAATCACAGAATTATCAGTTACTCAGTATCAGAACTCAGTACTTAGCTTCAGAAAAGCTCAGTTATAGTATATCTACATGCACAGATTGCATACGCAGTATTGATAGTAGTTTTATTTATTCATGTACTCTCACGTTCAGTTACTCTATATCGTTCAACTAGTTATTGTTCATGCATATGAACCCTTGCATTCAACCTTTCCTCATCTAGCATACCAGTATATTCCATGTACTAACACATACTTTCTCTTGCGCTATGATTTCTCATATCATAGATTCGGATGCTTAGGTTCCTGACCGTGCATAGTCATATTCAAATTCAGCCAGCAGTAGATTTAGCAATGAGTCCTCATCATTCGAGGATATTCATTTACTTTATTATTTTAGTAGTTTCCGTATTTCAGTAGATGAAGTTAGTTCGGGGATTATCCCTTCAACTCTACTTTTAGAGAGTTCATATTAGAGACTTTCAAACTTGATTTTTCAAATAGTATTTAGTTTTATGGATGGTTATTTCAAATGTTATATTTTATCAGTATTTTATATTTTCAACCTTATGGTATTTTAGCCTAATTTTGCATTTATTTTAGTATTATTATCCAGTGCTCATAGCAGATATTAGTCATGGGTTAGCTTGTGGTTCTTCGGGATCATAAGTACCGTGTAGCGTCCAGGGTACAGACTCGAGGCATTACAAACTGTGTATCAGAGCGTAAGATTTAACAAAGTCCTAGGGAGTCTGAAAGTCGCATCTAGTAGAGTCTGGTGCATGGGTGTGTAGCGTGCCACCCTTATGGACAGGAGACTATGAGATATTTTAGGAACAGTTTCCCTTCTTTTAATATTCATGTCGTGCGAGTGAGAATGAGCTCCAAATAAAAACTCTCAGCCTAATCCACTTCTTCCTTCCATTTACAAAATATGCCTCCCAAAAGGACTAAAGAAAAAAGGACCAAAAATTAATCAACCCCTCAGCCCATTCAAGTAGATCTCCTGGACGAGCATGTCTCTCATGCAAAATTCTGATCTGCATTCACTACCTTATCCAATTCATCCACAGGTCAGAATGAACGGTCAGCTTTTGTTCTAGCCAACCCAGTGTCCAATATTATTGCAACCAGAATTTGAGACTTTACCCGAATGAATCCTCCTCTATTCTCAGGATCTAAGTCAGAATAGGACCCGCAAGAGTTCCTCAGTCAGGTTGAAAAAGTTACAAACATCATGGAAGTGACTTCCAGTGAGAGTGCTGAGTTAACTGCCTATTAGCTATAAGATGTAGCTCATACGTGGTTTAAGCAGAGGTAGGTAGACAGAGGCACAGATGCAGAGCCCATAGAATGGGAAGATTTTGCTACTGTCTTCCTAGATAGACTCTTTCCCTTAGAGCTGGGGGAAGCCAAGGTGTTAGAGTTCATCAACCTCAAGTAAGGCAGTATGAGTGTGAAAGAGTATCCCTTCAAGTTTACTCAGTTATGCAGGTATGCTCCCCATGTAGTAGTAGATAATAAGTCCAGAATAAGCAAGTTCATATCTGGGGTGTCAGATGGTGTGGTTAAGAAGTGTAAACCAATTATGTTCATTAAAGAGATGGAAATATCTAGGATTATGGTCCATGCATAACAGATTGAGGAGTAAAACCTTAAGAAGAAGAAGAGAGAGAATAAGAGAGCCAGAACGGGTAATTTTAGTTTTGCTCAGCCTAAGTTAGAAGGTGGTAACCGTTCCCAGTTTCATCCCAAATTTTTAGTTCTAGCTCCATCCTCAGCTAGTGCGCCAGTACCAAAGTTTAGGAATGACAGTCGAGATGGAGCACCAGGCTCCAAAACCCAGGGTAGTATGAGCAGTGGTCGCACCTATCCGCTTTGCGAAGAATGTGGTAAAAATCACCTAGGTGTGTATAGAGCAAGTAGAGATGTATCTTTTTGATGTGGTAAGACAGGACACAGGATTCGGGAGTGTAGAGTTATGGCTTAGAAGGGAAAATATTTGCGTCAACAGGGTCAGTTCAACCATCCTCTAATCCTATTAGGTCACCTAACTCAGCAGAGTGCCACTTTCAGTATTACTAGTGGTCAATGCCAGAACAAATTTTATGCACTCCAGTCTCGCCATGATCAGAAAAGTTCTCCTGATATAGCTACGGGTATGTTATAATTCTTTCATCTTTATGTTTATACCTTGTTAGATCCTGAGGCTTTACTTCCTTTTTAACCCCTATGTAGCCGTCAACTTTGGTGTCAGACCTAAAATATTAGCAGAGCCCTCCTCAGTGTCTACTCCAAACTTTAGAGTAAAGTACTGACAGCTCAGTTTAGAATTGTTGATTAAGTGGTTCACAGCTTTAGAATGGTGGCTTTTAGCTAAGGGGGAGATGGTAGAACAAGTAACCAAGTCAGGATTTCAGATTTTAGTAGTAATGTCAGTAATGCTAATATTCATACCTTACATGTCAGCTCAATAATCCTAGCTCATATTCGATCATATTATCGAAAATTAGGTATGCTTACAGTTCCTAGTATAGGGAGTCCCAGTTCACTCAGTATAATGAATTATGTTCCATGAATACAGAAACTTCAACTCAAGTCATGCAGCTCATGACTCATGTACTCATGCCTTACAGTGTGCTCAGTTTCCATGACTTATGCTATACTCTTAATGATCATCCAAATTCAGATCTTGTCATGTATATCCTCAGTTTAGACCTCTTGATAAATCCATGATATTGATATTTTATTCCTCAGTCTTCAGTTAAATGTCAAGTTCAGTAGAGTGTCCATTCATGTTTCAGGTCCTCATGTTTTAACCTTCACGAAACTCTTCTTATGAAATAATGTAGTGATGAGTAGTTTCTTAGATGAAGAGAGCAAATGGTTCATATTAAGAAAAGATTGTTACATACTTGTTTTACACGAGGTTTTAGTTATGAAAATAGGCTTGAATGTCATATTGATGTGTAAGTGGTTAAATGTATTTCAGAGATTTGAGTAGGCTTGAACTTAGCGGGAGAATTTAGTTCAGCTCAGACCTCAGTAGGTAGGGTTATTAGTGCCTATATTGCAGAGTTTAAGCCATGTTATAGTTTCTTATTCAGATATCTTATTCAGACCATACCGAGGTTCCTTACTCCCTAAAGTCATTAGAACCTTATAGAAATAGTATCTTAGAAATGCTCCAATCGAGTATAAGTTTTCAATATGAGTTAGTTCGTAAAGCCAGTAGTTTAGTTTAACAATCAAGCAGACAAATTCAGATGGTTTCCCATCTTTCCATCTAGTCGTCCTATCCCAAAATAGAACATCCTAGTAGTTATGAGTTCAGCCCAGTTTATGTATTATGCCTCAGTTTCAGATCCCAGATATTCAGTCACGATTCAGTTCATAGGTTCCCCGTGCATCATCTCATGCTTTTCCTTAGAATCTCAGCCAAGTCAGCATTCTCGAGGGAAATAGTGTCCCAAGGGGGATATGCATTATAATCACCGAGCTGTTATGTTCTAAACCTTCCATTCTCTCTTCAGGTCACGAATCCAGTTAGGGATAATGGATACCCATAAGTTGACCCTCTCATTCCAATCTCAGCCATATAACCATTCCCAAGTCATGGCATGTATTCAAGGAATCAGTTCAGTTCACGTATTCAGTTCATGTATCATATTTTAGGCTTAGTCTTGCCCTTATGCTACCGCTCATACATGTTCAGTAAATGATCTCAGGTTCATCAGTATTCTCAGCTTAAGGTAACAGTTTTTCTTAGCTATACCCAGCTCCATATTCAGTTATGGTTATAATCTTGATACTCTATTATCGTTGCACATTCGGTCATGCATTCATGAATCAGTTCAGTTATGTACTCATGTATCAGATATACATGCTCAATATAAGCACTCAGTTTGTCAATAGTTTAGCCATGTAGTCAGGTTTTAGTTTATGCATTAGCATGTAAACTCAGTCTGTCATGTTTCTCAACATAATTAGTCTCATTCAAGGACGAATGTTACCAAGGGGGAGATATTGTAATACCCTGTATTTCCCTAGCTTGATTTAAGTCTTAGTACATTAGTAATCCCATACAAAATTTTTGAAATACTCAGTATATTTTAGTTTAGAGCCTGCCATTGTGTAGGAAATTCAATTAGCTTTCCAACGGTAGAAAGTTTGCCCAAATCTGACACCTGGGCAAAGTGTTAGAGCCATTTTAGTAAGACAGTGTGCCACTTGAGCCATCAACGCGTCACGAAGTATGACCAAATGGCAATCAACAATTTCAGTGTTGCTCTGCAATATTGGTGCATCACGCTATAGACCCAGTTTATAATTGTCAATTTTCAATGAGGCAACGTGATTCCACCGCGTCGCACCAAGGACCAAAGATAGCATCAGCAAGACACCGTTATGGCACTATGTCGTGCCACCAGTCCAGCTCTCAGTTGTCTATTTTCCAGTGACACGGCGCGATAGCATCGTGTCGCGCTGGGTGCCAAAATTAGGAATATTTAGTAATTCTGAGTTCTAAATCTAAGGGCATTAAAGTCTTTTGCTCCTCACCCCAGTCATCCTTTAACACGAAATTCACCTCTATTTAACCTAGTTACTTCATTATTCACCCAATTTTCCCCAAATTAAACCATTATCTCTCAAGAGGCAAAAACCCTAGTTCAAGAAATCAAGTACAAAGTTCAAGAATTCACCAAGAACTTCAAGAAACTAACAAATTAAGGTATGTTAGGTGTTCATCTATGGATCCCTTTCACTCATAGAGTCCAAGAATCCATTTTTAAAACTTCAAGATTCATGATTCATGATTTACATGTATGAAATTTGATTGTATTCATTTTTTGACATTTATTGAGTTTTAAATCCATGATTAATGGTGGATTCCATGAACTTGAATGGCATGTATATTGAATTGAGTAATCCCCATGTTATAATCCATGAATTTGAAAGTTTGGGCATTGTAATTGTCATGTTTATGTGTTATCCATGATTTAAATTCCAAGTCACAAGAATTTTTCCTAGTATGTGTTGATCTACATGATATTCATGATAAACCCTTCAATTTTCAAGTTGAATGTTATAACCATGTTTACCGTAAGTTTTTATAATTTAGTAAAACAAGAATGCCTCCCATATGTTTGATAAATTGTCTATGAGAATGAAATAATGCCATTATAGCATGCTAACAGTATTACCCATTCATTTACAAGTTAATGCATTACAAGTGTTTGACAAAATGTCTCTATAGATGAATTATGACCAAGTGAACATTATTATGTTATTCAAGATTATGCTTTGCTTTACTTTTCATGCTATCGAGTCCTAGGGGTATTTAATACCTGACAATTTAGCTGTGTACCTAGAGCTAGTGTTAATTACAGAATAGTATCATTCATGTCCCAATCAGTAGAATCCAGTCAGTTATAGAACTTAGTAGAACTCAGTCAGTTACAGAACTTAAGAAAATTCAGTAAACTCTATATCAGTCCAGTCCAGATCAGTATACTCAGTTCAGTGTCTTTCAGTTGGGAGCAGGATTCAGCACCGAACGAGCCTAGGGAAGGGGCCTCACCCATTAGTTAGGACTGGGTCCCTAGAAACAATCCCTAAGTTCCAGAACTACATAGCCAGCGTAGGTTATAAGATGCCACCCGTTAGATAGGACTGGCATACTCAGGGATCATCCGCTATCTTAGGAATGATCTCAGGGTCACTCGTTAGTTAGGACTAACTTCATAGCAGTTTTTAGTACCCGTGGCACGATGCTAACACCCTTCTAATTGGGGTTACAGATTGGACCCCAACTCAGTTATCTTATCTTATTTAGGGCATATCGGTTAGATGATTACCTCCCACAAGTTCAGTTTCAGTCTTCAATATAGAACTCAGTTCAGTTCTACAGAGTCAGGGCTATCATATGTAGTCAATCAGTATCAATAATCACAGACTATCAGTTACTCAGTATCAGAACTCAGTACTTAGCTTCAAAAAAGCTCAGTTACAGTATATCTACATGCACAGATTGCATACACAGTATTGATAGTAGTTTCAGTTATTCATGTACTCTCATGTTCAGTTACTCTATATCGTTCAGTTAGTCATTATTCATGCATATGAACCCTTGCATTCAGTCTTACCTCATCTAGTATACCAGTACATTCCACGTGCTGACGCATACTTTTTTTTGCGCTATGATATCTCATATCATAGGTTCGAACGCTTAGGTTCTTGACCGTTCATACTCAGATTCAGATTCAGCCAGCAACAGATTTAGCAGTGAGTCCTCATTATTCGAGAATATTCATTTACTTTATTATTTTAGTAGTTTCAGTATTTCAGTAGATGGAGTTAGTTGGGGGATTGTCCCTTCAACTCCACTTTCAGACAGTTCAGATTAGAGGCTTTTCAGACTAGATTTTTCAGATAGTATTCAGTTTTACGGATGGTTATTTCAAATGTTATATTTTATCAGTATTTTAGATTTTGAACCTTATGGCATTTCAGCCTAATTTCACATTTATTTTAGTATTATTATCCAGTGCTCACAACAGATATCAGTCATGGGTTAGCTTGTGGTCCTTCGGGATCGTAAGCACCATATAGCGTCCAGGGTACAGACTTGGGGCGTTACAAGTATGGAAACAAATACTTTGGGATATGCAACTAAAGTGATAAATAAGTTTGTCAATTAAATAAAGTTTTTTACGTTTTAAAATATTTGAATTATTTTCAGTTTCTTATTTTAACATTCTCACTCTAACAATTTTAAAAGTTGTTTCAATAACTCTAGAAGTTTCTTCAACAATTATCAAAGTTATTCGACAATTGTTTGAAGTTGTTGATTAACTTAATAATATTGATTGACTTTATTCTTTTAAGGCAAAATGGTCTGGTGGAACCTTGTACTTGTACTGATTTGTAAAGTAGGCACTTCTACTTACATTTTTGTCCTCTACACCATTTAACCCATCAAAATAAAATATTATTTTGTTAAACTCTTTTTTGCATATGTGACATTAAATTTGATTTGAAAAAAATGCATATTTTACACGCATTTTTCAACAAGTGAAGTCAAAAATTTTACCTTAAAAATATTTTTTAAAAAAAATTATAAATTAAAAAAATGAAAAAGAAAATTCCAACTTCTTCTGCATTGACCCCTCCCCCTTCCCCCGTCCCCCCCCCCCCCCAAACCAGCGATTCCCCAACCCCTTTCCCCCATCCCCTACCCCCACCCAGCACCACCACCACCACCACCACCACCCACAAGTCGTTCCCCTCCCTCATTCACATCTTCTTCTTTTCCACCTCTTTTACCTATCAAACACACACACACATTCTTTTTTTCCTCCATTTCCATTATCAAAAACCTCTTTCACCATCTCCGCAAGCCTTAATTCTCTTTCCTCCTTTCATGTCCTAAACTACCCTACTCCCCCATCCCCATCCCCCTTCCTCTCCCCTCCCCACCCGCCAACCCACCTGCAAAATTTCACAAAAAAATGGATTCTCTAGTATTATTTTAAGACTTGAATCTTCAAACTGAACCCACGAATACAAATTTAAATTTCAGAGTTGTCTCAAAAATTGAACCAATTATTTTAATCCGTAGCAATTATTTTGATCAAATTTTTTAGATTAATGATAGATGAATTTAAGTTATGTGGTTGAGAAAGTATTGCGAGAGGTGGAAGTAGGTACTGTTGGGTTAAGGGTGGAACAAAGAAGACAAAAATGTGGGGTAGGGTAGGATGGGAGAGGGTTGGGGAGTTTCTTTTTAAAAAAAATATTATTTATATTTTATATATATTCTGAATATTTCATTTCCTACGTGTCATTTAAAAATGACGTGATATGCATGTGTGGTAGAGAGTATTACACTCATAGTAGTTGGATGATAAAAGGATTTAAAATATTATGTTTTGATGGGTAAAGGGTTTAGAATATTTTATTTTGATGAGTTTAAGGATTTAGATGACAAAATGGTAACTAGAAGTGTTACTTTACAAATCAAGATAAGTACAAGGATCTCACTAAACATTTCATTTTTTTTTAACTTAATAATATTGTGGATCTAAAGAGAAAAGGGCATAAATGATCCTTTATCTATAGCAGTAGGTCTAATATAGTCCCTTAAATATATACTTATCGATTTTAGTCTTATAACTATCTAAAAATTTATCAAGTTTGGTCTTTGTATATTCTTATACAAGTAACTATCATTTATACTAACGGAAATTCATATACCTCCATTAGACTTTCTCTATCACTAACTTCTCAATTGTTTCTCTCTTAGACATCTTATCCTCAAATTCCTCTCGTTAGAAAATAACTTAAAAGTACAAAAACAGCTGTTTACATCAAACTTGACCAAATTACAGCACTAAAATACTCAAAAAGTTACCAAACTACACAAAAAAGCTACGTCAAACTATCACCAAGCTGCACCCAAAATCATGCCAAACTACACAAAAAAAAATGCATTAAAAATGTCAACAAACTGCACAAAAAATAGCAGCAAACTGCAACAAAAAAAGTCAAAATATTTTTTTACGAGATTAGAAGGTTGTCTATCCAATGTGAAACTACTTGATGCATAACCTCGTTAACTTTTGCATTGAAATCTAATTCAACCTTCAAACTTTTTCAGCCACAAAACTAGTGTTGATATTAAAAAAAATGTTCATAATGCTGAGATAATGTAATAACAAAGAAATGATTAAAAAAAAATTAAAACACATGATCAATCAATTAATAATTATACTATTCACCTCCTCAGCTTGAAAGTGGATAGCATGCTTCCCCAAATCGAGTTAATTCGATAGACTAATTACGATATTCAAGCTGCTGTCTTTTTTAGTTTTAAGCTATTTTCTGACAAAAAAAATTGACAAAAAGATGTCGAAGAGAGAGAAATAATGGAGGCATTAATGATGAAGAAAATCTAATGGAGATGTGAATTTTCATTAGTATAAACGCCAGTTGTTTGTTTAAAAATATATCAAGGTCAAACTTGATAAGTTTTTGAATAGTTAAAAGACTAAAACTGTTAAATTTATATTTAAGGGACTATTTTAGACCTACTCTCATAGATAAGGGACCATTTATGCTTTTTCTCTGATCTAAATATCATTTTAATTAATTGAAAACTAAATTAATTGAAGACTAAAGACAGTCAACTCATTTTTCGTTATTTATATTTAAGCTGTCAAATGTTACAATATTTCCCCCACCTAAATTTTGTTTTGAGTGAAACCAAGAAAGATTGGCATGGTAGTATGTGATGATCATTGGAATCAGACAACACAAGCCATCCTTTCACCTCCTTGCTCCATTCTTCTTACTCTCTTGTCCCTCTCTCAAATGGGTTTCTTCTTCATTGGACAAGGAGAAAAACACCGAGAAACGAAAACCCAATTACGAATTCTCTCTTGTTTCAGCCTTCAAGTCTTGTTCAGCGAATTCATCTGTCACTCGGGGCCAACAACTTCACTCCCTTGTCTTGAAATCCGGCCTCGAATCCAATATTTTTATTCTGAATAGCATGATCACTTTTTACGTAAAATGTGGATTAGTAAGTCATGCTAAGACAATCTTTGACTCTTGTACTAGGTTAGATGCAGTGTCTTGTAACATAATGTTGTGTGGGTATGTAAAATTTGGGTTTCTGAATGAAGCCTATGAGATGTTTGATAAAATGACTGAGAGAAACTGTGTGACTTATACGACTATGATTATGGGTTTGGTACAGAAGGGGTTTTGGAGTGAGGCAATTTGGGTTTTTAGAGATATGAGGTACTTTGGTGTTGGTCCAAATGAGGTGACTTTGGTGAATGTTATATCAGCTTATTTGCATTGTGGGGGGATTAAGGTGGATAAAATGCTTCATGGGTTGGTATTGAAAGTCGGGGTGAAGGATTTCGTTCACGTGTCCACCAATTTGCTTCATTTGTATTGTCTCAATGGGTGTTTGAAGGATGCAAGTATGTTATTTAATGAGATGCGTGAAAAAAATGTGGTTTCTTGGAATGTGATGCTGAATGGGTATACTAAGGCTGGGCTAGTCGATTTTGGTAAAGAGGTTTTTGAACATATTGTTGATAAGGATGTGGTTTCTTGGGGTACAATTATTGATGGTTATTTGCAAGCAGCAAGGTTGAATGATGCTGTTAAAATGTATCGTGAAATGATGTGTACTGGATTGCATCCTAATGACGTTATGATTGTAGACTTTTTATCAACGTGTGGACAACTGATGTCAAATTTTGAGGGTAGGCAGTTTCATTGTGTAACAGTAAAGATGGGTTTTGATCTCTTGGACTTTATTCAGGCGACAATAATCCACTTCTATGCAGCTTGCGGGGAGGTGGATCTTGCCCATTTGCAGTTTGAAATAGGAAACAAGGACCATGTTGCATGTTGGAATGCCCTAATTGCAGGACTTGTTAGAAATAGAAAAATTGATGAGGCTAGACGCTTATTCGATCAAATGCCTGCAAGAGATGTTTTCACTTGGAGCTCCATGATTTCTGGTTACTCGCAAAGTGAGCAGCCTGATTTGGCTCTTGAGCTTTTTCATGTGATGTTAGCTGGTGGTGTAAAACCAAATGAAATTACTATGGTCAGTGTCGTCTCTTCTATTGCTTCTTTAGGGACCTTAAAAGAAGGTAGATGGGCTCATCATTATATTTGCAAAAATCCCATCCCTTTGAATGACAACTTGAGTGCAGCACTGATTGACATGTATGCCAAATGTGCCAGCATCAATGATGCCTTAGAGGTGTTCAATCAAATCCGAGAGAAAGCTGTTGATGTCTCACCATGGAATGCCATTATTTGTGGCCTAGCAATGCACGGGCATGCACATTTATCTCTTCGTATCTTCTCAGATTTGCTGAAGCAAAACATCAAACCCAATTCGATCACTTTTATAGGAGTCTTAAGTGCATGTTGCCACGCTGGGTTGGTGGAGGCTGGTGAACAGCATTTCCAGAGCATGACTAAACTGTATAATGTAAAACCAAATATTAAGCACTATGGTTGTATGGTGGATCTTTTTGGTAGAGCAGGACGATTGAAAGAAGCTGAAGAGCTCATAAGGACCATGCCTATGGAGGCAGATATCATCATATGGGGCACATTGTTGGCTGCTTCTAAAACTCATGGTAACACAGAAATAGGAGAAAGGGCAGCAGAGAACTTGGCAAGAGTGGAGCCATCTCATGGTCCTAGTAGGGTCCTTCTCTCTAACATTCATGCAGATGCCGGAAAATGGGATGATGCATTTCTCACTAGGCAAGCTATGCGAAGTCAAGGATTGACAAGGTCAACTGCATATAGTGGTGTTGTATGATAAATTGATTCTGTTAGCTGCGGCTGCAGCAAAAACTCTTTGCACTGACTGTCAGGGTGAAGAATTCACCTTTTGAGTGTCTCAAATATTTCAAGCAAACTGCTGATTTTTCTTCTATCCTTTCCTTTACAATGTTCAACTATCCTCGTGTTACTAATCCGAAGAAGATAAAAAACCATAAACATATACCACAATTAAAGAAAAGGATTGAAATGGAGTATCTTGTTAAAAATAATTACTATAAGATACTTTCTTCGTTTCAATTTGTTTGGCCTATTTTAACTTGGTACAAGAGTTCAAGAAAGTAAGAAGACTTTTGAATCTTTTGGTCTTAAAAAATTAAAGATATGTTAAATGTATCAAAATGCCCTTTAATTCTGTGATCTTAAACATGTTATTGGAAAGTTGAAATTAAAGAGTTGCTTAAGAAAAAACAGCTAAGGGTCTGTCACGACCCGAACCGAGGCTCAAGATATGTTAAATTTATCAAAATGCCCTTTAATTCTGTGATCTTAAACATGTTATTGGAAAGTTGAAATTAAAGAGTTGCTTAAGAAAAAACAGCTAAGGGTCTGTCACGACCCGAACCGAGGCTCTGGCCGTAACGGGCATCTCGAAACCATGAAAGCCCGATAGCCCTTCTAACTTGTAATCATATACACCATTCATTTACAAATAGGAAAATGCGGAAAATACATAATGAACGGAATCATGGTCATGAATCTTAACTCAATTTATAATATAGAAAGTAAAGCCCAACAAGAACTAGACAATGTCTAAACCAGTCTGCGAAATTTGTACTACATCTGAAAATAAGAACTGTCTGATATTCAAAAAGCATGGGCATTTTTTTTGATAAATCATAAAACTTTCTGTAATGCAATTTCTGTTCTTTGTATTACTTCTGAGTTAGGTGGTACATCCCTACAAGTCTAAAACCCCACGGGCTATATGGAGTCCGTCATTAACTCGGCGGGGAAGCCCCTAACCCAAGTATGCCGCAAGGAATGGAGTGTCTGAGTCTAATACGCCACAAGGCACTAGGCAAGTGTAATATAATATACCCGGATCAGTAAATCACGATTTCGGGCAAAGAGTTGTCTGAAACTCGTGCCTTCTTCGAGGGACCACCTAAAATCTCTTTGTGCCCAATTTTATCCATTTCTAACACATATCATTCTGAAATCTTAAGTCATGAAAATCTGGTTTCTAAGCTTGTCTGAGTCTATTATGGCAATGTCTATTTTGGTATCGACATACCAAGACTTGCAAGTTGTAATTCTGAGTCATAATGCATTAAGCATAATCCTTTCATTAAAACTCAATTCAGACCACTCAACATTTCAATTAGTATAAGAGATTTCATGTTCCGAAACATAAGTCAAAACTATGCAAGAATCCTTCAAACATATGGTGGTCATGTGCTTTTGGCAAAATCGTGCACTCTTTCATTATATGAATATTTTCAACATTTATTAACACAACTACCCTCTCTTTTGAAATTCAAATCGTAATCCAATCATAACACAATTCAAGACATTTTATACCATGCTTTTCAAGGATGTATTCAAAACAATTCATATCATATGAAATATGGGAAAATCATAACAAGATAGGGATTCTTTATAATTCATGCTCTCAATTGAATATTCATCCTTAAACACATGCATACATATATATAGAATTTCAAATCAATTTGGGGAAAGGCCTAAAGATCAAAAAAATGTCATTGAGACTTCTAAACCATGATTATAAATCATAAATCTAAAACTCTTTTTCTTAAAATCATGATTTCTATGCTCATGAGATTTTTAGGAAAACCCCATGTACCTTAAATTAGAAGCTTTTGAATGAACTCTAGCATTTGGGATGCTATACATACGATTAATGGGTGTCTCTTGTAGTCCTCGCAATGGTGATTCCGAATCTTGAAGAATTAAGAAAAACTCACGGTTAAATCTTGAGATATTTGGGTTTTTAGTTTGAAACCCTAGGGTGAGTTCTTGATGAATTTGAGAGAAAAGAATCATATTTTGGTGTTTTGGGAGTTTAACCCCGTGTTATAGTTGGATAAGGGATGGACGATACCCATTTTTCCCTTAAAAACGCAAAAACAGAACCTGAAATTTTGGTGCGTGCGATAGGGCGTGCGTCTCACGATTATCGCATGATGCTACTGTTTTAGTTACTAAAATGGTCATAACTTTTTGCTCGGATATTGAATTTAGGCAAAATTGGTATCGTTGGAAAGCTAATTCGAAGATCTTTTATTTGATATATAGTAGGCCCTCTAACTCATTATATACAAATAGTTATGATCGATTGAAGTTGACCCAAGTTTTAACATCCACTAAAACTTAATCAGTAGAAATATTTCCAACTCGTCTTGGAGTTAGGAGATTTTTGTGACCTCAATTCATACTTAAATAGGTTCACAGACTACATAATTAATTAACATGCCAAATTTGCATAGGATTTATGGCTTTTGGATCATCTACGCATAGAAATAATGGTTTTCATTCTAACCCGAAATATGGGGTGTTACATTATCTCCCCCTTGGGATCATTCGTCCCCGAATGATGGGTAGGAATGTTGAAGCTTAAAGGTATAGAATAAAGTGGACATGATATGTATTCTAAGAAGGGATATAGCCGAGCTAAATATTTAAACTTCTATCATGAAACTGAATTCTAAGCTGACTTGACTTTTCTTGCTTTAAGGAGTTGATTCATGCTGAGAGTTTAGGATTCCCTTGAAGTGTTCATGACCTAATCATATATATTGAATTGAGAAGTGATAACTTAGGCTAGTACAAATCATGAGGTAACAAGACTTAGACTGTACCAGGGTATTACACTGTCTGAGCTAAAATACTTGGAAAAATTTGAGATTATGCGCTAAACTCTTATAAACTGAATTATGACTAAATAGATGAATTTGAAACATGATGCAGGACTGAGCTGAATTCACAATTTGCATGTATGGAATAGATTATCTCTTGGGGTGGTCATACGCATGAGACTTCGGATAGTAGGACTGGGTTAAGAGGTGGAAAACTACAGTAACTTATCTGCCTGACTGTTAAACTGAATCGCTGGCTATCCAGGCTGAATTATACTGGGAACTTATACCTAACTTGAGTATCTCTTCAACACTCTTTATAAAGAAGTTCTAGTAGAATTCGGGAGCAAAGAATCTTGGGCATGAGTTACATAAGACATCCAACTAAGGAATCACAACAATGACACCACTCTATAGCATGGAATATAGACATATAACTCAAAACTATGATAGAATTACCAGGCCTTAGGCAATGCAACTTCTTACTTTCAAGCTTAGCACACTTCTCGAATATTCCTCAACTATACTATTCTTCTTAAATACCATACTCATTGATTCAAAGTGTAATCCTCATATGGGCATTGATAAATCTTTCTACTAATGTCTAAAGTAGCTTAAATCCTTTCACCGTGATCAAGCCTAACTCTAAATCACAAAATACAACATGCCACACTATGATACTAGTCCAAACCATATGATTCAACCTTCTATATCTTTTTAAAGTTCACACCCTACGCATATCGTGCCTTACCACTTCAATGACTAACTCTAATCTCTTACTATGGATTCACTAGCGCATATTGCGTTCCTCCACTTAAATCCCAACATGTCATTCAAGCTAATATTTTTAACCACATATGAACTCCAAGGTAAACACCCATAAAGACATACTTCACATATTCTCTAAACCACTATCAATATAACTCCCACACGCTACCCCAAGAACATACACACACAAATTTCCACTAACCATCACATATATCAACGACTTGGCCCCAGATCTTACTTCACACTTATAGCCTTATCTAAAACAAGCATACTATGATCTTCCATCAACAAGAAACATTTACTCATCACCGCTATCATCACATAAGGAGGAGTCACTAAAAGGTTAGAACATAAGATCTTGAAGCATGGAAGGATATTATACAAGAATTGACACTTAACTGAGGCCTGCTGAATAGTGAATCAACATCAGGGATTCATCAAAGAGATCTGAATTGAGAGTATACTTGTCTATAAGCTTAATCTCACCAATCATTTGGAATGTAGCATGCGTTATGGGAACTGGGCACACTATAAAGCGTGAGTACATGAGTCATGAGCTATATGAACTCAATATAGAGTTCATAACTTATGGAATGTGATCCTGACTACTGAATGAACTAGAATTCCTCATTTAGGAACTGGAAGAGCACGTGATTCTCTATCATATACATGAACATGAACTATGATCATGGAACTGAAATGTGAGGCATGAGTAGGTATTGAGATAACTAAAAAATACTGAGATAAGAATGGTTTAAGTCTCACCCTCACTTTCTGATGTTCTATATCATACTGCATCACTAGTAGAATCTGAGAGCCTTGCTTGGTTATTCGTTTTGTCATCTCCCCCTTAGCTTCAAGCCATCATCTTAAGTTTGAGAGATCTCTTACTAGATTCTAACTGAAATACACTTACTGCACTCTAGGGTCTGGAAAACGATAATACATGTATATCATAGAACCTAACCCGAATGACTGCACTTGAAAGTCAAAAACCCACTATTAATACTACCTTATGAGATATACTCTATCTTTCTATAGCCACCAATAGTCATCATATAACACTTGAACACTTACTAACTTCAAATCTTCATGAGTATTCCCATAGTCGAAGTGCACACCCTATAGCGCTTCAACTCTTATTTCTGTTGGTTCAACCTTAAAAATCCAAACATAGATTATAACACTTAACATGGATATCACCAAGCCTTTGATGAATCATACTACTAGTTTTTCTCCACCTAGCAACTCAACGATAATATTATGTCTACTAGCCACACGCAACATGTAATAGTCTTAGAAAATGCCGCAACTCCATATCACCTTGGGCATACTTCTACATTATACATACAACATCATACTTTGTTATGAATCAAATAAACTTAATCTATTGCATACACCATTCAAGCCTATTAGATCACTTCCATATAACTAGTATCATTAACCAAGAAATCATCACATCCACCTTTATGGACATCAACTATTCAAACTTAATGTCTAGTGCTAAGCATGATTTACAATCCAACCTGACACACAATTCACACAAAACATTCATCATTAATCTTAAGCCACTATTCTTATATCCACATCCTATATTAAATTCAAGCCAATAGTCTAGCATCAATCATCTACCACCAATAAAGAAGGCAACATAATATACTAGTCCATTAAATTAGGACATTCTATCCAAATACCTAAAAAATCTACTACATACCTTCTCATAAGTAGTACTAGTTTACAACTGTCAATGGAAAAAAGGTCAAGGGGGTAAAGTCACGTAATAGACATGGTCAACCTTAATCTTATATTATAACCCCATACAATCTTATCTACTTATACAGCTTTCTCACATCACACTTACTTACCTAAGCGTACATTTAGACTACCTTTAAATTCCACAAACAATCATGAGTCTATAATTATAACTTATTGGCTCATCTAGCCATTTTCATACTTCAAGCAAACAACAATTCACCTTAGCTAATAACTTCTTCTCTACCTTCTACTAAACTCTTCTCTACCTTCTACTAAACTAACACACAAGGACGTATCACTTTATTACCAACTCAATCTCATGCAAAAAGATTCAACTATACATATATTCAACCAACACAAGAACAACAATTTGAACAATAAGTTACTAGTGAATCGAAATAGGCCTCACACGGCTTCACTAGACATTAATTTTTGTGTTTTGAATAAGAAAATAAAACGAATAACAAAGCAACTATGCTAGTGAATCGAAAGAGCCCCACACGGCTTCATTAGACTTTTAGTTTCAACAACATAATGATAACAAGAGTACAAGAGATAGAAACTTGACACACAATAATCAATGATCTAAGAATACACATTTTACTCTGTATAAATAAAAATCTGAGTTAAACACTTCCCCCACAGACTACCATACAATCCACACATGCTACTAGCTACCACATTAGTCTATCACTATAAAGGGGTAAATCATCCTCAAACATCAGTTATTCAACTAAAATATTTATTTACCCAAAAGTCACCCTTACTCTGACTCCTAAATTTGTGACTTCATAACATCATCTTCTTGGTCTAATCTCACTACCAATAGGTTATGACACTAACACTTAAACTTATACTACTACTCTGGTGGAAATACAATTCAAACAATTCTGCTACACATCATTCCCCTTTTGGGCATGACATCTACAACATAAATTTTTGAAAAGGACTGAATATCCTTAATACCGCAGGCTGGAAAGCATGATTTCATCAGAACCAAAGTTCACACTAGAATCAATACACTCTGAAGCACTAACGGACTCTTCTCAAGTCCTTGCATAATTTTAAAATCTTATATGGCTCAATCAGAAAGGACCATACCATTTAAACTCTAAACTTCTGCACTTGATTCACCTCAACAATGAGACATATCTGAGCAAATCAAAGTAAGAAAAGAATTGGGATAACTTTACTTTCGTATGGGCAACACCATAGCACGAATTAGAGTATGAAAGAGGAATATTCTGACTCCATAGCACGAACTAGAACATGAAGAAAGGGAAACATTCCTAAACACCTATTAGCCTTCTGCTTATAAGTATGGCGCACTATACACCCATAAACAAGACTCTACCCGACGCGATTTTGCAGACACCCTGGGACCATGAACCATGCTCTGATACCAAGTTTGTCACGACCCGAACTGAGGCCCTAGTCATAACAGGCATCCCGAACCATGAAGGCCCGAGAGTCCTTCTAACTTGTAATCATATACACCATTCATATACAAATAGAAAAATACGGAAAATACATAATGAACAGAATCATGGTCATGAATCTTAACTCAATTTATATTATAAAAAGTAAAGCCCAACAACAACTAGACAATGTCTGAAGCAGTCTGTGAAATCTCTACTACATCTGAAAATAACAACTGTCTGATATTGGGACAAGGCCCCCAGTGGACCTAAACCAAAATAAATAACATAATCTAAAACAAATAGACCTTCTAAAATAAAGAAGGCTCACCAACTGTACACATCACTATTGTCTGAAAACTCTACGGCTTAGCAGGACTTTTGAACTGAGCTTTAGACCCTGGGAGGTAGGCGGTCAATACAATTGTACTGGTACGCAGAACAATCCAAAATAATGTTTTTATATAAATAAAATAGTTGCGAGATAGTCATAAAACATCATGTATGATATAAATTCAAAAAGCATGGGCATCTTTTTGATAAATCATAAAACTTTCTATCAATATAATTTCTAATATTTGTATTACTTATAAGTTAGATGGTACATCCCTATAAGTCTAAAACCCCATGGGCTATATGGAGTCCGTCATTGATTCGGCGAGGTAGCCCCCAACCCAAGTATGTCGCAAGGGTTGGAGTGTCTAAGTCTAATACGCCACAGGACACTAGGCCAGCGTAATATAATATACCCGGATCAGTAAATCACGATTTCGGGCAAAGAGTTGTCTGAAACTCGTGCCTTCTTCGGGGGAACACCTAACATCTTTTCGTGCCCAATTTTATCCATTTCTGACACATATCATTCTGAAATCTTAAGTCGTGAAAATCTGGTTTCTAAGCTTGTCTGAGTCTATTATGGCAATGTCTATTTTGGTATCATCATACCAAGACTTGCAAGTCATAATTTTGAGCCATACTGCACTAAGCATAATCCTTTCATTAAAACTCAATTCAGACCACCCAATATTTCAATTAGTATAAGAGATTTCATGTTCCGAAACATAAGTCAAAACTATGCAAGAATCCTTCAAACATATGGTGGTCATGTGTTTTTGGCAAAATCATGCACTCTTTCATTATATGAACATTTTCAACATTTATTAACACAACTACTCTCTCTTTTGAAATCCAAATCGTAATCCAATCATAACACAATTCAAGACATTTTATACCATGCTTTTCAAGGATGTATTCAAAACAATTCATATCATATGAAAGATGAAAAAATCATAACAAAAGAGGGATTCATTATAATTCATGCTCTCAATTGAATATTCATCCTTAAATGCATGCATACATATATATAGAATTTCAAATCAATTTGGGGAAAGGCCTAAAGACCAAAACAATGTCATTGAGACTTCTAAAACATGATTATAAATCATAAATCTAAAACTCTTTTTCTTAAAACATGATTTCTATGCTCATGAGATTTTTAGGAAAACCCCATGTACCTTAAATTAGAAGCTTTTGAATGAACTCTAGCATTTGAGATGCTATACGTACGATTAATGGGTGTCTCTTGTAGTCCTCGCAATGGTGATTCCGAATCTTGATGAATTAAGAAAAACTCACGGTTAAATCTTGAGATATTTGGGTTTTTAGTTTGAAACCCTAGGGTGAGTTCTTGATGAATTTGAGAGAAAAGAATCATATTTTGGTGTTTTGGGAGTTTAATCTCGTGTTATAGCTGGATAAGGGATGGAAGATACCCATTTTTCCCTTAAAAACGCAAAAACAGAACCTGAAATTTTGGTGCGTGCGATAGGGCGTGTGTCTCACGATTATCGCATGATGCTACTGTCTTAGTCACTAAAATGGCCATAACTTTTCGCTCGGGTATCGAATTTAGGCGAAATCGGTATCGTTGGAAAGCTAATTCGAAGAGCTTTCATTTGATACTAGGCCCTCTAATTCATTATATACAAATAGTTATGGTCGATTGAAGTTGACCTAAGTTTTAACATCCACTAAAACTGAATCAGTAGAAATGTTTCCAACTCGTCTTGGAGTTAAGGGATTTTTGTGACCTCAATTCATGCTTAAATAGGTTCACACACTACATAATTGATTAACATGCCAAATTTGCATAGGATTTATGGCTTTAAGATCATCTACGCATAAAAATGACGGTTTTCGTTCTAGCCCGAAATGCGGGGAGTTACAGGGTCATTCTTTGAAACGGACTAAAAAGGAAGATCAAACAAATTGAAACAGAGGGAGCACTTGTTAATCACATTCAGATTGTCATTAGTAGTTCAAACCTAAGATTTATTTCCATACCCAATGTACATGACTTCCCCTCCCATCAAAAAAACAGCCTAAAAACATATAGAGTTACACCTTCAAACCGTACACAAGGTTACTTGGGTGAACACTTAGTTTAACTACCAAGAACTATCTACCTACAAAATTTCTAACTAACAGGAATACTATGATGAAGCCTCCATGATTAATTCTGCAGCTGATCCCATTGTACCAATCCCACCGATGCTAAGCAAAGCAAGAGCAAGGTCCTCCTCATGCCATCGTCTCAAGCCTTTACTGAGCCTCTTTAACAACTCTGCATCTACTTCAAACACCCAAGTTGGTGTACAACCTACCATCAGGCTCACAAATCCCGACACATAGGCGTGCCACGTAGCCGGATCACAACCAAGTGATATTTTGCCATCCAGGACACTGGCTATGAATTCAACATGACGCCCAATGATTTTTGGACGTCGCTTTGATGCCATGGACAATGAGTCCACACCACTCGCAAAAGCTCCACATAGTACTGCAAAGTATGCCAGTGCATACCCTTTGAGCATTGGAACTAGCAAACCTATGTCACCTTCTTGATTAGTGTTGTGAACAGACAAGAACCAAGAGGGAAGTGTCTCTTTTATTAATGACTGCACCAGCCCTGAGCCACCAGATAACCATAACAAAGAAGCCCCAAGCAAGGCAGCTAGCTTCACCCTTGTCATTGTTGCAGCAAGCGACACATTTCCAAATTTCTTTCCATTTTTGGGTATCTTCAGTTTGTTCAACCGTTGTCTTGGAAGCTCACTGTGTGCTATTTCACTTATAGATTGCATCAAAAGTAATACAATTTCTTCTCTCAAAAACATGATATCTCTGATGGATCTGTAAACTCGGAGATACAGAATACCTGGGGCAACTGGAGAAATACCACCATAGAAATGTGATCCAAATCCATGACCAAGAAGTGCACCAATACCACCATTGCTTGATATGGAGGAAGAGTTCAAACCAAGGGTGGCATTGAAGCAACTTTTGAGAAGCTGAATGACTGCATGGTTGTTGCTAAGAAAGACAGTTCGAGATGCAGAGAAAACAAGGAAGTCGCTCCACCTTTTTGCCTTTTGGGTCCACAACGAAGCCACAATTGGCATACATGGCCAAGGGCAGCCAGCTGCAAGTGACTCCAGAGCGGGGCCTGCCAGATTGAGAAAACGCTGGGAGGCTTTATCAAGTTTATATGTTATAGTAAGGCTGACAAATGCAGCCAATGGCAGTGGAAGAATTGCTGGAGAGCTGCCGCCTGTGAAAACAAATTGGAATTCAATGATCTAGTACATAAAGTTGAAGAAAAGATTCTTAGCCTAGACACTAGAGATGATTTCACCTCTTAATCAAATATAATTAAGCATAAGTTTACCAAGAAGGAAACGACACATAGAGCTTTGTTATCTTAAAAATGTTCTTCATGAATCTTTTGCCACTCTTGTTTTAGATATTCCCTTGCTTCCAAAAAGAATGTTAAAGAGTTTGAGTACGAGGAGTAGCAGATTAATTTTCAGCACAAATTCAAACATCAGTGTCTTAATCTTTTTGAAACAAAATATGCATATTAAAAACTATTTGAAAAATTCTAGAAATAAAAACCTTGAACAGTTACAATGACTATAAAAAGGTTACAAATGTGTAGTCGAAGAAAATGTTATGATTCCTCAAAACAGTAATAGTTTCAGTCATCTTGTAATGGAGGAAGCATTTAGCTCCAGACTTTAGTCTATGCGTGGTTCAGAAGAAGATGAAGCAACAAATGTGGCTTTATTCAATAGAGATAATAGCATTCTTAATCACTGTCAGTAATGGAGAAAAACCTGCGGCAAGGCTTGGGACATCTACGCCAGTGGCTGCTAAAATTTTCTTGATCTGTTCCTCAACATTTGAGAGATTTGCAGCAGGACTTGGCCAATCAGTTCCATTCATAAAAACTGGTTTCCAAACACCACGAGTGACCTCCGCAGAGAAGTAGCTTACAATGGTTGCTAGTGATGCAGGAAGAAAATCAGCCAAATCTTTAAGACCTGAAATTGTGTGAGTGAAACTATTTGGTTAATGTAGAACCATGATATTAAAGCCTGTATGAGAATTAAGGACATTGTCAAAGTGCCTGAAATTCCTAAGCCTTCCCCCTTGAAATAATGCTTTAACACATAATTTCCAGAGTGCACTAACGGAAAACCTGAGATAACTCTTAGCTGCTGTGGAAGTTAGCGTCTTAATGAAAGTAAGTGCTTGCTGCACCGGCTCTTATAGTTAGATGACGCACTAAAAGAATACCTTATCCCAGGGGCATGAGTACACTGCTTTCACACTCAAAGTCTCCTACTAAAAGATATACATACAGAGGGAGCAACTACAATCAAATTACTAGAGATAGATACTGAAAATGCAAATTCGTTGTAGTAGTCAGTGGATGTTCTTGAAACTGCAGAGTCTTACGTTGAAAGGAAGATGTACTTTAAAAGAGTCACTCATTACATGCATTGACTAACCTGTGCAAAGTTCACGAGGAGAAAGTCTTCCATGGGCACATGCTGTTAGAGCAGCATCAACCACAAAAGGAATGGCTTCGAGGATGTCCCAAGCAGGTAACTTAGGCCTCGGAGAAGTATCCTCACTTCCAGTTCCAGAAGAGCTACTACTTCCAGATGTTACGGAGATCAAACTCTGACTTCCACTGTTAATCTTTTTGAACATCATATTGAGTAAAACATCAACAGTTTGACAGACAAGAGTCCCATTCACAAGACCAGACAAAGTTGAAGCTATACATGCCAAATGTTGCCTATACCAAACTCTCAATTTTGGAAATGAGTCTACAAATATTGGATTAGGAGACGAGGAACTTGCAACAGTTGCAAGTCTCCTTCTATTGGGGTCCTTTAGCATGTTTCCAGAAGACACGAGATGGGAATTCCTCACTAGTAGGAGGTATTCTGGAGTTAGTTGGCATCCCACAGGGGGCACATCTCCTACTCTATATTCAATAGGTGGATGGTTGAACCTCCATAACTTTAGAAGTAAAGCAAAGGCATTCGAAAACACAGCATGCACTGAGATGTCCTCTCCTGTTGTCAGTGTCCATGAGATATTGGGAGCACATGAACCAAACACCTCACATATTGTCATGGATGATGCAGCAAGTTGTGGGACCTTGAAAAAAATCAATAGTTAGAAGCTTATAAAGGCATGCAAAACTCAGAAATTACTCATGCCTCACTCTCTCATTCAAACAAAAAAACGTTACTTGAATACAATTTGACTGGAAGAATATAATAAATGTTTTGACATTTCCTCCCACAATCCAAAGAAACATTTAATAAATCTTTAAGTTCTATCATTTCTTTTGTTAAGAAAGACTTCAGATTAGCTTATTTGTTCTTTGGTTAAGAGACTCTGTTGAGAAGAGAAATCTAAAAAGTTCTGTTCTTAAAACTTTGAAGTTTTCCAGCTCCTCGCTAAAATTTTCTCATACTTCTAAATTTTTTAGAGCATTTTGTGGAACATAAAGAAAGTGTTATGATTACTATGTTTCATGGGTTGAAAAAGAACATAGTAAAGGATGTAGCTGACACATGCTTTTAGGCCTCCCAGTGTGTCATGCTATGTCAGCATGATAATCTTTGAAAGTTCGAGCATGAAAACCTCGTGTAGAAGACTGTTCTAGTCCAAGACTTTGACAGAGCAATTGTACTGTTGCCCTAATGCTCAATCTTACCTAGAAAGGAAAAACTTAACCAATCAAGCAAGCAATCTATCACAGATTAAGAACTCAACATGTTCACATAATGAACTGAGAACGTGGACTTCATTTCCCAGCTGAAAACGACAAACTCTCAAAGACGCCCATAATTGAGATGAAGGCCCTTCGTTTAAGAAAACTTGTTCTTTTGCTTCTCTTGCAGCTCTTATATGAATAATAAAAACTAAACGATAAGTTGGGTTCGGATGTTACTGGAACCTATCAATTAATTAGTAGTGTAAGCAACATGCAAATGAGATGTTATCATTCATAGAAACTGTTTTCATCTTATATAAGAAACAATATCAAGATTAACAAACATACCATGCCATGAAGGGAGAAAATCTGAACACAGTCCACCGGTGCTATTCCAACGAGTAAGACATTTAACATGGGAGCATAGCCTATTAAATGGCTCTCTTTACCAGAATAGTCGGTAGGAACTGGAGGAGACAATAATCTGGTTATGAAATTGACGGTATGTTCCTGCATGATCAATACCAAAAGGAAGAATCACACTATTTTTCCATGAGAACAATTAAGTGATACTATTAGTAATGGGTATAAGGATCGTAATTCTCACTTAGGCTTGAGACCTGAACCATTTGGCACGTGCACCCACAATTTAAACTAAGCAATTTACTTTCTCTTATAGAGCTGAATCACAAATGTGCTGAAATAAATTATTAGCTTATTACCTGTATATTCCAACCAAGAATTAGTGAGGCTCCACAAAGAATGGTAGCAGCAGCTATCTTCTCATCATTTGCTCCTTTGACCGCCATCTCGAAAATCTTCTCAAGCTCTGCTAAACTTCCATTAAATCCATGAGCTTAAATTAAGTTGCTTTACCCTTGGCTCAATCAATTAAAAAAAGCATCTGATATACCCGGCTTCAGGGAAGAAAAAAAGCAACTGAAGACCAGGCTACCATCATGAAAAACTACAATAGATTTGACTAGTATCTTCTTAGGAGTTTTTGCCCAGGATAAGAGGACAACTATGTATAACTCTACCATCAGTCCTTTCCGCAAATATACAGCCAATTGTTATTTCAGTATTGCAAGCTCCAATAGTTACAGAGGTTCGACGCTCAAACAAGTTACAGCATAAACTGTTTTTTCTTGAATTAATCATTGAAATTTAAACATTTTCAGGAAACAAAGTTGTCCGTGTAAAGCCAACCTAAGCATACCTTGAAGCAGGAGCAGAAACCAAAGTATTAATCATTGCTGGAGTCAATGGGGCTCCCCTCATAAATGATGACCAACCAGGCACTTGAGTTGGCAGACTGGCTGGTAACTGATTCATGTGTCCATTCACGTAACCAGGCCAGAAATAAGCAGAAGTGTCCAGCAGATGTCTGGCAATGCATGCCTCAACTATCAAGTGATGCAGGTTGCCAGCTGCAAGGCCAAAGTTCAACTTTGATTACAGTAATCAGACAGCAACAGCATAATAAAAATAAACAACAAATTCTGCAAGAACTGTTGGACCAGCGAAATGTCCACTTCACTGGTGTGTGTCATTTTCACGTATTCATGACTGCTAGCCAAATACAACAATAACATCTTTCTAAATTATATCACCACATTACAATGAAGCTTAGAACGTGAGCATTGTTAGGCGTCTTGTCAAGGATAGAAACAATGCCAGCTGGTACACTTTTCAGCAGAACAATCCATCAAATTAGATTTAAACAACTGCCAGAAATGGTAGAAAATGCTTATTCTTGTACATCTAACACAGCCTTTATCTTGGATTAACAGGTCGGGGAGCATAAAATCTTCTATCAAACGTCCAAACCATCAATGACTTCACAACATCAGTAGAAAATGGTGTGTACACATACACACACACACACATATATGCACATGATTATCGGCTCAAGTGGTGACACAAAATGGGTACAAAAAGAGGATCTGCAATAAAAAACCATTGCACGTAAAGCATAAATATACACCCCACGTCAGGCAAGCTAGAATTGTGATCACCACAAGTCTACCACCATTTTTTTTATCACAGCTACACATACAGAAATATATATATTTGTATTATCATGCATAGGTCAAAAATTTCCAACAACATTTGTTCTCTATAATGATATATACCATAATCGTCTCTTCCTGCCAATTTTTGACATTCCTTTTGCTTCTCACTCATATTAATGCAATTACTTTGAGTAAACATAAATTTGAAAGCTTATTTTTCCTCACACTATTGACATATACTAATCACTAGATCCTAAAACATGCATATAATTTAGAAAAACTAAACCATTTTTCCAGACCATAGCTAGAAACCCAGTAAGTCCATCAGTTCAGCCTCTCTGAGTTTCGTTACTGTTAACAGAGTTTAAAAAAAAAAGGTAGACACCAGACATTTCTTAGGCTTTCAAGCTCCATTTGGTATGTAAAAGAGAGTGCTTACAACAGTTAGTTGGCGTATCCTTCATGTTGATGCACTCAAAGTATGAAGTGCTGGTATTAATGCCTGATCTAAACATCATTGCTTTAGCAGCAGCCTGGTTGGCTGCAGTAGTGACTGCCTGAGGTGGAGTTAGCAAGCTTTGATAATCACCCAGATACTGTAAACAAGAGACTACATCGCCACGCCGTGTGCCTTCAACTTGCTTTTTCATACGCCTATCTATGCTAGATTCAATTTCATCACATGCTTCACTTTCCTCTTCCTCAATAAGATCAGCAATGACAAGTGTTATGAGAGAGAACAGCATGCACAAGCGAGTATCCAGGCGAGGTACAGGGACCTCAATTGGATCCCTCTCCTGAGACAATTGGAAACAACACTAATCAAAACACAACTAAAAAGATTTTATACTACAAATGAAATAAATCTTATCATCTTAATCTTTTGAATGAAACGAATATTGTGCTCATGGAATGTAGTAATATTTCACTCACTGCTAACTTGCTTACTGCAACTGTTTAGGCAGCACTTAACTTATCCACACAAAAGACAAAAAGGTAATAAGAATATTGTCTAGGAAACACTTGAAAGCATCTTCTTTTATTCTAGGGGAACAACACTGAGAGAAAATGAATAAGATAAGACAAGCTTTGGTAATCTAGCTTCCAAAATCAGGTTGTCACTTGCCTTCTTCAGAAGTTGGTGAAGGTTTACAGTATAAAATATAAATAAACAGACAATAGCTTCTCTGGAATTTCATAATCCATGTAAGGCAGTCTACAGGTGCTATGCTACTGCATCAGATTCTCAAAATTTTGTAAAGATAACCCCAAACACTAGTGCTTTCATGTAAATCAACCATCCATGTAACTGAGATAATGAAAACGCAGCAAACCTATGTACTTTCTTACTAAAATGATTGAAACCTTGCTAATCAAACTCATTCTCTTTATCACCTGAATTTATTCTACAGTTCTCTTGTTTTTCTCTACCAAATAGATTATTTGCAGCACCATCATACAAAATACTCAACGTTATTTTTCCAAGATAAAAGGAAAACATTAAAGAATCTATGAAAAGTTCTAGATGAATTTGTAACATGAATCATACATGGAAAACAAGGGCAATAATGCACAATTACTTTGAAGCCCATAAAGTTAAGGTTTGGAAATTAAGTGGGAGATATGTAAATATGAGTACATCAAGCACAACCTAAATGGAAAAGAAAAAAAAAAGAATTTTGCTAACCCTTTGAACAAGTCGTAGAGCTGCCATCCAAAGTCCCAAAAATGTCTCATGCCAAGTTGTAGCATTGATTGCTTGCAGGGACTTGACCAAGTCTGCAGAAGTAAAGAACCACCTTCTATTAGGCACATCAATAATTAGTACAGTTATCTATGATTCTATTTTGACTCGGAGAATGTGAAAAAGTAATTGCACCAGTAATAATTTCAATGGCGCTTGTAGCATTAACTTGTGAACCATCCATTGCATCTTCCAGGAAGAGATCTAGAGGAAGCCAAAGTGAAGAACGGCTACTCCCAAAACAAAAACCAGCACAAGTAGCCAAAGATCGTGAAGTGCTTCTGACATATTCTTGTAAGGAATTTGCTTTGATTAAATTGTGAGCATCTGATGCCAGCTGAAGAAGTGCCTTGGGTGAGATAATGCTTGAACTTTGCAGTGCTGACGAATTTCCAGCTAGTAGTTGTATACGCTGAACAAAAGCTCCCCAATGCACAGGCCTGACAGGTTTCGGCACAATATTAGCTGGATATTTCAATAAGAGTGAAACTTCAAGAAGCCATTCCAAGGAAGTAGAACGGACATTTAAAGTCAAAATGAAGTTTGAGCAGTCAAGGTGCATATGATTTGAAACTATCATTAAGGAGACACAAAGGTTAAACATGAGGCAGTTACATTAAGGTACTATTATTTCATTATTTTCCATGAAGATGCATCCAAGGCAACATGGGATAATGTTAACTAACGAAACTTGTAATTTGACGTGCAGAGATAAAGCTAAGCCGTTAATTCTGTTCAACATAGACAAATATCAAATACCACTTCAAATGATGAATAGAGTTCAGAAATAGTTTGTGAAGGGAAAAAGTCCTGACATGTTTTGGCGAGCCAAGTATAGAATCCTAGCAGTTGCTTTATTTTGTAAGAACTGCCCTATCAACTCAATTGCCAGAAGAGTATTTAAATTCTTCAACCGTTCTTTGTGTTCATTTCTCTCCATATCAGCTATGCAGCCATCTATCTCCATATCTTCAGTCTTAGTTGGCCATCTAGATTTCTTTTCTGGAGTAAGTTGGAGCAACCCTTCATCGTCCAATGATGCATCAAGTAATTGCCAAACAATTGAGAAGATAATCTCAACAACAAGAACACCAGGCTCATCAGCATGCATACCGAATACCTCAGTCAAATGGAGGACGCTATCCAAGAAATTCAGAATCCTACATGTAGAACATAATTTTCAGGAAAAAAAGAACATATTTTTCAGGCCAAAAGGGCCCAAAGTAGTAGGTTAGAATATGAAGCACAGGTGTTGTAGGTTTTAGATGGGAAATACTAACATTAATAAGAATGTGATATCAACAGAACCACTCACTTCTTATAACTTTGCATGTTTACATGAATTTTAAGAGTGAAAATATGTCTTCTCAGGAGTTCCATGTAGAGCCTATATGCCGTTGGCCTCAAATGCCGATTTTGGATTACCCTGTAAGAATTCAAGGCAAGTGAATGTAAATATTAAGCTACAAAAACACACGAGCAAAAAGAGAAAAAAAAAAAAAAGGAAAGATCTATGTCTTGAAGAGAATTCCACAATGCCAAGAAAACATCATAAAAACATACTTAGGGCCAAAATTTGTTTTTATGTTACATGTGAAGACACGCCAAAAGATGAAAGATTAAAACAGGAAATTAACTTAAGCACCTGGACAAGTAAAAGATAATACTGCTAAATGTCCATTAAAATCCGCATAAGTATTAGTTCCGACTCTTGATTCACAACACAGGTGGTTTGCAAGCTTGCTCATAGTATTAAACAACAACAAAAATGAAACAAAAGGAAGCTGTAAACCAATTGCAAGCTAGGTATTGACTTGTTGTAAATACACACTGGAAAAGCCTCAAACATGGTTACTTCACGGATATATAAGGAACTTTCAGAATACTTTGCCCTGGTCAATATAGAGACATCAGCCTAAATAGTCAGCACGATTATGCCAGAGACCTGGGAAAATGATTTTTCCTTACAAACAGAAATTTTGATACAAACTGACAAGTAGTACATTACAACAATGAACGCACGTGTTTAAAATTTTGATACAAACTGACAAATAGTACATTACAACAATGAAGGCACATGTTTAAGCAACTATATCCACAGCAACTACAGATTGCATCTTTTCCCATTTTAAAATGCACCTATGAATAACAAGAAGCAACACACAACCTACAACACAAGGAGACAGACCCAAGTTTACATTAACAACAGGACTCATTATAAACAATACATTTCTTCAAATAAACAGCCCATGGAAGACTAAAGAATCAATATTTCAAAGAACAAGGACAAACAAGATAAAAATGAACCAGAGAATCAACAAATTAAAGGGAAAACCTGCTGGAAAGAAGAGGGAAAACGATGATGGGAGACACGATCTTGAGAACTAAGGCCTTCTCCAAGAACTTCCATGCTATAGGCAAATTGTTTTCCCAACAAATGTGAGATACCAAGAAATTAGCTAACTCAAGAGATGGCAAAGACACCCCTGATGAGCTCAAACATGAAGAAACTTGTATTGCCCACACCAATGGATCACCACCCTTTTCTTGTGAAACCTTAGTTAACTCCAAAACACTCTCCCAAAGGCTGCACTGCATAGGTACCTCCATTTAGTTATTCTGTCATGACTTCCTTGTTCAACAAAGGAAAGGGTACAAGGTTTAGTTTCCAAGAGTTAGTTGAGATTTTCTTGAGTTTTCACAGACAGGCATAGCTATAGGCTATACAATAGGGGAGAGTACTGCTACTTTTTTTCTCGATTTTTGGTTATTGGAGTAGTAAGTGGATGGAGTTAAATTAATAGTATGATGTAATTGGGTGAGATGTGGCTGGTCAGAAAACTCAAAGCTGTTCTAACAAAGTTGTTAAAAAAATTTGGGATTGAGGGCCATGTGTGTTGTTACTTGTTAGCATTATTTTAGGAGAAAACCCATCATTTCTCCTCCCATCTTGTCGGCACAATTCACTTTAGACCTTTAACTTAACAAACATTTATTTACTCCTAACATTTTTAAGGTGAATTAATATCCCCTTAAAGTTGACGTGCAATTTTAAAAAAAGAAAAGAAAAAAAAAGCCCGTATTTATTTTAAAAAAGAAAAATGATCCCACTTTTTAAATTAATATATATATATATATATAAATCACAACTTTCTTCTTCAAGAATTAGATGGTCACTCCCCTTTCTTTCAACAAGTCCAAACCAGCAATAAAAACAATTTTCTCTTGTAATTCGCATTTCTTACTGATCCATTAGCCATCCCTAACTCAGTTCTCTTTTCACTTACAAAATATGGATGAATTGACAGCAATTACTTTAGTCTACCATAAAAAATTTTACTTATAATTTGGAGAAAAACCTAAGAAAGATCAGTCCTTGAAATCGAAGAGCTCTTTTTAGAGATGACTTCAAGATGTTTGATGAAATGTCTCAACCAAATGTTGCGATTTTTAACTTGATTATATTGAGTTTGACTCATTTTGAATTTTTGAAAGAATATTATTTTAACTTTTTTTTAGGTGTTTGCAAGAGTGGTGGGGTGAATGAACTTTTTAAATGGAGTATGAGAAAGAAAGAAAGAAAGAAAGAAAGGGGCGGGGTAGGCGGCATTTTGCAGGTGATTTTATGTTGAATTTGCAATGGAAAAAGTAAATAACCTTTAAAATCTTATTGGCTTGTAGACCTTGTAGTTGATTTGAAGTGAATCTGGAATTCTTAAATAGTTAAAATGAAAGATTTTTCATATCTTAAGGAGATTTGGTAGTAGAGAATTTACTAGAATAATGTGGGTGGCTTCAATTTTATCTACATTTTGTATTTACGGGGGAGAATTCTGAACAATAGTGTGTGATGAATTTGTTTGAGAAGTAGTGCCAATTTGCTAGAAAATCTCTGCAAATTTACAGAGGAGAGAAAGAAAAAAGGGGTTGGGAGATGGGGATAAACGAATTTATTTGACGGGAGTAGAAAGAAATACCGATGTCGTGGTGGGGGGGAGGGGCGGTGTTTGTAGGGATAGGGGGTGGTGTTGGACGGATTTGATGGAGGATTAGGAAGAGCAGGGCAAGGGGCAAGGGGAGGAGGGGCAGGGTGGCTGAAGAAGAAAGTAAATGGGGTGTTTTCTTATTTTTTTAGATATATATATATATATATATATATATATATATATATATATATATATATATATATAAATTAAAAAAATATTATTTACGTGGCTCTGAAGTGGCAGTGATGTGGCGCTGACGTGTGGACGCGTGTAACGCACTCTCCGTTGTGAAAGTGGTATTACATCTTTAAGGGTTAAACTAATACACTTTAAAGATGTTAAGGGGGTAAATAAATATATGTTAAGTTAAAGGTCTAAAGTGAGTTGTGACGACAAGTTCGGGGGGAAAATAATGTCTTTTCTCTTATTTTAGAGTATTAGTTCAACCTTTTTTTTTTTCTTTTTTCTTTTTTTTTTTACTTTTATCATGATTTAAGTTTATATATATTGTGTAAGGTTGTTTTTAGAATCTCAAATATGTGATAGTAGTTTAGTTATATTATCAATTAAGAATATTTATTCAGAGATTTACATAATTATCTAATTAATGATCTTACAACACTATCAACCAAGTCTTGCTCAGTATAACTCATGTCAAAGCTATAAGAATTAAAAAATACAGAAGTAGAGAGGACATAACAAATAATAGAAAAGCATTGACAAGGAATAGTAATTAATGACACTATTATATTATATAAAAATATTTTTTACCAAAGTGCATAAAAATTAAGCTTCTTGTTAATGGGGAGAATGGGTTTTAAACATATGATTGATGCGAGTTGGTGAAAGTGATATCATAACCATATTATTTGTTTTTACCACATCTTGGGCGTTATCAATCTTATCTAGATCAAGATGTGAAAGAGCCTTTTCAACTTTCACAAAATACAAAATTGGTAGTATGTAACAGTAATATTACGAGGTGAAATTAAAAGATATTTATGTGTTACTATGTGGAAGTCCCTCTTATTGTTCTCTAGTTAATGAAACATCAGTCAATTTTGACATATATAATGGAAAGAAGAAAAAAAAGTAAACATTTGAGAAAGATGTTTTATTGGTGCATGTAAGAAGATAGATAATGAAAACCATACAGTTATTGTTTTTAAATACTTCCTATCTTAGGCAACATATATATTTTTCCAGATGCTAAAAGGGCTTTTTTGGAAGTGTATAGCAATTGCTTGGGACTTAATTAGGTCCACCTATGCATTACAATTAACGTGTTAACTAATTAATTGGACTACTAAATACATCTATGCAACTATGATTGTTCACAATCACATTTAAGAGCCTTGCGGGTTGTTTGGTAGAGTGTAAAAGAATAATGCTGAATAAGGTGTATTAGTAATGTTTGCATTATTAACACAAGTATTAGTAATGTTGATATTAGTTATGCAAACATTATTTCTTACACATTATTTGATTTGATGTATTAAAAATAATATATATTTACATAATTTTTATTAAAAATATTTATTTACCGAAATACTCTTTTTATACATTACTATCTTTTCAAGTTTAGAAGAAAATAGCAGCAACACATTTGTAGATTTCAATTCTACGATAAAACTGACAATTTCTAACATAAAATTCCAAAAAAAAAAAAAAAAAGAGAGAGAGTTGGTTGGTTGTATGGCATTCAAAACAAAAGGAATATGAGCACCCATATTCTAAAAAATGAGAGAGAATCAACGGTAATACAAATGGAAGCAACCACCACTGTTGTATTCAAATACCCAAATACCTAATTTTCATTTGCTCATTTTCATTGTAAAAAGAAATCTGAGGAAGGAATACAATCTTGAAAACTCAATTTTTACTTTTTCTCTAAGCCCACTTTTCTTTGAAAACTCAATTTTCACATATTCTCCATATCCAAAAGGCCTGAGAATGAAATCAATGAAATTTAACTAGAATAAAGAGAAAGAAATCGAAAAATAAGAAGATGTTTGATTAAGAAGGAAGAAGATGCGGAGAAATGGTGGGGAAAGAAGTTGGTTATTTTGAGGGATAAATTTATCATTTAATAAGTTAATACATGTATTGAAATGTATTGTATTACTAATACATAGAAAAGAGGAGTAATAGTAATTATACATAACCTAATACCTACTATAGTGTATAACTAATGCCTTGCGTCAGTTATACACAGACAAAAAATGTATCAAATAAGACACTAATAATACACAAGAATAATACATGCATTACTTTTGCTAACACACTCTACCAAATGACCTCCTTACTTGTCAATGATGAAAACAACGTTTTTCGTAAAATCTCACAGATGGATTTGGGGAGAATAAAGAATAGTTGATTAAACAAAAACTAGATAAGATTAATTTGTCTTTGATAAAAGAAGTGAACCAATTAAAATGTATTACCAATAACTTTTACCTGCTAAATCTAAACACATATGACTAGCCATAAATTAAATATGTGTAAAGATATGATACTTGGGCTGATTTGGAGGTAAGTTATATAGGTATAAAATTATGCATAAATAATACCATGTTTAATAATTAGTTAGGAAGTAAATTATTCATGTATAAAACTAATTAGACTTGCACTGACAAATAAAAATATAGTGTTTTGGATTTGAACTTAGAACTTTAAGTGAATTTTAAACCCCTAACGATTGAGTCACCCACTAGTTTTCACTTGAAGGGATTCAAAACTAATGTATGTATGCATGTGTGTATATAAAATTCAAAAAAGATAATATCTTAGAGCCCTGGGACTTTTAGGTCTAACTCGATCTCAAAAG
Source organism: Capsicum annuum (assembly GCF_002878395.1). NCBI lineage: Eukaryota > Viridiplantae > Streptophyta > Magnoliopsida > Solanales > Solanaceae > Capsicum > Capsicum annuum. The sequence continues at coordinate 174,810,085 of NC_061111.1, forward strand.
TGAGCTCATAAGAGGCGGATTATCCAAATCCATATAAGCAAACCATTAGTCAATTTCCTTTAATGTACTTACGAATTCAATACATAATTAGGGCTAAATTGTAGTTTTATTCCATCTATCAACATTCACTATTACATTGCAATTAGGGAGAAATACAAACAACTGAATGATTAATATGATTACTCCACCATTAATGGACCTTCGAGATTCAATTGAGTTTCTGTAATGAAAGAGTGGGGTGAAGAAGAAGAAGAATCGAGGGGGGGAGAGAGAATAGAAGAGATTCGTACAGAGAGAATATTTTGAGAGGGAAATACCAATTAACTGTCTAACTGTCAATTCCTAATTCCGTTGAGATATTTATTGGGAGCTGAGATGGACATTTAATCTACACCATTGGTTAGAGTTGATTTCACCCGTCCTTTTTAAGTCGGTTGCCAATTATACTCCAGCATGGTTTATTCTCCTCCACACACGTGTTCTCTTTACTTTACTCTTTGCTTAAATTTCCCTTTTTATCCTTAAGTTCAACTACTCTGACATTAGAACCCTAATCTATTACAATCCCTCTTCTATCAAAGCAACCTTGTCCTTAAGGTTGCATCTGAGGCACGAACTAAGGGAAGCAAATATAGATGGAACTCCAGTCCTCCCAAGTAGATTCGTTCATCCCAAGATTCGCCTACTGGACCAACACCCAAATTGATGTTGTGTTGTTGACCTTCACTGTTCGCCATCATAAAAGGGCCAATGATTTCATGAGTATTTGTCCTTCACCATTACAGCTAGGTGACTATTGTTGGGAGCCTATATCTAGACCTATGTTTCTTGATCTAACAAATATGAAATATCAAGTGGATCTGCGGCCTCAGTGAAAACTCCAAACTGTGAGCCACTACTCCAATCTTTTCTATTACTGTGTAGGATCTATAATACTTTGCGTTTAGTTTTAGATGTTATCACACTTCTACTAATGATTTTTGATAAGGTTGTAGTTTTAAGTAGACATTATCCCCCACTTGTAATGACCTCTCCAATCGGTGTTGGTCTGCGTAAAATTTATTCGAGCTTAAGCAACTTGTAAATTATCCTTGAGATATTGCAAGACTTTTTGTCTTTGGTCCACATAATCGATCTCCTGCTTGAGTATGTGTAGAGTGGGCCAATGAACCCATGGGAATATGTGGGGGCGAATGCCCATATAAGGTCTCAAATGGAGTAGTTTGTAGTTAAGTATAGTTGGTATTGTACCAAAATTCAGTTAGATGCAATCACTTTGAATACTATTTAGGCTGACCAAATACCATATCCCTTAGATATATTTTCACACGTTTCTCGTGTCTCTCATTCTGCTCATCTGATTATAGATGGTCGGCTGAAGTCATATTGAGCCTAATTCTCAGCGACTTAAATATTTGGTTCCAGAAGAGGTTAGTAAAGTGGAGTTTCCATTAGTGACAATAGATTGAGACAATCCATGTAGTCTATAATCTTTCTTAAGAACACATCATCCATACATTATGCAGTGCATAGATATTTCAGTGTGCTAAAATGACCACTCTTGGTCAATCTATCCATCACCACCAAAATAGAGTCTTTATGATATGAATTGGGTACCTCTTCTATAATGTCCATTCCAATATCCCTCCAAGGAGCTTAAGGAATAGGCAAAGGCTGTAAGAATTCTAGATAGTAGACATTTTCATATTTAACTCTCTGACAAATGTCACACTCTCTCACCCCACTTGAAAATATCCTCCTTCATATTAGGCCAATAAAATAATATCTTAATCCTTTTATAAGTGGCATGTTGGCCTAATTGACCCCTAAAAAATGAAAGATGTAAGATTTTCCAGATTCTTATCCTCAAGTCAGTTTCTTTTTCCACAAAGAGATTTTTTATGTATCTGATAATATTGTAATACCTCGCAAAATTCTCTCGTAGTCTGATCCTTAGAGCGTGTTCAGTGAAGTGTTAATCCATCCCTAAAAGGTTGAGAAGTGTCTTTCCTAGTGAGAAGTATTTTGAACTGTATAGAATTTTTCCAATATTGACTTTTTATCATATAGAGAATTAAATAAGCTTTCCATCGATACTAAATTCGCCTAAATCTGACACTCGGGCGAAGAGTTAGAGCTATTTTAGTGAGATAGTGTGCCACCTGGCACTTTAGCGCGTCGCGAAGCCAGCCGAAATGGCAATCGTTAAAATCCAGTGAGCCTCCGCGATAATGGCGCGTCGCGCCAAGGCTTAATTTTAGAATTGCCAATTTACAGTGCACCAACGCGCTTTCACCGCGTTGCGGTGCCTTTCTAGTTCGCAACCAAGGTCGCAATACGATTTCCACCCCATTGAGCTATCAAGCAGTTTTAAGATTGTCCAATTTCCAGTGAGCTAGTGCGTCGCGCCAACATGTAAAATCGAGATTTTTTAGTTTAATTCCAAGGGTGAAAAGGGTCTTTTCCCAACCCCTGTATATACTCCTTAATACGGAATTTGGCCTAATTTCACCCAAAATATCATTATTTTCTCTCAAAGTTGTTCAAGAACAAGAGCTAGGGTTTCTACAAAATCAAAACCCTTCCTTCTTCTTCAAGAGAAATCAAGAATCTCTCCAAGAGCTTTCAAGAAAGAGTTTCTCCAAGGTATGCAGATGTTGATTCTTGGGTCCCTTTCATCCAAAAAGCTCAAGAACCCTTTTCTAAATTTCAAAGCTTTTATGTTTATGAGTTTTCATGATTCATGTGAGTTGAAATTGATGTTCATGCTATTATTGAGTTGTGATTCATGTTTGCTTACAAGGTTTTCAAGCTTTGACCCTAGTATGTAGTATTCATATGATGTTCATGATAAACCCTCTTTAAGTTGCTTGTTAAGTGGTGTGTTCATGTCAATTAAGTATAAAAATTGTTGAATAAGCAAAGCATGCTCCCCATATGCTTGATAAAATGCTTATGTGAATGAATTAGAGCCATTATAGCATATTGACTAGAAATCCCCAATTATGTGTAAGCCCATGCATGCCAAGTGTTTGTTGAAAAGCCTTAGTGAATGAATTGTGGCATGATAGCATGAAATTCTCTAATTATGTGCTCTTTGATACATGCTAAGACTTTAATACATACTAAGTGTTTGATGAATGAATTGTAACATGATAGCATGAAGTTCCCCAATTATGTGTTCTCCGGTACATGCCAAGACTTATATATGTGCGAAGTGCTTGATGCAAGGCCTTGTTGAATGGAGTATGATCCAATAGCATGTCCCCCTATGTTATTACATGTTTAGGATTCCTAAATGCTTGAAGTGATGCCTTAGTGATTGTGATGTTGAATGATTATCCATGGTTTTAATTATTCAAGAATGGTTATGTTTTACTTTTATGTTATCGAGTCTTGGGGGTATTTATACCCGACAATTTAGCTGTTGTCTAGAGCCTGTGTCAGTTTTCATGATAATTCCAGTTGATCCATGATTCTCAGAACTCAGTGATCTATATAGAACTCTGTATTCTCAGACTGATACAGAACTTAAGAAATCTTAGTAATATCTGTAATCGACGTAATCTCAGTATGGCTAGTAATCTAGCCTCAGTTCTGTACTCAACTCAGATCTAGTAGTATTCAAGTGTTCAGTTCAGTCCTCAGTAGTATTTGAGTAATCTATCTTGAGCTCAGTGTCATCCAGTCAGATAACGAGATTCAGTAGTATTCCGTCAGATACGGAACCAAGTGAGTTTATCTTAACTCAGTCAGATCATTTGAGAAACATGATCAGTATCAGATTCAGCTTAGTTTGTATTCAGTTAAAAATCAGTTCAGAGTCTTTCAGTTGGGAGTAGGAGATAGCACCGAGCGAGGGCAGGGATGACGGCTCTTCGTCAGAGAGTCAGAGTCGTTAGGAGCAATCCCTGAATTCTAGAACTGCGTAGCCAGCGCAGGATGCAGGAGTCACCCGTCAGGAAAGGCTAGTCACCCGTCAGATAAACTTGACCATTATATTGCCTTAGGCTTGACTTCCTGCAAGGGTCACCCGTCAGATTGGCTTGACCAGAGAGGTCTTTACCCATGGAACGGTATTGACACCCTTCCAGCTGGGGTTACAGGTTGGACCCCACCAGTTGAGATTCGGGGCATGTCAGTTAAGTGACTACTTCCCACAGTGTAATTTTAGTATCATTCTTCAGAAATCAGGACTGTCAGATACAGTCATCTATCTCAGTAAGGAACTCAGATAGTTTCATTAATTCATGGACCACCCGTCAGATAGGCTTGGTCCCATATAAAGTTATTCAGTATCAAATCTAGAGATCATCCGTCAAATAGGCTTGATCTCAGTCTCATATTCAGTTGAGTAATCTCATTATCAGATCTAGATATCACTCGTCAGATAGGCTTGATCTCAGTCTCAAATTTAGTTGAGTAATCTCATTATCAGATCTAGAGATCACCCGTCAGATAAGCTTGATCTTAGTCTCAGATTCAGTTGAGTATTCTTGTTATCAGATCTAGAGATCACCCATCAGATAAGCTTGATCTCAGTCTCATATTAAGTTGAGTAATCTCATTATCAGATCTAGAGATCACCCGTCAGATAGGCTTGATCTCAGTCTCAGATTCAGTTGAGTATTCTTGTTGTCAGATTCAGAAACGATCATTTCTTATCATTGATAGTAAACTCCGAAATCATCCATTAGAGAGGTTTGCTCTCTGATGCAATCAGTTAAGAGTAGAAAGCTTTGAAATCAGTCATTGATATGGGTATATTCAGTTAATCATCTTCAATATCCTCAGATTCTGAGATCACTCGCTAGATAAGACTGATCTCACCTCAGTACTCATTTATCAGTATCAGATGATTTAGTTGTTTAGTATCTCAGTATTAGTAGTGAGTTCAGATGTTAGTAATGTAGTACTCGAGTTTCAATACTCAGAGTCGTGATGATTGTGATTATGGTTTGTGCATTCATTCATGTGTTCTCATTCAGTACTCTCATGATTATTCAGTGAAGTAATTGTTCATGCATAAGCCATTGCATTTAGCCTTACCTCGTCTGCATACTCGGTACATTTCCGTACTTAAGCATTTGTGCTATGGTGTTTTATTTGACACCATAGGTTCAGAGGTACGAGATCCAGAGTACCCTTAGCAGTTCAGTCTCAGTCAGCAGCAGTAGATATAGCAGTGAGTTCTCTTCATTCGAGGATGATCCTTTTATTATTTTTGTATCAAATTTTATTTATTTTCAGTAGACGAAGTTAATTGGGGACATGTCCCATCAACTCCACAGTTCAGACAGTTTAGAGGCTTTTCAGACAGATGTATCAATATTCAGTTTTCAATTTTGAGTATTTTTAGATGTTTTGAACCTTATGGCCAGTTTCTGCATTTATTATATATATTATGCAGTGTTCAGGTACAGATATCAGTAGAGGATTGGCTTATGGTCCTCTGGGATCATGAGCACCATGTGACGTTCTGGTTCCAAAAAATCGAGTCGTTATAGATACTCTAGTACAATGTGTAACTATCCATGTTGGTTGGTATAGTGATTAGTTTTATGATCACTAAGTAGGTTCCAAAGTAGTCATAGTAGATAGGTATACTTTTTGTTCCTTCCTTCTAGATAAAGCATCAACAACCTTCTTTTCAGTTTCTTTTTTTTATATTGCACTTCATAATCCAACTCAGTAGCTTAGTGAGCCTTTTCTGTTATAGTGCAGTAGTGACCCTTTTTTCTAGTAAAAACTTTAGACTATAATAGTCAATCCTGATAATAAAATATCTCACTATAAGGTAATGTCTCCACCTATCCACTGTAGATAGAACTTTTAGGTACTCATTTTCATGTGTTGATAACCCTCAGTTTCTAGGACTCAATACCTTGCTAAAATAGGCTAGGAGTCTACAGTCCTACATCAATACTGCTTCAATCCCTTTATCACAAGCATTAGTCTCTGCTATAAAAGGCTTAGAAAAGTCAGTCAAGGAGAAGACAGGTATAATAGTCATGGCCTCTATCAACTCTTGAAAAGCACTATCAGCCTCTATACTCCAGTTAAATAAATTCTTCTTCAATAAGGTAGTGAGAAATTTGCCAATCCACTCATAATTTTGAACAAACCTCATGTAATAGCCAGTAAGTCTCAAGAAATTGGAGTTTTGGGTACATTCCAAATTACCATAGCCTCGATCTTAGCAAAGTTTGTTTTCACTTCTTAACCGGTAATGATGTTTCCTGAATACTCCACCCTATCTTGTCTAGTTGCACACTTGAAATTTTTAGCATACAATTATTATTTTCTAAGAACCTGCAGTACCTTTCTCAGATGTTCACATGTTTTTTAATATTAGTGCTACGTACAAGAGTATCATAAAAAAACTAGAACAAACTACCTCAAATAGTTTTGAACACATCCTTCATTAGATATTAAAATGCGGTAGAAGCATTGGTCAGGCAAAAAGCATCACCTTAAACTTAGAATTCCCCATATGTGTCCTGAAGGCAGCTTTATGAATGTTTGGTTCATTCATCTTTATTTAATGGTAGTCAACCCTTAGGTTAATATTAGAAAACACCACAGCTCCCTGGAGTACATCTAATAGATCATCCATAAGAGAAATTGAGAATTTTTCCTTCACAATCATGTTGTTTAATTCTTTATAGTCCACACAAAACCTTCAAGTACTATCTTTCTTCTTGACCGACAACGCAAGAGATGATAAAAGCAAATGGTCGAATTAAATAATTTCATTGTCTAACATTTTCTTTACTTGATTTTTTATTTTATTTTTCTAGCAAAAGTTATATCTATAGGGCCTAATACTCATAAAAATTGTTTCAGATTTCAAGAAAATAAAATGGCCGTGTTGTCTCTTAGGAGGCAAGGTGGTAGGCTCCTAAAAACATCTACAAATTCTTCCAAGATTGTGTTTATTACCAAAGACAAATTTTGTTGCTCTTTTTTTGTAAGGCTATTATAGTAAACAAATGTCCCCATATAAACTTGCCCGTCCTCGATAGTTGTTTCACATTATTAGTTGTCATGCTCTAAGATTAATTTACACTTTAATTTCTTTCTATTTTAATTTCTTAAATTCTCCCAACAAATTCAGCACACTATTGGTGAAATTTATAAGTCTCGTACAAATTTTTTCAATGAATTTTGTCCAACTAATGGTTCTCTTACTTAGATGGTAGAAAAAAATACCATGACTCTACTCTTCCATTAAGACGGAGAACAATAATTTCTAGCTTCTCTTCAGGATTAATCACATGATTAAACTGAAAATATCTCTCACACTTTTTTAACCATGAATGTGGTCACCATTTGCAAAGTAGGTAAATTCAATTTTATGGTGAAATGTAGTCACCTGACCTTGTCTTCCTGCAGGTACACCATTGTTACTTTCTTTACCAGTCCAACCACCAAATTATCCAGCTTGCATATTGGGTGGGGCGCCAATATGTCATCTCTGTTTGGTCCCAACCTTTTCATTAGCATATCCAATTTCTTTTCAAGGTGATCAATATTCACATCAGTGGCCTTCGCCTTCTAAAATACAACTGCTAAATAAGAAGTGAACCAAGATTTCAACTTTTTCAAGCCTTCCTTCATGGCTTTGGATCATATTTTTGTAATCGTCATTTGTAGGGCCAAAATCTTGCTTTGATATCAATTTGTAATGTACTTAAGAACTCAATACACAATTAGGGTTAAATTATAGTTTATTCCATCAATCAGCATTCATTATTACATTGCAATTAGGGAGAAATATAAATAACCGAATAATTAGTATGACTAATCCTATATTGATAGACCTTCGAGCTCCAGTTGAGTTCCTATAACAGAAGAATGAAGTTAGAAAAAAAATCGAGAGAGAGGAGAAGAGATTCATAGAGAGAGAATATTTTGAGAGGGAAATTACCAACTAAATATCTAACTGTCAATCCCCAAATCTGTTGAGATATTAATTAAGAGTTGAGGTGGACATTTAACCTGCACAGTTGATTAGAACTGATCTCAACTGACCTTTTTAAGTTGTTTGTCAGTTATGCTTCAATGTGGTTTATTCTCCTCCACATACGTGTCCCTCTTTATTTTACTCTTTGCTAAACGTTCTCTTTTTATTCTTAATTTCAACTACTCTGGCATTAGAACCCTAATCTATGATATCTCTCAATCAATGTGACTTACTTTAACTCACTCTAACATAGTGCAAATAAAAGAATCCCAAAACGAGGTATAATAACATAAAGAAAAAAATCATATACTTCTTTTGTTTCAGTTTATTTGTCTTATTTCTCTTTTTAATCAATTTTAAAAAATTTCTTTGCAACTCTTTAATTTCAACTTTTCACATGGCATGTTTAAGATCACATGCAATATATTTTAATACATTTAACATGTCTTTAGTTTAAAACTGTAAGATTCAATGATCTTTTTTTTTCTTAAATTATGTGTTAAATCAAAACTAGACAAATAAATTAAAATTAGTAAGTATTTATTTTTCAAAAGGGATGCTTCATATTAGAGAAATTAGGCTAATTTTCCAAGTTGTGAGGAGATTTAGAGCCCGTTTGGTCATGAAATTTTTTTTTTCGAAAATTTTTTTTGGAGTTGAAAATTGTGGTGTTTGGCCATGAAAATTCGAAAAATCATTTTAATTTTTTTTTGAAAAGGGAAAACATATTTTTGGTGTTTTCACAATTTTTCAACCCCAATTCCAACTTTTATTATTATTACATATAATTTCAATTTGTTAGATTTTTACATAAAACTCTCCTTATAACATTACTTTTTCAATATTACGTATATAACAGTTTTAAAGAATAAGATAATTATAATTTCAAACTTAATGTTATCCTAATTAATATATATCTCTTTTTCAATCTCATCATTATTTTTTTTCTTATTTAATTTTCTCCCTTATTTAAGACATTATTTTACTACTAATGATCCTAATTACTATAATATTATAATAATAATAATAATAGTAATTTTTCGGTTGTGATACGGACGTTTAAGGAATTATAGTCATGTAATTAATAATGAATAATCATTTTCTATATTTATGGAATTAGTAAAGTTGTAGCAGATTAGTTTACCACTGCCACAATTTTTCTCATTTTTAATTTTATTATATATATTATATTGTGTACATCTTTATTATACTATTCAAATATAAATAGTTTATACCATATATATGCTAAAAATATAAATAGGTGATACATATTTTTCATAAAAAAATATGTCTAATTTAACAAATTTATACCTTAAACTGCAACTGCTGCCTTTATATACCGTATTACTTGGTATCTTTATACACAAAATATTATATTTATACCCATAAATATATAAAGTATTAATTTATAACAGAAATATACAAAGTATGTTATATATAAAGTTTATATCATGTATATATAATATACACACATATATAAATATACAAAGTATTAAGAAACATACTAAGCATATTTATAACATAAATATACAAAGCATGTTATATATGAAGTTTATACCATGTATATACCATATACACACATATAAAAATATACAAAGTATTAAGAAACATACTAAGCATATTTATAACATAAATATACAAAGTATGTTATATATGAAGTTTATACCATGTATATATCATATACACATATATATAAATATACAAAGTATCAAGAAACATACTAAGCATATTTATATATTTATGGTATATGATATAATATACCATAAATATGCAAAGTGTGTTTTACATAGAAATAATTTATTCACACACAGTAAAATCTTTCATTTATAAGAAAATTAAGCAAATAAATTAGCGGCACCCCAAAATTTAATAACAACTCATCATTTTCTATTTTTTAGGAACGAAAAATAAATGAAATAAATTATATAAATTTCTAAAAAAATAAATTTGTTTGAAAGATAATATTTGTTACCTAAAAAATAGTAAGCAGTGATCTGTTAATATAACATTCATATTTAAGATTTTCAAATATGAGAAAATGACTATTAATGTAAATATTATATATGTCATAATTGAATTAATTAAATATGACCATGTATGTGTAATTATTTTTATAAAAGTGGCTAATTGTGTTCTTTTCCGTTAGTAGGTAAATTTTAGTTGGGTGATATTGATAGTTTGTAAAAGTTGAGACATAAAATCATATATATATTTTTTGCAAAAGTCAAAAAAAAAATTAAAAAAAATATGACCAAACACAATTTCAACTCCAATTTCAACTTCAACTTCAATTTTTTTTAATTTTCATGACCTACTTAAACAATTAAACAAGGAAAGTCTTCAAAATTTGACATTTTAAAAGAAGAAACTGCAAAACATTTCATTGTTTTCCGCTGATTTATGACAAATCCAGAAGAAAGGTGAAAAGAGCAAGAATAGGAAAAAGTCAGAGATTTGTGCAGCATGTAGTGCACCAAATCCCATGGCCCACCCACAGAAATCTGTCAGAAAACTAGGATGTATCAAAGAAGTAGCTAGGAACAATGTCAAATGGAGCAAGTACTATTTAAACCACAATTATAAATGGAGTATGTACTATTTAAACAATAATTATAACCAATCACTTGACTAGTAACTTTAATATTCTTAGGTTAATATTAAAAATTGTGTTATGTAACCGGAAGATCACATATTTAAGAATCTACCTCTTGTTTTAATCTCACGTATAGTGAAAGCATGATATTCAAGTTGTTTCTTAAAAAAATAAAGAAAGATAAAACTATATAGTACAATAAATTTACTGTAGTTCAATAATCCTTTCTCGAATTTTACATATAGCAAGAACTTAATTCACCAAGATGTCCTTTAAATTATTCTAATGTCTTATAGCCATGCATCAACTATAATTACGCTTCGTTTTCTCACCAACTCTGCTCTCTCTTGCATTTGTTCCTTTTAAAAATATTTGGAAAATAGAGTAAGTTATATAAATTTCATAGTGGTTTGGGGTAGGTAGAGAAGATGACATGGTGATATCCCTATCAAAAGTTGGTCTGCTGGTGATCATGTTGCTTTAGGTATGAAAAGCCAACTTTCCATCCCCACTTTTTTTCCCAATAAGGGCAAATATGGATATAATATAATGTATACATGTAGCCTTATCCTTGGTAGGTAGAAACTAGTGCTTCTTGGCTTCAAAGACTCATGTCATTCAAGGAATGGGTTCATAATCAATCCTTATTTTAGAACATACTGGCCAAGTTCCAAAGTTTCCTTTTTTTCTCTATTTCCACTGTTCAAGAATAAAAAGATGTTTTTAAAAGATTACTGTTCTTGGCAGTTTCTTGTTTAGTATTTTTCTCCAAACCATAAGCTATGCTTAGCTTCTAACTTGAATTTAAGTACAGGTTAAAGTAAAAAGTCCATCAATTATGCAGTTAGATATTTCTTTTAGGACGTCATTATAGTTTTGCACATGCTAGTGCTAGGGTAATAATAATCATCATCATAATATAGCCTAGATGGAGATGTTTTAGCTTTAATATTGAAGGTGTATTAGGTTCATATTGTTTGTTTTCATCCACAAATAAGTTGGACTTCTCATGTGTTGTTAGAAATCTTTGGGTTTGTTGGTAATTAATTGAAGTTGTTAGATGTTGATTGACTAATTAATTTAATGTTTACGAGGACATTTTAAATGGTTTATGAATAAGGTTGTTTAGGACAACAACTAGATATGTCAGGAAGTTGGTGTTATGTCACCCTAAAATATAAAGAAAGGGTAAACAAACAATAATAATCTGTTATGATGTCTCTATCGATACCCTTAAAGAGATTAGTCATTCATTTTAACAAATAAAAGAAAACAAATTGGTCTCTTTTATCTCTCTGCCTGTACTTTAGTGCATAATTTTCTGGTAGTTAATCAGTACTAGAAAAAGGAGGGGTAACTTCAAAGTTGAAACACTCCATGTGGGCCAAGTCTTGATCCCATAACCAATCCTTCTACCAAGATTCTCATTTTTGGTCACATATATTTTGTTGGATTTAACTTGTATATATGAATAATGTAGATAACTTTTATATTATCAGTATATTTTAACAATCTGAGTTACCGTAGTATTATTTAGGTTAATAGAGTAAAGATTCTTTTACATAGTTCACGTATGGAAGCTACCCACTCCTCTGCATACATAAAATATTTTTAATTTTTTTTGGGAGGGAAATGGTTGGTGGGAGGAATGATTCTTGCATTATATCAAACACCCACTCTTTTTATTTTTGTTCTACCTTTTGCACCATGTGGAGTGTGCACAATTGATGATTTAGACTGTTGGCAAGTGGGGATGAAGCATGGAACTATTTGCCTTTCTAAAGACTAAAATAAATCTTCATAAGATAATGATCGATGTGCAAATATACGGGCAAAGTTGTGGACACAAGAAATTACAAGAGCTCCACCGGAATCGCAATTCTGATGGGATGTGACCATATGGGAACCCAGTCTTTTTACATTTCTCCAAGTGCTTCAAGATTTTTTTATAGCTTCATCGTCATTTAAAAAAATTAAAAAAAATGATTAGTTTATGCGTACCTAATTATTTCATCGAAAAAGGGTTAAATATATTTTTAAAAAAATTGAAAAATAGTTCAAAAGTACTCTTCAATTTTTAGGCTCTAAAATGCACTTTCATCCATCTATATGACTTTAAAATATCCTTTCACTCACCTATATGGCTCTAAAGTACCCTTCCACTTAACGGATAAGTAATTAAACTTCTAATTTAACACATGACAACTTGTTATTTGTTGAAAATTTAATTAATTAAAAGTTAATTATTCCCCAAAATCCGACTTGGTTTCCACTAAAACTACCCAACCCAACCGGGAACTAAAATAATGAAATTATCATCAATATCTTATCATTTAAAATTATTAATTTTCACCATTATAAAGAATTACTTATAGTCAATTTTTACAGGATTAATATTGTGAAAAATACATTATAAACTCAAAGGCGAAAAAAATGGGACATAAATCGTCCGGTCTAAATCAGTGAGCCAATACCATCGATTTCAAACTCTTCAATCAAATTGCCCTTATAGATAAAACGTTGAAGAATTCTGGAAACTCAGCAATCAAAACCTCCAATTACAGTCAAGAAGGAAGACCCAATTATCTACGGGAAGCTCTGAAATAGAATCAGGTAATGGAGATTGGGTAAAAACTTACATGCACCCGATGTATATATCAAATTAATATTTTTTTATCATGATTAAGTGAATATTGTTTGAGAGTATTGTTTGAATTTTGAAAATAATCACTAGTTTTTAATTAATTAAACATCCAACTAGTAACAAGTTGTCACGTGTTAAGTTAGAAGCATAATCATTTGTCCATTAAGTGAAAGGGTATTTTAGAGTCATATAGGTGGGTGGAAGGATATTCTAGAGCCATATAGATGGATGAAAGCGTATTTCAAAGCCTAAAGGTGGAAGAAGGGTATTATTGAACCAATTTCAATACTTGAATGGTATATTAGGCCCTTTTCCGGTATTTCATCACTTAGTTATTATCTTTCATTGACACAAGAATTGAGTACTTTACCGATCAAAATTAGATAAATAGAAATAAATCACATATTCATTCTATCTCAATTTATGTGACATGCTTAATATTTTATTTTGTCCCAAAAGAATGTTACATCTCTATATTTTAAATAAATTTAACTTTAAATTTTCGACTTACCTTAATGAAATAATTTATAATAGCACTCACTCACACAAAGGTCTTAAGAATCATTTTCTATCAATGTTCAAAAAAAAACAAAAAAAAACACTTTTTTAAAACTTCATACCAATCAAATAGCGTTACATAAATTGAAATGGAAAAAATAGTATTCATTATTATTTCTCTGCTAAAATTTAAATCTTGATTTCCAACATTTGTATTCACTTCATTTATCATTATATCATGGTTGTACTTGGTCCTTTTATAGCTACAAAGAATCTAAACACATTGTTACAATGATGTGACATAAAACACCCTCCACTGTTAAAAACAAACAAGAAAAACACACACAAAACTAATGAGTCCGGAGCTAAAAGGGATACTTTTTCAATTCTAAAAATCAAAACGGACAACATTTTTTTTTTTTATGTTACAAAACGAACGATTTACTCAAAATGGACAAACTACAACTAACACTGTCTGTAAACGTTTGAGGAGGAAAAAAATGTTAGTATGGTTTACCCAAAAATGGGCAAACAACATTTTCATAAATCTTTTTTTAATAGTTGTCAATTTATGGACAAACTATTTTTATTTGGGCAAGCTATGATTCTTCCAATGAGAGATTCGATTGGTAACTGATTAAACATTACATTATTAATATTCCTGAAAAGATTATTGGTGTGAACGTTTTGTCACTTCAATTCTTGAGAAATTGTACAACTTTTTCACATATAAAATATGTGTTGCTATTCACTCCATTTTATCGCATTCATTACGAAAATTATTTTACTAATATCATATCTTTTGGGTTTTGAGAATTGATAATTATGTCTCAACAATCCGAAATGTCTTTATATTCAATTGAACCGAATGTGTGCAAATGCAATTAATATTGTAAAATTAAAACATTAAGTACTCCAAGAAATTAAATCTCGGTCGTAAGTTTTGAAGTTGTGCGAATTCGATGGTAAACTCTTTAAGTTGTTCAATTTAAAATATGTGTATGTTCACTTTTTTTCTTATTTTTGTTGTTTTAAGAAAATGGTGGATGTGATCATTTTTGGTGGGTAGAAAGTATGACAACAAATAAAACGAACACCATTCTGTCACAATTGAAGAGACCCACATTCGATGGTGATATCGCGACTTCACAAAAACACGATAAAGTTTGACACGCTATTTAATCTCAACGAAATCATAGAAGATAGAGACTTTCTTAGAACATTGCTAAAAGAAATCAAAGAAAAATAAAATCATTTGAATGATATGTTTAATGAAACTAAGCAGAACAATCGTGTTTTGAAAAGGAAATGAAATGAAGAACAAAAAAAAAAATTATTAAAAATTTTTATGTGTTATGTTGATTTACTGTTTGATTTGAAATTATTTTACCGTTGATTAGTTATCGTGTAGTCTTTTAATAAGTTTAGTGTTTATGCAATATGTTTTTATAATTTTAGTAGTTCAAATCTGTCATGTGATATTTTTCAATTTAAATTTGACTAAAATCGATTCCTATGTAGTAATGGTTGTTCATTTTACTTCATCTAAGTAATTATTTATATTCATTTTTTATTACAACTTTTATTTTTGTAAATTATATTTTGTTATATATCTATATTTTTTAAACCCATAATTTATAATTAGAAATGTCGATGTTTAACACTACAAAAAAATTCAATTACACAAATTTTCTTAGAATTCAAAAAAAAAAAAAAAAGATTTATGAAAATGTAGTTTGCTCATTTTTGGGCAAACCTTATTAACATTTTTTTTCCTCCTCAAACGTTCACAGCCTGTATTGGTTGCAGTTTGCCTATTTTGGGGCAAATTGACAGTTTTGTAATATATAAAAAATACTGTCTGTTTTGGCTCCTAGGATTGAAAAAGTATCCCTTTTAGCTCCGAACTCCAAAACCAATAGTACCAAATAAACTGTGGATTGATTCATTTAGGAGTCGTTTGGTAGAGTGTATTGAAAAACTAATGCATGCATTAGTTTAATGTGTATTACTAATACCTTGTTTAGTATACTTTTACACCCTATGTATAACTAATATTTGCACTAGTTATACACTCTATTGTGTATTAAAGACTTAAGATGTGTATTACTAATACCTCAAAATCCATGGTATTAGCAATGCAATGGATCCAATACATGCATTAACATGACTAAAGACACTATTATCCCTAAAAAAAAATTCACATCCTTTCCAACATATATATGGAGGATATTTTTGAATTTTTTTTTAAGAAATTATTTAATTCATGTTATTTTTAATACATCAAACCAAACATTGCATAAGAAAAATACAAACATAACTAATGCAAGCATAACTAACACAAACATTACTAATACAAGCATTACTATCACACCATATTTTACATTATTCTTACATACCCTACCAAACAACTCCTTACTGTTCTAGCTAAGTGTACAAAAATGGAACACACTGATAAGTGAATAGTCGCACAATCACACTAAGGTTAAAATGAAGGAAAAAACAAAATGCCATGCAGGAAAGATGCAATGTCACTTCCCCTGACCCATATCTTGTCTGAAGAATATTTATGATGATAGGGATAAAAAGCAATAACTAAAAGTGGGCATGAAGTGAAAACATAATGATGATTGAGCCAATCCACCTAAAGATGATTTTCAATAGCTTTATCCCTACTAGGCAACAAGTGAATGGCCAACTAATTTCACATAGTTTTCAAAGTCTACCCAATAATCATAACTACAAAAATTATCAGGTTTGACAAATACACTTAACTTTTTCTTCACATGAAGGCAATCAATTACCCTTCTAAAAGTGATTAGTAAAAGGTATGGACTATAAACAATATGATCCTTAATGAATAATACCACAAAACGATGCCATCTTTCAGCATCAAGGTGATGCTAGAGGAAATAAAAACTCTTACTGAGGGCACAACAAAAGGGGAAAAACTCTAAAAGTCTTCATCCAGTTTGAACTCAAAATTCTTGCCATTGTCTTGCAAGCTTGACATCACAGAAGCCTTTTGATAGTCACCAACTCTTCTCTCAAAGAAGTTGGCTTTGCCCCTGCACAGTTAAGGTCTGAATAAGAAACTCTAAACATGCTATCAAAATAGATCATGGAGGAATTACTCTAAACATGCTATCAAAATAGATCATGGAGGAAATATTACTAGTCCTCAGGGTTTAGTTCAAGTGGCAAAGGTTGCCGGACTTGTGACTTAGATCACAGGTTTGAGCCCTATGCCATGAGAGCTGGGTATTTAAATGGAGCAAGGTAAAGGGACGGGCCCATTATCCCCGAGTTTTGAAGGCTGTAGTTGATGCTAAGGGTTGGGCCCAGATGGATTTCTTGGTCATCAAGAAAATTACTAGACCATAGGCTCCAGCAAAGAAGGTGGCATCCAGATAATCATATTTAGTAAAAACACTAATTTGTTTAATCACTTACGGACCCTATATACATTTTTCCAGCCACTACATATATGGTATACTTCTAAAGATTATGCATCATTACTGCAACACAGAATCAGAACCCACTTCGTATGGAACGAACGATACTTACTGAAGCGAAATAAACTCCATCCAATCAAAGGGGTTTTCAACATTATACTTCTTGGCATACCCTAAGGCAACCTGAAGAGCAGATTACCAAACTTGTTAGTTCAAGGAAAGATATTAATTACATCCATCCTCAAACAAAAGGTGCAACGTGATTAAGTACCAGGAGGCGATCGGCAACAAACTTTATGTACCGGCTCATTAGTTCTGCATTCATGCCAATCAATGCACAGGGAAGAGCATCACAGACAAATTCAGTTTCAATTTCGACAGCTTCACTCACAATTTGATGAACCTTTTGCCTAGTCAATTGCTTTCGGATAAAACTGGACAACAGAGGTTATATTAATCATATCAAGTTATGTCCATCAAGACATTACCTCCCACTATTACTGAGAAGACAGAGAATAGAGAGGATTTGTGTGGGATGGGCAATGTGTATTAGTTGAAACACTTCTACCTAAGTAAATAGACATCTTGACATATTCTACCTATATAGAAGGCAAGCAAAGTCACAATGGAGACCCTCATCCCTAGAAATGAGCTCATTTGAAAAAGTCAATCCTGGCATCAAACCTCTCTTTTTCAGCCAAAAGATAGCACAAAAGCTGCGAACAAAATAAGTTACAGCATGTAATGTTAATCTTCAATACTACTAGTGAGCAGAAGATAATCAGTCTAAGTGGAATCAGACAGACTAAATAATGAGTTAGCAGCATACCTTCCTGAAAAGAAAATTCCTTCAACACATGCAAAAGCTACGAGCCTCTCAGCAAATGAGCTGGAACTGCACGAAGAAAGTAAAAGATGTTCAGTTAGTAACGCCAATATTGGTCAGCATCATCAATTCTAGATTTCTAAAGTTTGAAATGGCATATAGCAGTGTCCTTTTTGTATAACATAGCTTCAGGAATCAAACAAACCTCCATAAAAAAGCAAGGAAAATAAAAAAGAAAGCAGCAAATACAGTAAATGAAAGATGAGGATTGTTTGGGGACGAAAGAGAAACAATGGTACCATGTCCAGAATAATTTTTTTTCCTTTGATTAGGTACAATGTCCCAGATAATTAAGAAATAATAATTGTTTCTCATATTACTAACTTATATTGAGGGTCTTTAAGTATTTTCATTAAGTGCAGCAAGGTCACAACCATGCATAGTAAAAGATGGAACTGTTACCTCTGTATCCAATTCAAAGCCCACTTGGCCTTTTGTGAGACGCAAGGAATGCTTTCAATTGCATTAAAAAGCTTATTTTTCTGCCTTGAGTCCTTGATATAAGTCTCCAGAAGCAAGCTGTACATCTCTATAAGTAAGTGCAGAAGCTCTAATCAGACATCAAAAGAGTACATACCAGAAACCCCTTACCTCAGAGGACAAAGAAGTTACTAAGACAAAGGAAAAAAGCATGTTGACCACACACAAATAGTTCGAAAGCTCTACCCGAGTGAATATTTTCCATTGCAATTTGAAAACCATAAAATGCGCGTGCCTGCGGAAAGAAGAATGATTTGTCTGTAAAATGACAGTCGTCTTACAGAAACTGTATCAGCCAAACACCTAAATTATACCCACCAAACAATACCTATTATCAGATGATTAAGCATTTGAAAGACAAGACGCGCAAAATGAGAATGTTTCTTACAAGTTCCATTAAAAGAAGAAATGTTAATTATTGAAGAAAATGCATCAATAGCTGTTTGACGATCAAAACCACACACTTATTATTGGCAACTGTTCTGATCAGTCAGTGATGTGCATTGATTAAGGGACAGGAACAATTTGCAAATTAATACAGATATCCCCTTTCCCAATAACAGCAAGTCTTTAGGTTTTACTGAATGTGATATCCGCTGGAATCTTTTGAGGCATTGAAGATAATCTTTCTGTAGTGTGGCGCTTCAAGTATCCTATATTATTTCAGTTATTTAGAAGTTGAAGGGTTAGCAGTGGAGAACCACCAAAACACTTCTGAAGTGTTACTCCTACAATATTGGCTCTTAATTTAAAAGAAAACTGATTATCAGTACCGTGTGCTATTCCTATAATACCCTGTGTGAGAAACTGTGAAGTTCATGAACAATAAGGACAATGAGATAACGAAAACTTTTGAAAAAGACGATTATTCAACATGAAGGAGCATTACTCTGATTATTTTTGCCCCACCACAAGAGTGTATTGTACGCAACCTTACCTTGCATTTCTGCCAGAGGCTGTTTCCAATGCTTGAACCCGTGACCTCCTGGTCACATGGCAGCAACTTTACCTGTTACTCCATGGCAGCATTACTCTGATCTTTTCTAATTTAAGATTAGAGATATGTGAAAGAGGTCAGTTAATTCACCTCTTGAATTTGCACATCATTCAGAAACCTAGCAGCCAAATTTTCCAAAACAATTCCATCTGATGCGGCAAAAAATGCCAAAACATGACTGATGAAGTGCTTTTCAGATTCAGATAAGCCTTCCCATTGCTGCAAATCCTGAGACAGGTCTACCTCCTCAGCTGTACCACATATATTGCAGAAAGAAGAGGCAAATGCTAGATCAGTACATGGTACTGCTACAGAAGAAGGCAGATGCATAGATATGCAGTAATAAGTAAACTATTTATCCGCAGAAGACAGGTTAACGATAGACCAGGGGACTGCCATCTAGTCATCCGCACGCAGAATACAAGCTTTAAAACCAATGCAAAGGATGAGATAACAATCCCGTGAAGCTCCAAAAAGCTGCAGCAGTTACTTAAAGCAAAATTTACCACAGCCTTCACAAACACAAACAGCAATATCAACTTCTAGCATGACTAGTTTCAAAATGAAAAAGAGAGAGAGAAATAAATTAGGCAAAATTGACCTCCCTAAATATCAGAGAAAAATGCTCTTTGATCGATTCAGGTTCCTACCGCCATTCCTAGTTTTATTCATTAGGGATACAGTTAATTTTGCCCACCAAGAAAATGAATGATCCCTCACTGAGAAGGTGGCCAGAATTACAACTTATGTGCTCATAACGAGTCAAATATCAACTAGTCCCACAGTTTCGAAACCACTTCTTCAGCAGACTATGAGGTTAAGTTCTGGAAATTTCAAAGCAATAAATTATTAACCTTCTGAGGGAAATAAAAATCCCTTACATCCAAACTGAAAAGTCTTACCACTTCTTCAGCTATACCTACTCACAGCCTTCTTGATGGACATTAATATATATAGGGACAAGGCTCAAATATGTCACTGGACTATCAGAAATGGCTCATTTATGCCATTCGTTAAAAGTTGGGCTCATTTATGCCATCGCCGTAAAAAAACTGACACATCCATGCCATTACTTTTAATAGCCGATTTTAGAAAACAGCTTTGCCACTTGGCAACATATTAGAGGTCCACGTCATTTAATCCACTAAAAAGAATCCACCCAACTTTTTGATCCATTAAAAATTAGTTTGATCTATGACGATTAGGTTAATAGTAGAGTCAAAATTTTAAAATAAAATATATATATATATATATATATATATATATACATTAATTTATTTTATACTCCCACACAAATATATACTCCCATGTTATCTAATTTATCAAAAATATATTAGATTTACTTTTGTTTTTATATATGCCAACTGACCTTAGACTATATTATACAAATTCTATGTCATCTTCATTTTATTCTTTCTTCTTAGATATTTTATTTCATTAAAGAGAAAAGAACAATGAAATTTTGAAATTAATCAATTCATTGAATTAAGTATATAATGAAATGATAAAGACAATACATACATAATACTTGTGAGTTGTAACTTGCATGCATGACTTATATATTGTTTTTATTCAATTTCTAATTAGGATTGGACCACTTAAAATCAATTATATAAGGATATAAAACTATGACGTCTCACCAATTTTTATGTAACTATATCATTAAATCAAATTGTAATTTAAGAAAAATATAATTGTAATTTAGACAAATATTCTACCTCTAATGATTAATGTTGATTGTCAAATAATTATCTTAATACATGATTGTGTCAAAACATTAAACGACATATTAAAAAAGATGAAAGGGAGCAATATAATGAGTGTTTGAGAGAACAATGTCCCACGTGAAAAGTAAAAAAGAAATGAAATTATTTATAAAATGTCGGAGATTTAAGGTCTCTAGAACAAAAAAAATGTCAATTTGGTTCAAAGCGAATGATATCATACAATATTAAAAGTATTTTATGGTAATTAATTAGCACAATAATTGATATCAACGCCACTGTACTGAAATTTTTACAGGATGGGTATGAGGATGATAGAGTGACGGCATGAGACGTATTGTCTTATTGTGTTTGCTTTTCTATGGATCAATTTACTATATTTGACCACAATTTGAAGCCACATACAACCAAAAACAAAAATGTCGA
The DNA here is from genome assembly GCF_002878395.1 of Capsicum annuum. NCBI lineage: Eukaryota > Viridiplantae > Streptophyta > Magnoliopsida > Solanales > Solanaceae > Capsicum > Capsicum annuum. Next base: position 174,831,754 of record NC_061111.1, read on the forward strand.
TGACTTGGTAACTATAAATACTTGGATGATATGAGGCGATACACAAATAATCTCAAAATTAACTCATTAACAGTAATTAATCAAGTAAAACTTAGTTCAAAGGGAGATGATCATATTATTAATCCGTATTGTGAACAGAGTCACACGTGAAAGCCAGAAAAGGAAAAAAAAAACTATTGATATCGGGCAATACAAATAATCTCAAATTTTAAAAACATAGATCAAACTAATTTTTAATGGATCAAAAAGTTGGGTGGATTCTTTTTAATGAATCAAAAAAAAAATTTAATTTTTTTTAAAAATTATTTAAAATAAAAAAATAAAAAAATAAAATAATGATGTGGACCTCTAATATGCTGCCACATGGCAAAACTGTTTTCTAAAAATCGGTTGTCAAAAGTAATGGCATGGATGAACCAGTTTTGTAACGGCAATGACATGAATGAGCCCAACTTTTAATGGATGGCATAAATGAGCCATTTCTGATAGTTCGATGGCACATATATATATAAACATGTGTATTTGTTCCTTATATTAGGATGGTTCCGAGAGTCAGTTATGGGTCTTCAACGAGACTATGGCAAGGCAAGATTTATTGGTTCAGGCATCCTTTTGACATGAAGAGTAAAATGTGGAAAATAGAGAGCTAATTCTCAACACATTCAACAACTAAAAAATACAGAATTGAATAAACGGAAGACTGTTTGGGCCTTCGCAAAAGACTAAACATCAATTCTATTCCAAGGTGGGGAGTTTAATTTTCCCTGTCAGCCTATTTGCAGAACTCAAGTAAAATTTCCATCCTATCTCCTGGCAAATATACATCTACATGAATTAGCTTATCAATTTCCCGAAAAATACTATAAGAATCAGTACTGAAATCTAGCCTATAGTTGTACAGATTCCCACAAAAATAACATATTTTGGTTAAGCCATTTGCTCATATAATCTCACTAAATATGGGTTCATCCCGCCTATAATTGTCTCTGTCTCCCCTTAGAGGGAGGGAGAGTACTATTTAGGAGTTTATGTGACAGATTTTCTACATCATGTTAACACTTAGCTCTGTTTTTAACAATTACTAGCTATTCCCTGGATTTTCTTAGCTTGTCAAATTTCTCTTCATCATCTGTTCATGTGAAAACGTCTTATTTGATTCTATTTTTCTTCTTAATTCTTAGAAAGAATCCCCAAGAAACATTTTCAAGGACATCATATCCTCTCAAACGAATGTCCCCAGGCTTTGATTCAACTAGCTAGGAGGTACAAGATTTGAGCTTTTCGAACTGTCTGTAACTCACTAGAGGCTCGGGAAACAAGCCTACAAAGACTAAGGGTCAGTAGTTAAGTGCAAGGAGGGTAGAGGCCAGGGGCGGATCTAGGAATTTTAGTAAGGGGGTTCAGTATATGGATTAGTCGAAGGGGGTTCCGCCTCTACTATTTATACATAAAAAAATTTTTTACCATGTAAAAATAGTATAATTTTCCGATGAAGGGGGTTCCATGTACATTCGCCACTGGTAGAGGCGGAGGCCATACTCCCCATAGTGAACCTTTGCGCCAACTGAGGCTGGACCACCTAAATCACAGTGGATTTCAAAGTTATCAAAAGTTCTCTTAAATGAGTTCTACTCTTTTTGCTTGCAGCTACACTTGGGTTTATTCAGCAGTAGACTCTATTTGTGGCTCTAATTGCCAATACTTTCTTCAACTTCTAAGTCAGGCATATAATTTCCCAAAAAGCATCGTCAATTAGGGTCCGGGGCAGGCAATCCCAGCACAGAAAAGGTTGCCAACATCCTGCAGTATTCCCCCGCTTACGGTGCCCAATATATTATAATTTACGATTGAACAATATAAAAAGCTTTAAACCCTCAAACAGGGCCAGAAAAACAGATGTAACAAAATCTTTCTTCCGGAAAGAGCAAGCACTCAAGTAAAGCAGCAAACATAGAAGAAACATTCATCATAAACAAATAAGAAACTTGAAAAGGTAAATGAACATAACTTGCTAGTCAAACTCAAATAAATAAACAAATAAAGGAAACTTCACAGGAAAAGAACAACTCTAAACTTCTTAGAAACTCATAAAAAGAAGCAAACTTTGGGGGGGGGGGGGGAGACCCCACCATAAAAAATAAGTTTAATGAAGCTCTAAATAAACATAATTTGCATCGCCGAACAGAAATATAAACGAATAATGGGAACTTTAAAAGAAAACTCTGAACTATAGATTAAACACATAAAAGCGGCAAACAATACAGATAAACCGCATCATAAGAAAACAACTGTGATTAAAAGTAGCGGATTTTAGAGAGTAAAGCCTATCAGTAACGAATAAGTGATATGAAGAGTAAAAATTTGCAATTTCACATGGCCAACTCAGAATATAGATGAATAATGCAACTAAATTTCAACATTGACAAACATACAAGAACAAAGCTTGGGAAACAAATAAAGGAATAACTTTCTTGAAAAAACTATTGAAACTTCAAATCTACACATTATCAGTAGAGGAACCATTCAAGCAGAGCAAACTTTACTGGAAAAAAACTCGTCACAAACAAAGGTGTAAGTGACATAAATAACTAAACAAACACAAATTTACAGTACCAATTTAGATATATACAAATAATGCAACCAAATTTAAACATTGACAAACAACAATAACAACAACAACATACTCAGTGTAATCCCACAAAGTGAGGTCTAAGGAGTGAGTGTAATCCCATAAAGTGAGGTGCGCAGACCTTACCTTTACCTTAGAGGTACAAAGCCTGTTTCTGATAGACCCTCAACTCAAAGAAAAACATTCCAACGCAGTCCAGAAAAAGAAGTAACCGGGAATGTTTTTTTCCCAAGAATTGACACCAGTCAGACATTACCTGTCTAGAAAACCATTTAAAGCAACAAACTTTATAGGAAAAAACTCACCATGAACATGTAAACAAACAAACACAATTTTGCATAACTAACTCATCATACAGAGGATAGGGGCAATTTTAAAAGGAGTTAAAACAAAAGGGTCATAGGGATTACCAGTCCAGAAACCGGCTTGTGCTTTCTTGTACATTTCCCAAAGTTGTGGGTATGTAATAGGAAAAGTGCAGTACTTTTGGGGTTGTTCTTTCAAGATTGGTTCTTCTTCTCCTTCCTCTTCTTCATGCAATAGCAATACCCTTTGTGTTCCTTTTCTCAAAGAACCCATTTTTCAACTTCGTATCTCTACCACTCCTTTACAGATACACTTAACAAAATTATATGTGAAATTGAAAGGTTTTTTATGTAACCCTTGTGAAAAACCCCTACAAAAACCCTCCGGCAATATTTATAAACCGACTAGTTACTATAACTTTTCTTTAGTTTTTATTTATTTATTATTTTTTTGGTAAATGCTTCTTTTTCAGTTGGTAACTTTTTTGGGTTAATTTCTTTTTTTGTTTAACGTTTTCTCTCAACGTGTCCATTCTATAGGCCATTAAATTGTAGCGTACGGCGCCGTTCGCATGCGTCCATCTGGCAGGAATTGCATCCGATTATTTAAGACTAGTTAAAAGAAGTCCGTGCACGGGCTCAACATTTATGCTAAATTAATATTATAATAATTATTATATCAGTTAATGTTATATTTTTAAACTTTAAATAAATTTATTTTTCAAAATAATTTTTTCATACTATCTTAAAATATTTTAAATCATCAATTATTGTGATTTATTATTCAAATATATAATTTTATTTCAAAAATTTAATTCAAGATCAAAATTAAAATCTAGATAATCGATCATACTTTTAGAATGTTTTTAGATATTTTAAGTTGTTAACTATTGTAGTTTATAT
>NC_061111.1:174835690-174922916 GCF_002878395.1 Capsicum annuum
ATAACAATAATCATATCAACTAATGTGACATCTTTCAAATTTTAAAATTTAATAAATTGTTTATGCACCGCAAGTGGGCTTGGATGGGGAGAAGAAGATGCAGTTTTGGGAGGCGTTGGATGAGGTGGTGAGAGGAGTGCCTAATTTTGAGAAGATTGTTGTAGCAGGGGATTTCAATGGGCATAGTGGGGCGTTACCAGGAGGCTTTGGCGATGTGCATGGCGGTTTTGGTTTTTGGGAGAGAAATGAAAAAGGAGCTGCTCTATTGAATTTTGCGAGGTCCTTTGGGTTGGTAGTGATGAATTTGAGCTTTCCGAAGAAGGACGATCATCTAATCACCTTTCGAAACGTGATAGCCAAGACGCAAATTGACTTTTTGCTGCTTAGGAAAGGGGATAGGGTATTGTTTAAGGACTTCAAAGTCATCCCAAGTGAGAATTTTTCAACTCAGCATAGGCTCTTGGTGATGGACTTAGGTATTAAGAAAGATAAGAAGAGAAGGGGTGAGGAGGGTAGACCTAGAATTAAGTGGAGCGGCCTTACGCCGGCGAATGCAAGAGAGATTGGAGAGAAGGTGGCTGGAATGGGGGTGTGGGAATGCAGGAGGGACGTAGATGATATGTGGGATAGGGCGGCTAGGTGCATCAAGGAGACTGCTAGTGAGGTGTTGGGTATTTCCAGGGGCTGTGCCGACCATCGTTGTGGGGGTTGGTGGTGGAATGAAAAAGTTAAGAAGAAAGTAGAGACTAAGAAGGGGGCGTATGCTAAGTTGGGTGAGAGTAAGGATGAAGATGAGAAGCGGACTAATAGGGAGGAGTACAAGATAGCTAGGAAGGAGGCTAAGTTAGCAGTCACGACGGCTAAAACAGCAGCGTTTGAGAGCTTGTAAGCGGGGTTAGAGGAGAAATGAGGGGAAAAGAGGTTCTTTAGGCATGCTAAGGCTAGGGGGAGGAAGGGTCGTGACCTCGACCAGGTGAAGTGCATTAAGGGGGAGGATGGTAGAGTATTGGTGGAGAATGGCCACATTAAGAAGAGATGACAGTCGTACTTTGATAGGTTATTGAATGAAGAAGGGGATAGAGTTATTGTATTAGGGAAGATGGAGCATACAAAGGAGTGTCGTGACTTTAGTTATTGTAGACGTTTTAAGGTAGAAGAGGTTAGAGAGGCTTTTCGCAGGATGCGTAGGGGTAGGGCGACGGGGCCTGATAAGATCCCTGTGGATTTTTGGAAGTTCTTTGGCGAGGTTGGCTTAAGGTGGTTGACTGAATTGTTTAACGATATTTTTAAGTCAGCAAAAATGCCCGAGGATTGGAGATGGAGTACTATGATCCCTCTTTATAAGAATAAGGATGACATTCAGAGTTGCAATAACTATAGATGTATTAAGTTATTGAGCCATACTATGAAGATTTGGGAGAGAGTGGTTGAGTTGAGGTTGGGGAGGATAGTTTCTATCTCAGAGAATTAGTTTGGATTTATGCCCGAGTGCTCGACGACGGAAGCAATTCACCAGGTGTGGAGAGTGGTGGAACAGTATAGGGAAAGGAAGATGGATCTGCACATGGTGTTAATCGACTTAGAGAAGGCATACGACAAAGTCCCTAGGAAGGTGCTCTGGAGATGCTTGGAAGTGAGTGAGGTACCAGTGACCTATATTAGATCAATCAAGGACATGTATAATGGAGCTAAGACTCAGGTGAGGACGGCGGGAGGAGACTTAGAGCATTTCCCTGTCTTGACGGGGTTGTACCAGGGTTCCACTTTTAGACCATTTTTTTTGCTTTGGTGATGGATTTGTTGATGTGACGTATTCAAGGAAAGGTGACTTAATATATGGTTTTTGCAGATGATGTAGTTTTGATTGATGAGACATGGGGGTGTGTGAATGATAAATTAGAGGTGTGGAGACAGACCCTTGAGTCTAAAGGGTTCAGGTTGAGCAGGAGCAAGACAGAATATTTGGAATACAAGTTTAATAACGTGAGGCAGGAAGATGAGATGGTAGTAAGGTTGGATTCCCAGACAGTGGGTAAGAGGGGTAGTTTCAAGTATCTAGGGTCCATGATCCAGGGGAATGGTGAAATTGGCAAGGATGTCTCCTATCGTATTGGGGCGGGATGGATGAAGTGGAAGCTCACCTCGGGGTTGTTGTGTGATAGGAAGGTTCCGCCCAAGCTTAAAGGCAAATTCTACAGGGTGACAGTCCGTTCCGCCATGTTGTATGGAGCGGAATGTTGGCCAGTCAAGAACTCTTGCATTGAAAAATTGAAGGTGGCGGAAATATGGATATTGCGTTGGATGTGTGGGCTTAATATGGGTATTAAAGTTCGAAATGAGACTATTCGGGAAAAAGTTGGAGTGACTTCAGTGGAGGACAAGATGCGGGAAGTCCGATTGAGATGGTTCAGACATGTGATGAGGAGGGGCATGGATACCCCGGTTCGTAGGTGTGAGAATCTTGCTTTGGATGATTTTAGGCGGGGTAGGGGTAGATCGAAGAAATACTGGAGAGAGGTGATCAGGCGGGACATGGAGCAGTTACAGCTCACTAAGGACATGACCTTAGATAGGAAGATCTAGAGGACACTGATTAGGGTAGAAGGCTAGTGCCAGTTCGAGTCGTTGGGGTAAGGAATTACTTGGTAGATGTCTTATTCTTGCTAGGACACTTTGTTGCATGCTTTATTACGAATGTGTTTACTATTCTTTGTTTATTATTCCTTGTGGGTGGCGTATTTATGTTTTGACATCTTGTTCCACGCTTTATTAAGTAATTGTTTATTACTCCTTATCTTGAGCCGCGGGTCTATCAGAAACAACCTTTCTATTTCTCCTGAAGTAGTGGTATGGACTGCGTACATCTTATCCCCCCAGACTTCACTATGTGAGAATACACTGGGTTTATTGTTATTGTTGTTGTAATAAATTTATTTCTCAGAGTAATTTTTGCATATATTCTTAAAAAAATTTAAATTATCAATTATCGTGCTTTATTATTCAAATATATAATTTTATTTCAAAAATATAATTCACATCAAAATTAAACTCTACAAATGTATAAATTAGTAAAGAGTGTGAAAAGCAAAATTCAATGGGTCTATATTACTGTTTTTAAGCTAACACGAGCATAGTATATGTAATTTTATGTCTCAACTTATGTGACACAAATAGAATTTAGATATTCAATTATACTTTTAATATGTTTTTAGATATTTTAAGCTGTTAACTATTGTAATTTATAATATTTTTGTATGTAGTTTTCAAATAATATACATTACTCTCCCTGTTCAAACTCTTGTGGCGTTGATAGTCAATTATATTTTAAAAATAATTTAAAATTTTAATACTTTTCTTCTATTCCAATTTAAGTCACATTGATATAATTTCGAGAGTCAACCAAATATTTAATATATTTTAAATCTTTTAAGTTGTTAGTTATTGTGATTTATAGTATTTTTTTGATATATATACCATATTATTATTTTTTTGACATTTTAAGTTGTTAACTATTATAATTTATTATACTTTATATGTAATTCTCAAATAATATATGTTACTCTCCTTGTCAAACTTTTGTGGCATTGATAGTCAATTTCATGTTTTAAATAATTGAAGTTTTAAATTATTGTGATTTATAATATTTTTTCTTCTATTACAATTTAAGTGACATAATGCTTAAATGACCATAATAATTAATTAAGGTGATCTAGTAAAATCACGATTGAAGTAGCGAAGCAGACGTGTCTTAAATAACTTACAACAACTAATTAGAAGTGATATAACAAAATTATTATAAAAAATACTCGTGAAAATAATTTAAGTGAGTCTCATATAAGTGGTCAAGTTAATTTAAAACATCAACAATTAATTTATCGTTTCATATCTATTTTACCCTTTTTATTAAATATTATTAATTTTTTTAATACTTAGACGATTTATAATAATTAATTAGGGGTGGTATTTAGTAAAATAACGATTGAAGTAACTGAAACAGATATGTCATAAATGCCTATTTTAATTTTTTCTTAAATATTATTAATTTTTAATACATAAATAACTTATAATAATTAATTAGAGATGATATAATAAAATTACGGAGCAAAAAACTAAAGCAGGCAGCTGAAGTAGGTATGTTGATGCCCTCTTGCCTACTTCTCATTCCTTTTGCCTCTTATTAGATAGTTAAAGTTACGGAGCAAAAAAGTGAAGCAGGCATGTTGACGCCTTGCTCCTGCTTCTCATTCCTTTTGCCTCTTATTAAATAGTAATATATAATAATAATTGGATTTATAATCAAATATTCTATACACTTGATGAGTTTTTTTAATACGAATATAAAATTTAGTCAATTATATTTTTAAAATAATAAATTATTATAATCTATAATACTTTTCTTCTATTCTAATTTAAGTGACATTGATATAATTTCGAGAGTCAACCAAATATTTTATATCTTTTAAATTTTTTAAGTTGTTAATCATTGTTATTTGTAGTATTTTTACGTATTTTTTTGAAATATATAATAGATTTTTTTTTTTAGATATTTTAAATTATTATCAATTGTAATTTATAATATATTTTATGTAATTTTCAAATAATATAAGTTACTCTCCCTGTCCAAACTTGTGATATTGATAGCCAATTATATTTTTAAATAATTTAAGTTTTTAATTATTGTAATTTATAATACTTTTTTTTCTATTCCAATTTAAGTGACATAATACTTAGATGACCATAATAATTTATTAAGGGTGATATAGTAAAATTACGGTTGAAGCAACGAAGAAGACATGTCTTAAATAACTCACAACAACTAATTAGAAGTGATATAACAAAATTACTGAAAAAAATACTTGTGAAATTTTTTTTAGTGAAACTCATATAAGACGTCAAGTTAATTTAAAACATCAAGAGTTAATTTATAATTTTATATCTTTAATTTGAGGTGATATTTAGTAAAATTACGATTGAAGCAGCTAAAATAGACATTTCATAACATGTCTATTTTGTTTTTTTTATCAAATATTAATAATTTTTTAATACATAAATGACGGATAATAATTAATTGGGGCTAATATAGTAAAATCACGAAGCAAATAATTGAAGCAGACAATATTAGCAGGTATGTTGACGCCCTGCTGCTTACTTCTCTTGCCATTCCCATTTATTAGATAGTAATAATATAACCAATTTTCTTAAATTAAATAAAATCTTGTATGTTCATCCTTCACCCTGAAAGGATCCTTGAATTAAATGTATTGATTATTTAGCTTCAGGGATTTCTTATACCTTAATCTATTTTTAGTGTTCAATCTTTTCCTAATATCACTTCTTGTTTTTTGTTAGAAGTAGATATGCATTAAAATAAAATTGTTCACAAATTACTCTCGTTAATGATTAGTCGGGATTCAATAGAAAAGTATTGGGGTTTTCCCATTTAGAGAGTCACTATATATCCTAGTCTTTCTTTCAAAATAAGTTCCTGTGATATCTATCCATACTGCTACATAAGCACACATTGCTGGTACATCAGAAAAAGTTGTTTGCTGCATCCCTTCTGACTGTGCCCTAAATTTGGCCAAGGAATCTGCTATCCGATTTTGTTCTTTATAGCAATGTGTAACTACGGAGCTTCCTATTCTTCTTATACTTGACATGCAATTATCAATCAGAGCATTATAATGTGAGTTACCATCTGAAAGCATGGTAATAATCTCTTTTGAGTCGATGTTGATCTTCACTGGGAACAGGTGACAGATTTCAACGGTTTCTAATCCCTTGTTGAGAGAAAGAAGATCTCCATATGATTGTTGGTAGTCAAGGAAAAACCTTTATCAAACCCCATTATCCAGATCCTCTTTTTATTTATAATGACCCCTTCAATCCCATCCTTGCCGAGGTTGCCCAAGAAAGAACCATCTGCGTTGAGCCTGTAAGTAACTTTTTGAGGAGGGTTCTACTTAATATTAATGATTCTGTCGCGGGGCTTTAAAGGGTTAGAATTTTTTGGTGGTTAAATTCCACAATTTCGACATAGACTTGTTCAAACTTAGGCTTATCCCTCTTATTATTGAAGGTATTGTTATTTCTATTCTTTTTGATTTGTAGAGCAAAAAAGGAAGAATATCATACCAAAAGAGAAGTCTGTCAAAATTGATGTTATGGAGACTTTTCCAAGTTTGTTCCCAATTTCGGAGGTGGAAACTATTGATGTTAAGACCCAAAGAGAAGCCCCGACTGAGAATAGAGTTCCATGGCTCAATTGAGAGAGGACATTCAAAGAAAATATGGGTGATGTCCTCAGTATGGTGATTAGGGATGGAGCACCTGTCCTCCACATTGATGCCTATTCTTGAAAGAGTGTTCTTAGTAAAAAGTCTATTATGGTATACTAACCATAAGAAGGTTTTAATTTTAGAGAGAGGGGTAGTGATCTTTCCAGATCCACTGAAAATTAATGTAGGTAGCATTAAAAGCTTTTCTAAGACAATTATCTATGAAAGTATAGGCGCTGCTACTAAAGAATAGGCCATTACTAGTTAGTCTCGAGATAAGATGATATGTATTGATCTTGATGTTAGGAATGATAGAGCTTTGGAAATTGTGAGCAATCTCCTGGGGGATTTGGAGGGGGAGGTTAGTAAGATTCCAACCATTATATCCCAAGCCCTAGTTAGCTTGGTGTTAAGCTAGTGGTGTTCAAGGGGTCCATCGATGAGGTTCCTTAGGGGTTCTTAGTTGGGAACCCGCCTGTCCAGCCAAAAGTTAATTCGGTTCCCATTGTGAACAATCCACTTAGAGGCTTCTTTCCAGATTTTCCAGCCTTAATGAATATTGTTTTAGATCTTGGAAGCATTTTTTTTGTAATTCCTACCCTAGTTGCTATATTTCTCTTTTAGGACCATGGTTCAAAGTATTTTAGGGTTGTGGACAACCTCCAAGCTAAGCTGGTAAGCATGGTGATATTTAATATGGAGGCTTTATGCATGCTAAAACCCCATCCCTTTTGGAGAGTATTAAGGTATCCCAATTAAGAAGATGAATTTTCCTTTTCTCAATAGTAGTTTCCTAGATAAAATTCCTTTCGGTCCTGTCAATAAGGCTAAGAATTTTGCTGAGGATGGAAATATATTGCATGATATGGGTAAGAATACTACTAAGAGAAGACTTAGCAAGAATTGTTCTCCTAGCCATATTGAGGAATTTGGTCTTCCATCCTAAGAGTTTGGTATTGAGGTTATCCACAATGAACTGGAAATCTCTGTTGTGAAAAATAGGGAATCCCAAATACTTTTCAAAGTTATCTTTGGCTTGTATATTAAGGATAGTGGCTAAAGTTTGTCTATCGCCAACATTAAAGTTATGGGAGAATATGACTTTAGATTTCTGGTGATTAATCTTTTAATCAGAGAAGTGACTAAAACTGTTGAGAATGTTCCTAATTGTTATACAATCTTGTACAGTGGCTCTGGAAAATAGGGTAAGATCACCAAAAATGAAGAGATGGGGGAGTTAGGGTCCTCTATTACTATTGGTAATAGGGTTACAGTTTAGGAGGTCTACTTCATGGTCAATTCTTCTAGAGAGGAGTTCCATACACATAATGAAGATGTAACGAGAGATGGGGTACCTTTATTTGTTACCTCTTCTAGGGTTGAAAAACTTAGCCTTTCCTCCACTAACAAAGATGGAAATGGAGGAGATAGAGATACAGTACATAATAAGGCACTCAATCTAGGAAGAATTTTGAAGAAAAAATAGGGCTTGTCTGATGAAAGACCATTCTATCCCATTTAAGGCCTTTTCAAGGTTTATTTTCAGGACCATGCTAACCTTTTTCCCTTTTATTTTATTGAAATGAGAAATAGCTTCCTAAAAAATAATAACATTATCAAAAGTTCTTCTCCTAGAGAGGAAATTAGCTTGACTCTGGCTAATAAGGTTTGCTAGATGGGGCTTGAGTCTATTAGGAATAATCTTGGAGATGATTTTGTATTGGGTGTTGTAAAGATCAATGGATCTAAAATTATGAGATTTGAGGCATTGAAGCACTTAAGAACAAGGCAGAGGTAAGTGGTTTTCACCTTTCTTTCTATTTGGGTGGACTGAAAGGTATTAGTATAAAACTTTATGACTCTCTACTCCATGATATCCCAGTATTTCTGTTACTCGAGAGGGTGAGTACCAATTGGATCAGGAGCTTTTTTAGCCTTGAAAGAGCAAATAACTTTCTTAATTTTCTGGGGAGTGGCAATGCTATCCTGGGCTTGGTGGTTATCCAAGCTGATAGAGCCTTTGTTAGATGGGTTACCTTGACAAATAAGAGTGAAGTATGGTCAGTAGTGAACAAGTTGGTGTAGAACCTGAGAATATTAGATTTGATATCATTAGGAGTGTAGCACCAGTTCCCACTGTCATCTCTAAAGGCAGTAGTTCTATTTCTTCTCCTTCTATTAAGGCTAGAAGTATAGAAAAAGTTAGTGTTTGAGTCCACTTTTATGAGCCAATTTATTCTAGATTTTAGTCTCCAAAATTTTCACTCATTCTTAAGGATGGTATTTAAGTCCTTAGTGAGCCTTCTCTCTAAGTTCTAGAGAAAGTGGCTATGAGGTTAGTTTGGAAATTTTCAAATTTCAGTAAAGCTAGCAACATTTGTTTTTTCTGGTGGAAGATATTACTAAAGGTGTCCTTGTTCCAGATTGTAATATGAGTTTAAAAATGAGAGATGGCCTCAGAGAGAGAAAGGTTATCTTTCGTAGTGACTTTTTAGGTTATTTTCCATATTTATGCTTATTTTCACCATTAGAGATTTTTCATTGCTTCCCCAAGTCATTTACGACCTGTTGGGATTGACGATTCGATTATTGGGCAGTTCATTTGATTTTTAGAGCCAATTCACTATTTTAAAGTGTTTGTTAGTTCCAAATGGCCATGAGCAAAAAATTTAGCAAAATGATCTCGTATGTATATTTTGACTGTGTCAATAGCTCTATAATATGGACTTTAGGCTAGGTGGACCTTTGGTTTGGGTCTCGAGACATCCAAGCTCATTTCGACCTATTAGTGGAAAAGTTAAGAAAATGAAATATGAGTATAGAACCCACATTTAGTCGAAATAACCTCGAATGGAAAATATGATTATTCCATTGAGTCTAGAACATCAAATTTGGTATGGTTACATATTTTATTTGCGTATACGATATTTTGGATAAATCCTGAGGGTGTGGCAGAGAGTTGAAAATTCCAAGTCCATTGCTGTCAGCTGTGCACTATGATAGCAGCTATTTGGACCGTGATTGTGACTCACTTGAGTAGAGGAGATACCGTGATTGCGTAGGGGTGTCACAATTGCCACTCACATGGCCAAAGTGAGATGCCGCGATGCCAACTTCGGGGTCATGATAACGACTCTCGAGTACCTGTACTGGGTATAAAAGGGCCCCTTTCACACGATTTTAGCCATTCTTCATCACTTTCTTGAGAGATAAAAATCGTAAATGATGTGATAACTTAAAGTTGAATCTTGTTGGTGATTGGAAAGGTAGATTAACATTTAATTTCGCGATTATCTTTCAATTTGAGATACGAATTCACTCTTTTCTTGACGAAATTTCTTGATTTATTGCTCAAAACCCCAAAACTTTTAGGGCTTGGTTTTATCCCCCATTTAGCTTAGGTTTCACCCATTTTTTAGGGTAATTATTCATTGAGCATGTAAGAATGTTGGATTGGTTTTGAAAATACGATTTCCATAAGTGGTACCCACATGGGGTTTTGATATGATTTTTGAACTCGAAGCACAATGATGTAATATGGGTATTGTCATTCTCGTATTGATGAGTCAAATGTGTTTATGATATCTTGGCATCTTGAGGAGACTTCTCAAAAGAAAAGAATGGTGGTTTAGTCAGTCGTTGAGCTTTCTTCAGCGTTGAGATAGGGTAGGTTTATCCCTTATTAGATTGAGCTATTTCATAGTTTTCTTATGATATTGAGTTAGCTTTGGGATGAGTTTTAGGTGACTGGATTGATGAAATGCAATACTTGGGTTAGTAGACCGTTTAGGCTATTTTGAAACTGTAGAGTTGAAAAACCAGGCTTGTCCCCTATGATTTAAGTGAGTTGGACTTTATTACTCATGTTTAGCATGAGAATGCTTATATTACTCAAATTAGGTAAAAATGTGTTAGTCACTAATTCTTAGGGTAAGATTGGCCTTAGTTGCTTACCATAATGAAGGTTGCCTTAGTTTTCATTAGACTTAGTTAAAGTGTTTGAGAAGAATCTCTATCTTAGGGCTAATTTTGGCTTGCTATACATCTAAGAACTGATTTAGATACCTTATCCTAGTACGGGGTTGAATTTGACTCAGAATGTATTTTGGAGATTTGGAAGTGGGCTCTTTGACCCACCTTAACCCAAGATCGATGTTAATTCTCTATAAAACCTTTTATGCTTGTTAAATACATAGAGAATTCCCTTTGAGGAAATATTGAGGAACCTTAGCACGTGATGGTTATAGTGATGATAGTATTGAAGTAATGCTCATGGACTAGTTGATTAGATTGTCTATTATATTATTGTGAGACATTGATTATGCTATAATAAGCGGTTGGTTATGCTATGAATAACCTATGGGTAAGCCCGTGATAAACTATTGTGCATGTTTTTGAATAGGCCCTTGATGATGATGAATATTACGCCATTACCTATGCTATTGATAAGTTATTACCTATGCTAATGCTTATGATTATGATCACGATCATGCTAAACAATTGTGCATAAAAAACATCCTTATTGATAATATTAGCAATTGTGCCTTGAATTATGTTAGAAGTCATGCTAATTGATTATATGGGAAGTTATGCTATTAATTATGCTTGAAACTGTAATACCCCGAGTCTGTACTCTGGACGGTACAAGTGCTCATAATCCCGAAGGACCACAAGCTAACCCATGACTGGTACCTGCTGCAATAACTGAATAATAATACTGTAATATACGGAAAGTAGGCAAAAAACTGCCTATAAGGTTTGATTTTGTAAATAATACTGCATATGGTATCACAATACCAAAACTTAACATCAATACTGAAAACTGAGCAACTGTCTGAAAATACTCTGGTCTGAAAAACCTCTAAATTATCTGAACTATGGAGTTGATGGGATATGTTCCCAACCAACTCTGACTATTGAAAATAAATTGAAATGCTAAAATAAATAATCCAGTCCTCAAAACTAAGAGGACTTATCACTAACTCCGTATGCTGAGAATCTGAACTGCTAAGGGTGCTCTGGAACCCGTGCATCTGAACCTATAATATAAGACATCATAGCACAAAAGAAAGGTATGGGTCAGTACTTCGAATGTACTGGTATGCTCAGTGAGGTAGGCTGAAATGCATGGGTTCATATACATGAGTAATACTAACTGAATAACATGAGTATGACTAAATGAGAGTACATGCATAAATACGTAGACTGTAACTGAAATCATGATACTAGATACTATATCTAAATAATGATAAACTGATATCTGAGAATACTGATACTGAATTACTGATAATAGAATAACTGTATTGGACAGTCCTGAATCTGTGGAACTGTACTAAGTTCTGAACTGAGCTGAGTGACTATGTCTAAAAGTCCTGAATATGTAGAACTGAACTGAGTTCCATACGGAGACTGAATTTGAAACTGAGACTGTAGGAGATAATCATCTAACTGACATGCCCTTTCTCTAACTCATTTGGGATTCAACCTGTAACCCCATTTGGAAGGGTGCCAATACCGTGCCATGGGTAAGGAAAAGCTGTGAGTTAACTCTCTCTGACAGAAAGATTTTTCGTCAACCCTTGCTGGTAGGAAAACTCAAATGAGATATATCAACTCTAGTCTTGCAGGGAGATATCTCAACCTACGCTGGTTATGTAGTTCTGGAATGCAAGGACTACTTCTAAGGATTTCACCTTCTACTGGCAGGTGAGTCCCTATGCTTGGGTTAACTCGGTGCTGAATCTTACTCCTAACTGAATAGATACTGGATTGAATTCTAAACTGTACTAGGCTGGCCTGAACTATTTACTGATTGTGCTGTATAACTGCACTGAACTAATTTTATTGAACTGAGCTGGATGGATTCTGAGTTCTCTAAGTACTGAACTAATTACAGATTGAATTCGGTGAACTAATTGAGTTTACTGAGTTCTAAACTGGATACTACTATGTTCTGAAATGAATACTGAACTGAGACTGATTACTGAGTACTACTGAATTTTCCTGAGTCCTGTAACTGACTGAGAGTACTACTGATCGTAACATGACTTAGATTATTTTGTAACTGATACTGGCTCTAGGTAAATAGCTAAATTGTCGGGTATAAATATGCTTATGACTCGATAGTATGAAAAGTAGAGCATAGCATGGTCGTATATATATACTATTCCATAGTTCATTCATAGAGACATTTACTCAAACACTTGTAATGCATTAGCATGCTATAATTTCATTATTCAACTCACATGAACAATTCATCAAACACTTAGAGGGCATAATACATGCACATGACACTAAACAACATGAGAGCACCATAATTTCAACACCAAATTCACAACCTTAAGACTTTAGCATGAATTCACATGACACTACACATATAATAAATGATTTCACATGAATCTTACAACTAATCATGGATTAGAAAGCCCCATCAACATAATAATCATGAACATAGTCAAATCAAATCATGGAATTTCATTAAACCCTTAACTTGTTGTTTTAAAAAGGTTTCTTGAACTCCAAGGGTGGAAGAAAACCCTTGGATGAACACTTAACATACCTTGATGCTTGATTTTGAGAATATTGATGGTGAAATCCTTGATATTTGAATCTTGAATTGGAAACTCTTAGGCTTGTTCTTCAGAGGATTTGAGAGAAAGCAAGTATATTTTGCTTAATGAGGGGTGAATCTTGTGTTTTAAGGCTGAATGGGGGTGGAAACATACCACATCGTTGGCATCGATGCAATAGCCAACGCGCCATGTCAAGTCTGCGTCGGTTCATTAGAATTTGCACTGAAGCTGGGGAAAAATTATCTTATCGATGTGATGGTCGATGCGACACATCTAGATCATGTTGACCTACTGTTTTGGGCACTCAAACATGTTTTACACGAGATCCAAAAATTCTAAAACTTGTTCGGGAATATTTATTGACCTCCTGATCAGGAATTAACTGAATATCAACATTTAATGAACGTAAAGGTCATGAAATAAGATTTCCAACTTTTGAAGGCTAAAATGACACTAAGTCTGAATACTTAGCTAATATATTCTATGTTTGGGACCCCTTAACAAGCTTAAAGGACTGAATTAAGCTAGAAATTTTGCGGGGTCTTACAATATCTCCTCCTTGGAAACATTCGTCCTCGAATGAGACGGACTAAGATGGGAATACTGGTAGATTAAATTTAGACACTAGACACGCACAACTAAAACAGGATTTCATGACTGTGAGTACTGATATACTGAATTTCATGCTGAACATGCATAGATGATGCATGAGTACATAGCTGAACATGATTCATGAATGCATAACAGGGAATACTGATAAGCTGATTTTTCTCATATATATACTTAATATGCATATCTGATGCATGGGTACATGACTGAATTGACTCATGAGCATATGATTGAATATGCAATGGTAACTGATACCAAGCTTGTAAAGGTAATCTAAATATGGAACTGAGTAAGTTCAAGGAAAAACTATTACTTAAACTGAAAAATACTGATGAACCCATTATCATTTTCGGAGTACGCATGAACGGGAACATGAGAACATGACTGAGACTGGAATGTGATACATGAACTGAATATCGTAAACTGAACTGAGCCCCTTGAATACGTGGCTTACGGCTGAGATTGGAACTTGAGGGTCAATTTATGAGTACCCACTACTCCAAACTGGATTCATTATGTGAAGAGAACTGGGAGGTTTAGGACATGAAAGCTCGGGGTTATAGTGTATATCCCTCTTGGGACATTATGTCCCCCAAAGAATACTAACTTGGCTGAGATACTGAGGAAAACTGGGGCGATGCACAAGGCACCTATGAACTGAATCGTGACTGAATATCTGAGGCCTGAAACTGAGATATGATAGATGAACTGAGCTGAACACGCAACTGCCTGGTTGGTCTATCTTAGAATAGTTACATTCATGAGACTTCAGATGGTGCGACTAGATGGAAAGATGGAAAACCACACCACACGAATTTGTCTGTCTGACTGCTAAACTGAATTATTGGCTTTACAAACTAACTCATACTAAAAACTTATTCTCTGTCTTAGTACGATACTTCACTTGGGAATACTGAAAAATATTCCCATAGGAGCTGCGCACGAATGCATAAACATATAACTTATAAGATTAACTGAATGATTGATAGCTGAATACTGGGTCTGCAAGATTGAACTGTACTTAGTTTGAATAATTGGACTGAAATTGTAGAGTTGCGTGCATATGAGGAAGTGTTGCGACTCAGACGCACACGTAAGTGCACGTGATCATATATGTAATATAGTGATTTAGACAACCAGATATCATTCCCACGAGGACTAAGCAACTAGAAATTTAACCAACTTTTAGTTTTAGACAATGAGTATTAAGTGTTGTAAAGTATCAAGTTGATTTTGAACTTAAGAATAAAAATATAAATTTAATTAATTAGAAATAAAAGTTTATGACTAAAGCAAGGCAAGCAACGATTGTAAACAATAATGATAAGAATTCCAGGGTTGAGGCTTTTCGAACAATCATACAAATCTCCATTCTTATAGTAATCTAATTGGTTATCGGGTTGTTGGTTCGCAAGGTTTAGGAAATGATCTTGGTCTCCCAACCTAAAATCTTTTTTCTATTGAATATTGCAGCTACAACTCCCGTAGAGATACAATAATTCTTCTAGATTCATTAAGTAATCTTCTTGCAATTGAACCAAACAAGGCTTCTAGGTTTATCCCTATCTTAGATGCTAATTTAAACCCCTTATTTTATAAAAAGGTAAGAACCTTGCTCCTTAATTTCCTCATTATAATCTACGATTCTCCTCCCGGATTCACATAAAAATATAAATTTATTTTAATAGCGGCCAAACATTAAAATAGTAAGCTCAAGAAATTAAGAACAACCCAGGTGATAATCCAAAAAGAAACTACTATAAAGAATATCAAAGAGTAATCATGTTCTTGACCTCAACCTCAGAACAAGGGTATTTAGCCACTCATGTTTGAATTAAACAACAAAAATAAATAATTAATCATACCCAAATTTAGTCTTTAGGTAAAGAAGTTCAAAAGAAATAATAAGAACCCTAAAAGGAAGAATTCTATGCTTTTCCGCCGCTGCTATGCTTGCCAAAAAGTGTTTGAAATTGTGCTCACGTGTTCCTTTTATACTTGGAAAAATTTCACCAGATCTGAAACCTTGACACAATGCATTCCTAATCGCGTTGAGCCAGTCGACGCGTTACGTCCACATTGCATTGACACACTAGAGTTTATCGTTGAAAATTAGACTAAGTCAAGTTCTTCACAACACGACACGACACATTAACATCACATCGTGTCACTGGAATTTGCTCCTCAAAATATGACTAAGTGTCAAAACTTTACATATTGATGTGATGCATTGAAATCGCGCTGATGCACTGGAAGTTGCATATAAAAATTTTGTTAAGGCACAGAACTTACGCATCGACGCGACGCGTTGACATCGCGTCGATGTACTGGAAGTTGATCTTCAAATTTTGGCTAAGGCACACTTTTTATCAATCAACAGAACACGTTGAGATAGCGTTGTGTCACTGGAATTCTTCTCCATTTCCTCTCTTTATTTTCGTCGATCTTCAAATCCATTCTTTTATCCTTACTCTTGTGCATCTACAATGTTTTTGACTTTGATCAACATGGTATTTTGCATCTTCATGATATGTATTAAATTTTCTTCCGAATCCATGGAAAATTTACTCTGTATCTCTAATCACATCAGTTAGCGATGAAACAAAATTTAGCTCACAATTCAATATAATTAGCATAATTTTCATTCTTAAAATAAGTCCAAATATGTGTAAATAGCGGTGTTTGGATATATAAATACACCCAAGATCAACACCCCACACTTAAAACCTTGTTCGTCCTTCAAAAACTTCAAGCAATACCATCATCAAACATTCTAATCACAACCTAAGAGTCATGCTAGTGTTGGGCACATGAACACTTTATTTCACACTTCATCGTCCCAATAGTGACATTCAATTTGTTGGCAAACTTAATAAAAGCACGTAATCAGGCAACTTCATAAGTAATCCAGACTTTCATCTGCATGCATCCTCACAACAAGAAAGTTTTCCCATATCACTCACAATTTAACAATTTTAATTAGGCGGGAAATATTAAAATTCAATCACTCGCTCTCAACAAAGAATTCATACATAATAAATGATGAACCATAGGCTTGCCATTAGTGTATACTCCACTAATAGTCGGATGTTGAAATATAGGATCAAACATGTCTTTTTATGGCTGTAATACAGGCTAAGGGACGGGTAGGAACTATTTGGGAAATAGTGACTAATCTCCCTAAGCACTTTAATACATAACCACCTTCCATTAAAATAACATTTTATCAACCTATCTTTTCGTTTCATTATCTTTACACATCCATTGTTTCACCCCAATCTTTTTAAGCACATTGATAACACTACGGTAGGATTATTTTTCTTTTTACATCATAATTCAATTTTCAGATTTTCTTTATACCTAAATTCTTGTTACACACCCCTATAGTAGCCACCCTCGAACTAAGCAACTTGCGTTAGTTAAGGTGCAGATTGTCCTTAACGGACCAGAGCCAAAACAGGTTCATTGTAACACAAAAACTGAGTAACAATAACTGTAGTTTTCATCACATATTTTTTTCTAACTCCTAACTATCACAATTTAATGCACAACGAACGCTTCTCAGGGGCTTCACTTTCACCTTTTTCCTTCTTAATATTTCCATTCCCTCTTATTCCATCATCTGTATCAAAGCGCTTAGGAAATAAGGATCGAATTAAGGTCTATCAAAGAAAGGATTTAGCTACGGATGATGCTACCAAAGAAATCAGGCTATAGGCTCAACGGGGCTAACTAAGGTCATGCACATGGGTAGGTAAATAAATTCTTTACAATTCGGTTAGCCAAAAAAAATGGCTAAATCAGTTCCTACACCTAAGACCCTTTATTTTGCTTTGTAAACACACCGGGCAAGTTCTAGTCATTCCTATACATGTAGAATATAAACAAATACTCACTCACTTTGTGCATGCTAAGAATCAAGTCGGATCCTTATGGTTTCCAATATTGTACTTTATAAAATTCAACATTAATCCAATCAAATCAAACTATAATTATTGGAATTTAACATCTAAAAACATCTCATTTTGTTTCAACACAATTTCATTTATAGTCAAATTAAAACATTTTGCCCAACACACCGCATTTTTCAAAGGTCGCAATCAGGGTGCTATAATTTTCTCAGTTTCTAAAAATGCACTCCCCTTAAGAGGGTGGTCATCCATCAATCATAGGGGAAGGCAACTAAATATGACGTTGTATAACGAGAATTGTCAAAAAGGGCACACATAATACGTATAATCTAAAAATTACCGCAAAGGGTGAAAATATAATACTGTAAATAAAGCAAACACTTTTAAACTAAATTTGCCAAAGAGGGATATCATCTTGCCAAAAGGGCAATATTGTCAACTTATAACCCATAAAACATAAAACAGAAATAAAAATTGTTCAATCAACACAACTAAAAACCAACATTGTTTAGATATTAAAAATAAAAGAGATAAAGATGACGAAAATCAACGACCAACCACCCCACAGTTAAATATAGCACTGTCCTAGTGCTTGTAATATACATAAGACAGGGTGGGATCGTACTCCCTGCTCATTCAAACAAGACCATGGCCATCACATCAGCATCAACATCAGCACCATCATTATTACCAAAGTCATCACCAGAATCTCCATCATAAGACTGCTCCTCATCCTCAGACTCATCATCAGAATAAGCCATGCGCCTCTCCTCATCTGTGGGGACGTCACCATCTATTGGCTTATCAAAATCTGGGCCAATTCACAGCAAATTTCGAGCATGAGGTCCTAATGGATAGTCTAGTTCAACCGCACGAATCTTCTGTTGGGTGGATGGACGCCCCCAGTCCTCAACTGCAACATAGTTAGCCCATACATACGGGTTGTGATCTCATCAATACGAGCTTGACACTCGGGCATAGTCAAATTTACACCATGAGAAGTTGGTCCCTTGGTGCGAGAAATATCCAATAGCCTGTTACCAACAGGTGACAAATAATCTTCCACCTCCTTAGGCATACTTTGTTGCCTCAAAAATCTGGTCACCAACCTTTCGAACCCATATCTACGACCCCCTAAGAATCTAGCCTTTCTCATCGCTAAAAAAATAATGGCACCCACATTCACATCCATCTCATCACGCATCAAAGCATAAATAAGACACACCCTATCATGGGTCACCTCCATCATATGTTTCCCATGAACAAGATAGGCATAGATAATTCTGGCCCATAAATGTGCCTTCCTGTTCAGATGAGCAAATAGAAGTTATACATATGTACTTCCCTCTTTGTGGTGAATCCACCTCACCGTAGATCGAGTGCCGTATAAGAGATTATGGATATGCTGATATGGTGGCTCAATGATCATTCTCTTAAGTGGCCCTGAATCTGCAAAGAGTGCACCTAGCAACTCATTGATAGTATTTGCAATGAAAGTTATCATATGACCACGTATCTCAACCTCAGAATATTTCGGGTTCCAATTCGCATAGAATTCCTGAACTAAGCTTAAGTTGAATGCACCTAACTACTTAAAGAGAAAATTCATGTGGTGGGCCTCTATCTTTCTCACCATAGATGGATATTCTTTTATCAAGCTTGCCCTATTAATAAATTGATCATCTGAATGTTTTGACTCTTTGTGTTGAGAGTACCACTTTCGTCCTGCAACAACCACAACCTTAGTTTCGAACCTCTTTTGACTCCTAGGAATATGTGGGGCTGCAGGCACCCAGTCAGCTTCACGATTCCTCTTATGCCTGGTCTTAGATGTTCCAGCTGCATTTTTTCCTTTGCTTCATTGTTGATGGCCGCTCGATATTATACCTATAAAAATAATAACCCACAAACATATAAAGCACGTACCTTTGAAATTAGCCACCACTAAGTGTGAAATTTACCCCATATTTAATTGCCAGCACAGGTTCCTAAATGAATGCACTAGGGTACTCAGACTTCCCCTTTTTATTTCATAAGTCCAGTCATTATTTATTCAGTATTAACAGGCAAAGATATTTTGAAGTTGGCATAATTCACAATCTCAGCTCAATGACTAATGAATAATTTTCCGTATAAACACCTCCAATTATGACTACATGACCTTTTTTCACTAACACTAACTTCAGTCCCTCATAGCTACCACTAAGGTGTTGTGAAATTAGAATTCAACCCACTCTTAGTTTCTATCATATAGTGAATCAAACACATCCCAAATTATTGAAATTCAACACATAGTATAACAAAACACTCAATTGTCAATCAATTTAGATCTCAAACCCTTAGAGTAACCAAATCAATTAAATCATGAATCCCATTTCATAATTATTTGCTTCCCACGTGAGAAATATCAAACCAGCAATAACATCATATCATCATCACCTCCTAATATTCTCACCCAAATTAGACAATTATCATTCTATGAAAGTTCAAATAAGTTAAACACAACCCTTGGATATGTCACTTTAATTCAATCAATTTTTTAGATCATAAAACTTAAAACAATAGTAAAGCACATAGGTTCATACGACTAAAAAAATAAAAGCAAAACTTACCTGGTTTTGGTTGAAAAGAAGTAAGATGAAGTTAAAGCTTGTTGGAATTTGACAAAAATTGACTACACTCTAATGGGTGAAATTTTAGGTCTTAAGGAAAAAGGGGGCGGCAGCGGCAGCGGCGCTAGCGTTAGGGTGAATGGTGAAATAGGTTAAGGTCATATTATAGAAGTGACCCAAAAATAAAGAGCCAATGCGATGCGTTAGATATCGTGATGGATAATCGATGCGACACGTTGAGTTCACGTTGATTTACTGTATTTTCCCCATAAAATTTATCTAAGTGTTATCTAATGAGCATCAACGCGATGCGTCGTGCAATGCGATGCGTCGTGCAACGCATTGAAGCTCTGATGAGATGCATCAAGATCACGTCAGTTCACTGAAAATAGCCTTAGAAATTTTTTCTAAGTGTGGGCATGATGCATATTGACGTGACTCGTCAAGATAGCGTCTGTCCACTGGAAATTGCGTCCAAAAAATTTTTTAAGGCTAAATTTCCCATACTTTAATGCATATTTTCTTACCCTTTACCTTTTTCTCACCATATATCACCTATTTACTTACTCAAAGGCCCATGTTCATCATCTTCTCATCTTCTCTTTCTCCACATCAATCAAAGACAACAAAATCATGTAAGTAAAAATTGGTTGCCTCCTACCAAGTGCCTTATTTTTGGTCGTGGCACGACTTATCTTTTTGTATTTTTCTTTTTGTTCTTCAACTACTAAAAATTAAACTACCTATTACATTGTATTTGTGTGTTGACTCCCACACAATGCCTTATTTTATGTCGTGGCACGATTTAGCTCAGTTCTACTCATCAACATAGATGATGGAGTCCTTGTGCTTATTCGGATGATCCACCTAGTAATGCTTTATACGCTGTCCATCTACCAGGAACTTTTTCGTCTTCTTCTTATTCCACAACTCCACAGCTCCATGAGGTGTCATTCACACCACCTCAAAAGGTCCAGACCATTTCGATCACAATTTACCCAGGAACAATTTAAGCCTTGAATTAAACAACAAAACTAGTTGTCCGAGTTCAAATACTCTCTCTTGAATTTGTTTATCATGCCACCTTTTGGTCTTCTCCTTATATAGCTTGGCATTATCATAGGCATTAAGCCTAAATTCATTAAGCTCATTCAACTGCAATAATTATTTCTCCCCTGCAGCTTTTATCTCAAGATTTAACTTTTTCATAGCCCAGTATGCTTGATGTTCCAGCTCCACAGGCAGATGACATAGTTTACCATACACCAAGAGATATGGAGACATCCCAATGGGCGTTTTGTAAGCTATTTTGTAGGCCCAAATTGCATCATCTAACTTCTCAGCCCAATCTTTTCGCTACCCATTTACCATCTTTTACAGTATCTGCTTAATCTCCCATTTGGACACCTCAACTTGTCCACTTGTTTGGGGATGATACGCCGTAGTAACCTTGTGCCTGACACCATATTTAGCAAGAAGATTTTAAACCAGGTGTTAATAAAGTGCGTACCTTCGTCACTAATTATCGCTCTAGGTGTACCAAATTTGTATAATATGTTCTTCTTCACAAATTTCAGCATCGCTCTTGCATCATTAGTTGGACTAGTCACAGCGTCCACCTATTTAGAGACGTAGTCATAGCTATAAGAATGTACAAATTGCCTTTTGAAGGTGTGAATGGGACCATGAAATCGATCCCCCAAACATCAAAGACTTTAACTTCTAAAATATTATTGAGGGGCATCTCATGACGCCTAGTTATAGTGCCTAACCTTTGAAATTGGTCATAATTCTTCACAAAAGCAACTGCGTCCCTAAACAATGTAGGCCAGAAAAAACTAGATTGCAGTACTTTTCTAGCAGTCTTCTCACCTCCATGATTTCCACCATTGAGAGACGAGTGGCAATCTTGTAGCACCTTTAAAAATTCAGCCTCTGGAATACACATGCAAATAACTCCATTTGAACCCTGCTTAAAGAGATACGGTTCATTCCAAATATAGGCACGAGAATCATGAAATAATTTCTTCCTTTGTCATGAGGTGGCATCAGGAGGGTACACCTCACAAGCTATTAAACTCATAATATCAGCATACCATGGAAACTCAACTGCATCCAAAGACAATAACTTTTCATCAGGAAACTCTTCCTTAATGCTAAGAGAGTTATCAATAATATGGTTTTGACTTCCTAGCCGTGACAAATGGTTAGTAACTTGATTTTCAACTCCCTTTCGATCTCAAACCTCTAGATCAAATTCTTATAGTAGCAGAATCCACCAATCAGTTAAGGTTTTACATCCTTGTTGTTCACAAGATACTTAATAGTAGCATGGTTAGTATGAGCAATGACCTTAGTGCCAACTAAGTAAGATCTAAACTTATCAAATGCATACACCACTGCCAACATCTCTTTCTCTATAACTGTATAATTAACTTGAGCATCATTCAACACTTTGCTAGTATAGTAGATCGAGCGAAATACCTTGTCCTTTCTCTGACCCAAAACCACTCCTACAAAAACATCACTAGCATTACACATCAACTCAAATGGTAACTTCCAGTCTGGTGCAATCAGAATAGGTGCTTCAATCAACTTCTTCTTTAGTTTTTCAAAAGTTTCTTGGCAATCATCTTCGAACTTGAATTTTTCCTTTTTATCTAATAATTTGCTCATGGGGCGTGCAATCTTTGAGAAATCTTGAATGAACCTCTTATAGAAACCTGCATGTCCCAGAAAGTTTCGTACTCCTTTGACTATGACTGGATGTGGCAACTTTTCAATCATTTCAACCTTCACCTTATCTACTTTGAGTCCTTTACACGACACTTTATGGTCTCAAAAAATTCCTTCCTTAACCATAAAGTGGCACTTTTCCCAATTTAGCACTAAGTTTATCTCTTCATATCGAGCTAGAACTCTGTTAAGATTCTGCAAGCACTTTTCACAAGATTTACCATACACAGAGAAATCATCCATGAATATCTCCACCAATTCTTCAACCATGTCGGAGAATATCACTATCATACATCTCTAAAATGTAGCAGGTGTATTGCATAGGCCGAAGGGCATGCGTCTGAACGCGTATATGCCATAGGGACAGGTAAAAGTGGTCTTCTCCTGGTCTTTCGGTGCTATGATTATCTGATTGTTGCCAGAATACCCATCCAAAAAACAATAATACTCTTGTACCGCCAATATATCCAACATTTGGTTAATGAAAGAAATAGGATAGTGATCTTTACGAGTATCTTCATTCAACATCCGATAGTCAATGCAGATCCTCCAACCGATCACCATGCATGTGGGGATCAACTCATTCTCATTATTAGTTACCACGGTCATCCCTCATTTTCTTGGTACACAGTGCACTGGACTCACCTATTTGCTATCAAAAATTAGGTAGACAGTACCACTATCTAACCATTTGATTACTTCTTTTTTGACCACCTCCTTCATCATAGGATTTAACCTTCTTTGTTGCTATACTCTCAGTCTATAACCCTCTTCTATGTAGATGTTATGCATGCAAAATACTGGATTATTTCCTATAATATCGGATATTTGCCAACCAATAGCCTTTCTTCTCCTCTTTAGGACTGCTATGGCTTTCTTTGCCTGCACATCTGATAACCCTACAAACAAAATAATTGGCAAAGTATCTTGATCACCAATAAAAACATATTGTAAATAAGGAGGGAGAACCTTAAGCTCCAAGTAAGGAGCTTCTTCAATCGAGGCCTTGGGTGATAGATCGATTACCTATTCAATGACTCGAAAGGCACTTTATTCGTCTCAATCACTGCTAAATTCATAACCTGGACCAATTCTAATGCTTCCATATCTCCATAAAGATCATGACCCATCAAATCTCGCTCTAATAGATTATCAGACAACAACAAATGCCAATACGAAGCAAGATCAATAACTGATATAGATGACAACTCCTCATATATAGCTGACAGTTTCAGCACCTTGTACACATCAAATATTTCTACTTTATCATGCGCGCGCATTGTCATTTTCTCGGATGCTACATCAATTAGTGACTGTCCCATTGCTAAGAAGTGTCGTCCCAAAATAAATAGAACCATAAAATCAGCCTCAAAGTCAAGAATTACAAAATCCACCTAAAAAATTAAAGATCCTACTTGCACCAACACATCTTCAATAATACCATCCCTAGAAAGTAACCGATCTGCCAACTATAAAATAATAGTAGTGGGTTTGGGACTCCTAAGAACCATCTTCCGGTACCATGATGTGGGTATAAGATTTATGCTAGCTCCCAAGTCACGCAATCCCCATGCACTAACGGTCTGTCCTATGGTAATCTGCAAGGTGAAACTACCTGGATCCTTAAGCTTTGAAGGCAATTTGTTTTAAATCTTGGACATACATTCTTGAGTAAGTGCAACTGTAGCATATTCGATCAATCTTATTCGCAACTATGTCCTTCAAGTATTTTGCATATGTTGGCACACTCTTCAAAATGTCAACAAGAGAAAGATTCACTTGAACCTACTTTAGAAGATCTAAAAACTTCTTGTAACTAGCTTCCCCTTGATGCTTCCCTTCCCTTTAAGGACAAGGTAAGGGAAATGTCTTCTTCTCCACATGAATTTCTTCACTTGCCATTTTTTCCTTAACTTCTTTCTCTGTATTGTTTTTAGCACCCTCACCATTGATTGTGGGACTAACCTTCTCCTAAACTGTCTCCTTAGTTTGTAGCCCACTCCTTGTTGTAACTGCATTAACCTGTTTGGGATTTGTCTCTGTATTACTAGGTAATGCTCTTTGAGGTCTTGTATTCTGTGCTCCTACAATTTGACCTAGTTGTAACTCTAGATTTCTCGTAAGCAATTATTGACTCTTTAACTTAGCTGCAAACTGTGCCTGTTGAGTCTTAATTTCAATTGAAAATTGCTCTTGTTCGGCCATAAATTACTTCATTAATTCCTCCATATTGCTAGTTTGAGTAGTAGCTTGATTGTTCTAAGCCAGCTGTGGATTTCGTTGCACTTGTCCCTTGTATTGATTTGTATTCTGTGCTTGATTTCCACCCCATGAGAAATTGGGATGGTTCCTCCAATTGGGATTATAAGTGTTACCAAAATTTTGTTATCCCTGCCGATTTGCGTTTCCCACATAGTTAACAAAATTTGAATTAACTGAACATGCATTTACTGTGTGCTCACCACTTTCGCAAATATCACACCAAGAATTCACCTGTTGGACTACATTAGCTGTGGCTGCTGATAGTGTAACACCCATTTTTATGCGATTAAGCTAAGTAATCATTTGATTTTGCATGGCTGTGATCTGTGCCTGTAATGTGGTAAACTGATCTACCTCCACTACCCCTGCAACCTTTCTAGAAGTACTCCTCGAATCTGTATGCTAGTCAGGGTTCCCTTGTGAAATCTGATTCAGCTGTGTGTACAATTCTTTATACATCTAGCCTATCCACCTGCTGCTGAATCCAAGAGAATCTTCATGTTCGGATCCAATCCCTCAATGAAAGTATGCACAAGAATATCGTTTAACTAATGATGGTGAGGCAATTTTTGAGCATACCCTTAAATCTCTCCCAAGCTTGGTAGAGATTCTCTCTTTCTTTTTGTTTGAAACTCAAGATTTTTCTTCTTAAGCATGTAGTCTTCCCAGATAGAAGGAATTGAATAAGGAATTTACGAGCTGGATCTTCTCATATAGTGATGGAGAGTGGTGGTTCAGCATGTAGCCACCTTTTTGATTCCCCCATTAAAGAGAAGGGAAAAAGTTTCAACCTGATATAGTTAGAGCTCACCCCTTTAGGACTGTAAGTATAGCTAATTTCCAAGAAGATCTGTATATGCTGCTGTGGATCTCTGTGTGAAAGGACATAAAATTACCCCACTGAATTCAATGATTGCACCGTATTCTGCTTTAATTCAAATTGATCTCCTGGTTGGAGCTTTAGAATACTACTCGTCACATGGTTCGTGAGTGGGATTGCCACCTCATGAACAGGTCTAGCAGCTGGTTGAGTAGGAATAACTGGAATAACAGGAGGTGGAATATTTTTGGTATTTGGATTATCCAGTTTATTTCTTTGTTCATCCATTCTTCGCCTTTATTGAAAGATCTATTCTGGTTCTGCAAAAGGCTCTACCAATTTTTTATCTCTCGCCAGTCCTGGATTCAGCTAAATCTACAAAAATTCAGCAGCTAAGATCAAGTCGTTAACACTGAAACTTAGTATCAAAAACCAAAAATTTAGCAATTTACTAATTATATTAGTCCCCGGCAACAGCGCCAAAAACTTGTTGCGACTCAGACGCACATGCAAGTGCATGCGATCATACAGGTAATATAGTGATTTAGATAATCAGATACCGTTCCCACGAGGACTAAGCAACTATAAATTTAACCAACTTTTAGTTTTAGACAATGAGTATTAAGTGTTGTAAAGTATGAAGATGATTTTAAACTTAAGAATAAAAATATAAATTTAATTAATTAGAAATAAAAATGTATGACTAAATCAAGGAAAGCCATGGTTGTAAACAATAATGATAAGAATTCTAGGGTTGAGGCTTTTCGAACAATCATACAAATCTCCATTCTTATAGTAATTTAATTGATTATCGGGTTGTTGGTTTGCAAGGTTTAGGCAATGATCTTGGTCTCCCGACCTAAAATCTTTTATCTACTGAATATTGCAGCTACAACTTCCATAGAGATACAATTATTCTTCTAGATTCATTAAGTAATCTTCTTGCAATTGAGCCAAACAAGGCTTCTAGGTATATTCTTATCCTAGATGCTCATTCAAACCCCTTATTTTATTAAAGGGTAAGAACCTTGCTCCTTAATTTCCTCATTTTTATCTATGATTCTCCTCCTGGATTCACATAGAAATATAAATTTATTTTACTGGTGGCCAAACATTAAAATAGTAAGATCAAGAAATTAAGAACAACCCAGGGGATAATCCAAAAAGAAACTACTATAAAGAATATGAAAGAGTAATCATGTTCTTGATCTCAACCCAAAAACAAGGGTATTTAGCTACTCATGTTTGAATTAAATAGCAAAGACAAGTAATTAATCATACCCAAAATTAGTCTTTACGTAATGAAGTTCAAAAGAAATAATAAGAGCCCTAAAAGGAAGAATTCTACGCTTTTTCGCCGCTGCTATGCTTGCCAAAAAGTTTTTGGAATTGTGCTCACATGTTCCTTTTATACTTGAAAAAATTTCACCAGATCTAAATCCTTGATGTGATGCATTGTTAACCACGTTGAGCCAGCCGACACATCGCATCAATATTGCGTTGACACACTGGAGTTTATATTTGAAAATCAGACTAAGTCAAGGTCTTCACAACACGACACGACACATTGACATCACATCGTGTCACTGGAATTTGGTCCTCAAAATATGACTAAGTGTCAAAACTTTACACATCAACATGACGCGTTGACATCGCGTCGATGCACTGGAAGTTGCAGATGAAATATTTACCACGAAATAGAACTTACGCATCGATGCAATGCATTGATATCGCATCGATACACTGGAAGTTGCTCTTCAGATTTTGGCTAAGGCATACTTCTTATCAATCAATGCGACACGTTTATGTGGCGTTGCATCACTGGAATTCTTCTCCATTTCCTCTCATTTGTTTTTGTTAATCCTCAGCTCTATTCTTTTTAACACCAAATTCACAACCTTAAGGCTTTAGCATGAATTCACATGACACTACACATATAATAAATGATTTCACATGAATCTTGTAACTAATCATGGATTAAAAAACCCCATCAACATAATAATCATGAACATAGTCAAATCAAATCATGAATTTCATTAAACCCTTAATTTGTTATTTCAAAAAGGTTTCTTGAACTCCAAGGGTGGAAGGAAACCCTTGGATGAATACTTAACATACCTTGATGCTTGATTTTGAGAAAATTGATGGTGAAATTCTTGAGATTTGAATCTTGAATTGAAAACCCTTAGGCTTGTTCTTGAGAGGATTTGAGAGAAAACAAGTATATTTTACTTAATGAGGGATGAATCTCGCATTTTAGGGCTGAATAGGGGTGCGGAAATGACCCATTTACCCCTAAGGATGCGGTTTTTTAATTACTAAAAAATTGAATCATCGATGCACAGCCCGACGCACCACGTCATTGGCATCAATGCAATGCCAACGTGCCGTATTGAGTCCGCATCGATTCATTGGAATTTGCACTAAAGTTGGGGAAAAACTATTTTATCAATTTAATGGTAGATGCAACACATCAAGATCACATAGACCCACTATTTTAGGCACACAAACATGGTCTAAACAAGATTCAAAAATTTCAAAGCATGTTCGGGAACATCTATTGACCTTCCTGATCATAAATTAACTGAAATATCAGTATTTAATGGGCATAAAGGTCATGAAATAAGATTGCCAAATTTTAAAGGCTAAAGTAGAATTAACTCTGAATACTTAGCCAATATATTCTAAGTTTGGGATCCCTTAACAAGCTTAAAGAAGTGAATTAATCTAGAAATTTTGTGGGTCTTACAGGAACTATGATGCTTGAGTATATGATCACTTATGCTATTGATTTTCCACCAACTATAATGATATGGATACCGATTTAAGTTTTAAATATTATGATTATGATAATATATTGATACTCGGCTAGGCTAGAGGATGATTATGATATTATACACCCAGCAAGACCGCAAGATATTTTTGATAATATATTTATACCCGACAAGGCCAAAGGATGATTATGATGATATATATACGGCAAGGACAGAGGGTGTTTATGATGATGTATTGAGACCCAACAAGGATGAAAGATAATTATATTGATGTGCCTATGTGTACATCATTGTTTCGATGCCCTATGTATAGGTGTTATATATGTGTATGTGTTTGTGTATGTGTGTGTTTATTCATAGTAGGGTATGATGTTTATATTAGGGATGTCGGTTATTGCCCACAAGTGATACATGATTATAGTGGTATAAATGATGATTTGTGATAAATAAGAATTAGTGGTTAATATTGTTTAAGTGATAAATAATGACTAGTTGATAAATGAGGATTAGTTGATAAACTAATGATTAGTGGATATATAGTGAATGGTTGTTAAATGATGACTAGTAATAAAGTGGTTTAGCTAATAAGAGATAGTTATTTAATAAATAATGACTAGTAAGTATCAATGATAAGGTTGTTAAATATTGGTAAATTGTGAAATATGGGTAAATAACTGATTGATGATAATTGTGGAATGATGGTTAAATGAAGATAAAGGTTAGTTATAATGGTGGTTGATTGCATTGTCCTATCTTGAGTGTATTCGCTAGGCATATAGGGGTCTGTGATGATACTTTTCTTACCAATTGGCATATGGGAGCCAATTTTGTAGTTATGTTTCCTTATGTTGGTGCTTTATGAGATCTTATTATTTCATATTATTTACTTACTAGGCACGACAATATTGACATGTGTTGATGCCTTATGTTATACTATTATTCTGATGTAATTACTTATTATGTATAACAATGTTGGACATGATTCAGCTTTGTTTCTGTACCTTGACTTAGTTATGTTATCTTGCATTTTATCATATTTATATCATGATTTAGCTCAGTCGGCCGATGATGCCTACTGAGTACCTGTTATTTTGGTACTCATACTATACTTTTATACCTTTTTGGTGCAGATTCAATTACTATCTGTTGCCGTTCATTATTAATCATGTTGTGTTGATTATTTAAAAATAGGGTGAGCTCTTGGAGTCGGAGTCACCTAGTACCCCTATCTTTTGATATTCAGTCTTAGTTATCAAGGTAAATGTTATTAACTATTCTAAGTCTTTGAATTGTAATACTATTGGATGCTCTTGTACTAGCTCTACTAGGTTGTAGGGTGATATTTTGTATTTACTATTTTATCTATCTGAACCTTTTGCTTATTTTTAAATTGTATTCTTAAAATTTGCCTTTGTTGGGCATTTCCTACCGAATTAATCCATTGCGTTAGATTCGGGTTATGGTTTGGCTTACTTACTAGTGGGATTTAGTAGGTGACATCATGACTCGTAAATCAGGTCATGACAAATTGGTCAGAGCCAGGTTTCACAAGTATTGTTGGAACAAGAGCAAGTGTCTCCTGTAGATCAGAATGATGACATCTATTTCCTATCTTTGGGAGACTATGGGACATTCTTAGGAGTTCATCACTTCTTTTACTCATATTGTGCTAAGAGTCTGTGTTGGTTTCTTGAAGTATTATTTTGACTTTACTCTTTCGCAGATGGTCAGACACGTGCTACTGCTACATAAACTGAGGGTATCGAGATCGAGCTTAGGGATCCTACTCCTATTTGTGGATGACCCAGAGGTTATGGATAACCTTGGGATGTGTCCTCAGCTAAGGTCCAAGAGAGAGGGCCTTTCTTAGACCCTATTCCTGCTTCTGTGCTAGAGATTCTTCTACTTTAGCCAGTGGTAGGACAGGGACTATCCCAGGCTCTACTAGGGTTTATATCTTCTTTAGTGCTCAGATATGCATTAGTTTAACTTTTGGGTTTCATTGGCGGT
Organism: Capsicum annuum; assembly: GCF_002878395.1. Classification (NCBI taxonomy): domain Eukaryota; kingdom Viridiplantae; phylum Streptophyta; class Magnoliopsida; order Solanales; family Solanaceae; genus Capsicum; species Capsicum annuum. The sequence goes on from NC_061111.1 coordinate 174,866,275, forward strand.
GCACCGTCTGATGGTGCATAGTCTACAAATTCTAATAGTACAGAGTTAGGGGCGTAACCTATTATTGTGGCTCCCAGAGTTGAGGATTCTCCTGTACTGATAATTGGTCACGCTACTATGTCTTCTGATGAGCAAAAGATGTTGGGTAGATTCTTGAGATTGACTTTGCCTAGATTTTTTGGTGCACCAGGCGAGGATGCATATGAGTTCCTAATTTTTTGTGAGGATAGGCTTTATAATTTGGGCCTCGTTAAGACTCGTGGTGTGGATTCACCATATTTTATTTGGACTTGGCTGCTCAATATTCGTGGAGAGGGTTTATAGATTCTAGACCAACTGGATCTTTTTCTTTTTCATGGACTTAGTTCTCCAAGATGTTCTTGGAGAAGTACATAACTCGTAGCCTTAGGGATCGCCTGAGGGATCAGTTTTTGAGATTGGAGTAGGGCTCCATGATAGTTGTAGAGTATAAGGCTTATTTTCACGAGTTATCTATGCATGCTACTTTTATTTTGGACACTGAGTATGAGAGAGTTAGCTGCTTTGTTAGGAGATACTCCCCATTCATATGTCTTTGCAAAGTTTAGTTGCTGCAAGTAGGTCTTTTACTGAGGTGTCAAGTCATACTCGGGTGATAGAGAAGATACATCGTGAGGGCTGTGATAATAGGTATCTTTCACATCCATTCTATCAGCCTTAGAGTCGGCCTAGTCGACCTATTTAGGTAGCACTTTAGATCAATAACAGAGGTCAGTCTAGTGTCAGAGACCGCCCTGGTCAGGGTGGCAGTCAGTCTTTGAGGGGTTTATCTTCTGGTTATTCTAGTCGTTGTGGTTATTTTGGATCAATTGGATCTATTGGTTTTGATTTAGCTTATGGTTCATGTTTTAGTTGTGATGCTCTTGCTCACTATTTGTGAGATTACCCTAGCTATGGGGTAATTATTGTTTCAGCTCAGGGTTCTTCCCCTATTAGATTAGTTTATACCCCAGCTAGAGGTGGTTCTCATGGTCATAAGGGTGGCTCCCAGGGTACTCGAGGAGGTTTTAATACAAACTAGATAGAAGGTCACCAGGTACCTAACTAGGTGGGGGACGTGGTCAGTTGTATACAATACCTGCTATGCCCGAGGCTGAGACTTCAAATGTTATTATTATAGGTATGATTTTAGTATGCCACTATTCAACCCTTTCTTTATTTTATCCGTGATTCACTTATTCTTATATTTCTATTTATTATGCATGATAGTTTGAGTTGTCTTGTGACTTATTATCTGTGGCATTATATGTATCTACTCTCGTGGGTAATTCTTTAGTAGTGGATTGAGTTTTCAGATCATGTATTGTAACTGTTAGAGATACTAATATTTATATTGATCTTATTATCCTAGATTTGGTGGATTTTGATATGATTCTAGGCATGGATTAGTTATCCCAATCATGCGGTCATGTATACATAGTCGTATGGCAAAAAGTGGTTATCCATGAGCCGACGAGGATTAATTCTTATTTTTATGCTAGAAGGCTTATTTTGAGGGGTTGCGAGTCTTATTTTGCTTATATTTGTGATACTAGTGTGAAGAGTCCGTCGCTTGACTCTGTTCTTGTTGTTTGTGGGTTTCTTGATGTGTTCCCTATCGACCTGCTTGGTATTCCCCCTGTCTATGAGAATGCATTTGCTATTGATCTTGAGTCAGGCACCTGACCTATTTCTATGGCACTTTATCGTATGGCTCCTGCCGAGATTAAGGTGTTGAATTCTCAACTGCAGGATCTTCTTATTAATGGTTTTATTAGGTAGAGTGTGTCTCCTTATGGAGCTCCTATTTTGTTTGTGAAGAATAAATATGGCTCCATGCATATGCGTATTGATTATAGATAGCTTAATATGGTAACTATGAAGAACCGTTATCCTATGCCTCATATTGATGATTTATTTGACCAACTTCAGGGAACGATAATGTTTTCTAAGATTGATTTGAGATCTGGTTACCATCAGTTGAGGATTTAGGCTGAGGATATCCTAAAGATAGCTTTCAGGAACCGTTATGGTCATTATGAGTTCTTGGTGATGTCATATGGGTTGACTAATTTCCTAACCACATTCATGGATTTGATGAACCAAGTATTCAGGCCTTATTTGGATTCATTTGTGATTGTGTTCATCGCTAACATCCTTTTATGTTTGTGGAGTAGAGCGGAGCATGTGCAATATTTTAGTTGTGTTTCAGACTTTGAGAGATCATGTACTTTTTTTTTGAGAGATCATGCTATTTTTCCTAAGTTTTCTAAGTGTGAGTTTTGGCTTGAGTTGGTGACATTCCTTGGACATGTGGTGTCTGAGAATGGGATTATGGTAGACCCAACCAAGGTTAGAGGCAATTCGTGATTGGGATAGACCTACCTCTCCAACTGAGGTTCGTAGCTTCATTGTGTTGGCCGATTATTATAGATGATTCATTGAGGGTTTTACTACTATTTTTGCCCCTATGTCCAGATTGACTCAGAAGGAAGTTCCTTTTCAATGGTCTGAGGAGTATGAGTTGAGCTTTGGAAAGCTCAATGACTTCCTTACTTCAGCTCCTATTTTAGCTCTTCCTATTGAGGTGAGGGATTCATTGTGTTTTTTAATACTTCTAGTGTCAGTTTGGGTTGTGTATTGATACAGCAGGGTCATGTCAAGAGGAATGAGAACTAGCGGTATTTCACTAATAAGGTCCTCAAATATTTGAGCGAATAGTTTGTCTAGAGTGATTACTTAGGCTCTTGAAACCTTGAGTGAGATTAGAAAACTTTCCATATCTTTATTGTATTCCTTCAGTGCCTATATTATGTTTGTTCTCTGCACCATTTCCTACGCCAACAAAAGATGGGAGGACTCTGAGGAAAAAAGGGTTTGGAGGTACTTAATGGGGAGCCCCATTCTCTCTAAAAAAACTGGTTCCATTGACAGGATTTTTGAAATCCCTCAGCGAAGAGGGGAAAACTATTGCTCATTTTCATGAGCTCCATTGAAATCAGTTTTGGTGAGAAGTTTAGTGTGTTATTTTGGCTGATGATACTTATTATAGTGGTTATCTACATATTTTTCTCGTAGGTTAGTAGGCTTGATTTAGACCTTCTATTACCACTTGAGCTAAACAGAGTGGGTTTTGAATTAGAATTGTGATAGGCGTCCCTTCTTTTTTTAGATGAAGTGGAATCACTGAGGTGAAAAACATATTTCCAACCATGATATGGACTGATACTCTGCCGAGTGTGGCTTTGTGGTAAACACTAGTAGAGTTAGAGAAGATCTCGGGTTTTGGTTGTCCATTAGGTTTGAGATTCTTTTCAGGAAGTGAGAGAGCAGTAAGACTTTTAGTGGAAGTATCATTGAGATATATAGGATGAATGAGGAGATTAGAAGTGCCTTTTGGTTCCCCTTCATCATTACTACCTTTAGTGTCAATAAACAATGAGCTCCTAGATTTGACAGCCTCACTAAATTGACTGATGGGAGTCGGTTGTTCCTTTGTAAATATCGCTGCCATTTGAGTACCAGAGGGAGAGAGAGTTGGATTCTCAAAGGTTGTTGTCTAGCTCATTAATATAGATACTATTTTAGGGTTGAAGAGAGAGTTGGGCTTATCCACTGCCATTGGTGTGGACTGAATTTAGGACCATTGGAATTTTTATGGGTCAATCTGGGGTGGCCTTATTCTAGGGCAAGGATGGATGATCTGACCTATTGTCCATAGGCCATTCCTTATTTTCTCTTGGGTTAATTGGGCTAGTTTTTTGGAAGTTCGATCCTAGTATCCCATCACCAGTTCATTCCTGGGTAGTTAGGGCTTGGTGTTCCTTACCTTTTCCTTCCCTGGCATTGGTGTTGGCCTAAACTTGGTGGTAAGAGGAGTATCTGAAACTACAAGTTACGAAGAACTTCCCAGATGTATCATCAAACAACCTTACCTTAATGTATTGATTGTGGATACTATTACCTTTGTCTTGTGATTTTGCTAATGTTTTCCTTCTTCTGGTAAAGGGCACTATTTTCCAGTATTCCTCTTGTGGTGTTGCGTCCTTAGGAGCTTAAGTGGTTGGGTGGTTGGTTTGGGTTTTCTTATACACATATTGAACCACTGTAAAAAATAGTCTCCCATATCTGTTGCATAATAGACCCCCCTTTGTATAGGATAGTATGTTTGTGTTGAAATATGACCACCGACGTTTTTACTGAGTATCTAGCGGGACTTGTATACAATTTATCACATATCTCTCTCTCAATGTTGCGATTATGCAAGCATTAATTTTTAGCAAATCCCCTATTTTTTTCCCATTTTCTCAATTATTTGTTTATCATAGAACTTCGTGGGGGGTTAAGGTACGCAGATCCATATAGCTGTGAACTTTATTCTGGGTTCTTTTGGGATAAAATTTGGTTCTCATACTCTTTCTGAGAGGAAGGAGGCCGCTATGAATCACGGTCTCTCTTGAGTTATTCTCTTTTATGAACCCTCGTCATTCAATTTATCGTGTAATAGTCAAGCCCGAGGTCAATAATAGTTATGCTTTCCTTTAGCTTCCATAGATCTGCTTTTTTTTTTTTGAGATATTGATGCTTCATTTTCTTCCCTAAAATCTTGATAATAACTGAGAACTTCTATGGTACGTAGAGTCTTTGTTTTTCTTGGGCTGACAAATGGATGAACTCTTCTTATGAATTTTGGAGATCTAGGCAGTTCTCGATCTCTTTGTTGGGGGGTAAAAATCCACCTCTAAGGAGTTTTTGGTCATTAAAATATATTTATAGATTTTTTTTGGGTGTTATCGACTCCCATATGGCAATCCATAACATTGGGTCGTTTAGGCGGGGTTGGGATGGAATTTGAGACATGGTCATATTCTGGTCAAGATTTGAATTTAGGGTATTTTAGGGAGAAGTTGGTCTTCACTCTCTTATAACTTTTTCCTAATCTCACTTCTTCAATTGTTTGTATTGTGGTGGAATATGAATTCTTAACATGGGTTGTGGTGCAATGGATGGGGCTGTCCACCCTTAACCAGAGGTCGAGGGTTCGATCCTGGGTATGGAGAAAACTCTGTTGGGAGCGCTGCCACCTTAATGGCCTTGGAACGCACAATCCGGATTAGTCGAGGCTCCAATGTGGACACCGAACACCGGATGGGAAACAAGAAAAAGGAATATGAATTCTTATATCATTCATATTATATTTAAAAAAGGTAATATAGCATGAGTTACGTCAAGTGATGACTTTAGAACCAACAACTTGGCACTTTTACAACAAAAAATATTTCAAATTAAAATAATTATTAATTTGTGAAGAAAATTAATTAATAATCACAACTATTTTACCAGTAAATCTATTTCAGATTCGTAATAAAATTAAATAATAATAGCTTAGAATAATTCCTTAAATTAAGCCACTGGATTCTGAAAAAAGTTAATTATGCAGTACATAATTATAATCAATATTAATTGTGTTTTTGCATCAAATGAAATGCAACTCATCAATTACGTCATTTTCTATTATATCTCATGAATTTATTTTATTGTGATGAAAAACTAATAAGTTCCTAAGTTCACTTCAACAGTCATCAACAAAATTTATGCACTATAATACATAACTAAGTTACATTGTAAAAATATAGTTCAAAACTTACCCGACAAGTTTGAAGCAAAAAATATATTAGCACATTATCGATAAAAAATACATTTTAGTCATCATAAAAATTTGCATAAAGTCACCTTTGATAAACCTCCTTCCACTATTTCACAATTCTTTTATAGCAGTGTTTTAAAAGTTCAATATACAACATTATACATTGGCAGACAATAATATACAAAATTTTAATTATTTTTTTCTATAATTAAAAACTTGATATACAATAATATAAAGTCGATATACAATATTAAGAAAAATTATGAGAGATGTATAATGCATTCATATACAGTACTATACATTGTAATACGTTGTCATTCAAAAAATTGACTTCGTCTTCTTCCTTTAATCCAAGCATCAAATTCATTTAAAACCACCTCAAAAAATCGTGCCACCCAAAATTTCAAATTTAATTTCCTCAATACGTACCCGTTCTTTTTTAGTAATACTCATTCAAAATGAAGTTTATTTACAGAATCAAAGGAACTTTACAAGTTCTTCTTCTTCTTCCTTAAGCTTCTTCTGAAATTTAACTCAAATCTGCTCTAAATCACTCAAATTCTTAAGTTTTGAACTGCTATTGGTGTTTTCAGTTAATTGAAATGACGCTTAATAAGTCTCTAAGTAAACCCAACAACACGTATTTCAAAATTAATCTCAAATATCATATTTGAGTTTGACTTTCAAACTGAAAATCTCAAATCTGGTTTAAACTTAAAGCTTGAACATGAAAGAATTAAATTAACTGATAAATATACGTAGAAGAAGAACACAAATATGTAATGAAAGAAAAATGGAGGTCACTAGAACAATTGTTGAAGAAAAATCATTATTGCTCTTAAGGGGAAAAACGTGAGAGAAAGAAAAAAGAAGTTTGAAAAAAATTAAATAAATGACCAAGTGTATTAAATGCTAACTGGCTTAATTGGGCGACAGACTGAAAAGTAAGTTTTTGGGGTTATACAATCAGAAAATTATATGAGATGACCCCAAAAGTGGGTGACTTTCAATTTTTGACCTTCATAAGAAAAATCTTTAGATACTAACCTTTTTTTTAATGTATAGTATAAGTATATTTTATCCCTCTACACCTCAAATATTTTAAAACTTTTTTTTCTCATTTGTCTCTCAACTTTTATTTTAATTTTTATATTTTTTACCTTAAATTTTTTTGTTTTTCTTATTTTAATTCATTTGTCTCAACTTTTATTTTTCTTTTACTTATTTTCTCATTTTTCTTTTTTTCGTCAAATATTATTTATTTCTTTATTCTTTCTCTCTCTTTTTAATTCATTGATCTCAGCCTTTTTTTTTGTCATTTTTCATTTCCATTTTTTTTATTTTTCTCAAACTTTATTTATATTTTTTTCTTCTCATGTTTGTTTTTCTTAATCTTTTTTTGGTTACTTTTTTTTATTATTTATTCTTTTTCTTTTTCTTAACCTTTATTTTTTTCTTGCCTTTTTGTCTTTCCTTCTCATTTTTTTTATTTGTCTATTTTGTTTGCTCTCTTTTCTTTTTTCTTAGCTTCTATTATATTTTATTAATAAAAATAAAATTGAATAATCCACAAAGGGATCTTCTTTTTTGACATCGAAGCAAATTTAAGGGCATGACTTGTTGTTAGGAAATCTTTTGGCATAAGCTTGTGTCTAAGGTAAAAATAATAGAATAACTCATAAATCAAGACACAATGTGGTAGTGTCAAATCTTGCTTGTGGAACATAACTTGTTTGAAAATCCTTGAGTTAAGTCTTGCTTCTCAGGCAATAGTTCTAGAACATCTCATAAATCAAGAAATAATGTGATAGTGTCAACACTTGTCCATTGGGCATAACATGTTATTTTGGGAGGTTTTTGGGCTAAGTCTTGTTTTAGAGACAAGACTAATAGAGCGTCACATAAATCAAAACACAATATGATAGTGTCAACTCTTATCCATGAGGCGTAACTTGTTGGCTAAGTGCTGCCTCTAAGGCAAGAGTTATACAATATCTAATAAATCAAGACATGATGTGGTAGTGTCAACTCTTGTCAATGGGGCGTTACTTGCTGTTTGAAAGTTCTTGGATTAATTTGTGCCTCTAAGATAAAAGTTATAGAACATATCATAAATTAAGACATAATGTGTGAAAAACTTAGACATTGAACCATTGAAAGAAACTCCCCATTTGATATCACTAGGGTGGGTATGACTAGGGGAACAAGTCGTACCCTTTGGATACGAGTCGTATCCTCCTTCCCTCCCTCTCGTATCCTAGAAGTGTGGTTAGGGTTACTCACTATCCTAGGTATGAGTGACCCTCTCCTCAATCATACCCTAAGTATACAGTTGTACCCAACATAATTGTACAGAGGAAAGTCTTAGCTTGAGTGGACTATTTTGGGTACGGGTGGTGTATAAGAGTTAGGGGTCGAGTCATACCCTTTGGATATGACTCAAGGGTATATGATTGTACCCTTAACAATGTAGGTTACCTAAGAGAAGCCTAGGGTATGAGTCAGGGTACCACTCGTACCCTAAGGTACGTTTCGTATGGTTAGTCGTATCCCTGCATGGGTTTATTTTATAGTTTTTAACTAAGGGACTTATGGTCATTTCCCGACCTTAAACCCTAAGTACCTTTACTATATAAGTGTATAAGGCCTCCTAAAAAGAAGTTTTAGTGGATCAAACATCTAAAACACTCTCTCAACTCATCTTTGAAGAATTGGAGGCTAGGGTTTCAAGAGTGACCTTAAGAAGTAAAGTGAAGTCAAGACTCTTGGTGAATTAAGTTGTATAAGGCATGTAACTCTTCCTCTTGTTAAGTAACTCTAAATCCATGTATTTTACAGTTGGATTAATAAGTGTACATAGTGATTTTGAAATCATTGAAAAGGGTTTTGTTGCCTAATGATGTATAATGTTGACTCTTGCTTAGACTTATGTTCATACATGTCATTTATGGTGATTTTCATATGTGGGTGCTTGTTGTATGTGGTTTAAAATGAGGGTCTTGAGTAACCCTAATCTTTATGATTTCTACTGTGAAAATAGCCTTGTTAAAGGTATGCACATAAGGTATTTATAAAAATGTCTAAGTGACTTATCTAGTCATATGTTGGTGATATTTTGAACTAGGGCAATGGACTAATAAGTATGAATAGTTGATAAATAATGTGTTAAAAGTATTGGGAGCTATGTATTGTATAATTGAAGACTATATTGGGATAATTGACTAATAAGGGGTTGAAAACCCTATACATGATAGTGTATTTGAATTGTGTATTAAATCAAATATGGTGAGAATATGGTATAAGATGGTTAATGAAATATGAATAGTTTGTGAGGGACTTGATGTCTATAACTTGAATTGTATGATGGATTGAAAGAAGGCAATGGCTATTGAAATGGTTGAGCATTGAAGGCTCCCATAAGGACCATGGGGTCAGGTATAGTGTTGAATTAGTTAAGTGGTTAAAGTCCTTAGTATTGTATGGAATGAATGTTGATGCTTGGTCAAAAGGTTAAAGTCCCATTATCAACTAATATTAGTTGTGATGGCTTGAGGTTGAAGTCCCTTTCCTTATGAAATAGCTCGAGGTTGAAGTCCATTGCCTTATGAAATATCTTGAGGTTGGAGTCCCTTGACCAATGAAATTACTTGAGGTTAAATTCCCTTGAATAAAGAGATCTCTTGAGGTTAATGCACCTCACCAAATGAAATGGCTTGTGATTAGAGTCCCTTGGCATGAGGATAGTGTCCCTTGTCTAACGAATAGGCATGAGGTTAAAGTCCCTTACCTAGATTAATTTGTGTTTGGTTAGAATCCCTTGTTTGAATGATTGTGTATGCAGTTAAAGTCCTTGGCTGATGAATGTCTGAGCATGGTTAAAGACTTTTGTCTAATTGTATGTGATTGTGGTTAAAGTCCTATACCTAAATAGAATTGTCAAATCTAAGTGTGGAAGGCTGGAGTCCTCCGTTTTATATCTAATGAATGAATGTTAAAGAATGTTGTTAAGCCTTGATTTCTTAGTTAGCATGTGATATACCTCTATGTAAGGATAAAGTATATGAATATGATTAAATATGATATATTGGCGTGTTGTTGAATAATAATGCTACTTTATCCTTATTCTTGAGTTACATGCTAGCATTCCAAATGCTAACCATCTACGAATGCTATGTACTCACATGACATAGGGGCTGGAGCATCATCTTATATTCCTACATAGTGAATTAGGTTAATGTAGCGGTTTGTGCATTGACTTCGGAGTGGTGAGCTTTCTTATTTTGGAAGACATTTATCTTGGTCTCCTATATTTAGACTTTGTTTTATTTTGACTTGGTTTGGCTATTGTCAGGGGCTTATCCCGACATATATATTTCTAAACTTCAGTTGTATAGAGGTATTGTGGATGACTGTGGACTTGGGTATATTGCCTAGTGTGTTGATATTTATAAAATGGTTTAACATTGTTAAGTTACGACTTTTAGTATTGTTTATGCTATCTTATTAGGTGGTTAGGATTTACTCGACCCTTATGTTTGATGTGATGATTGTGATGGGTTATCGAGCGAGCTCCGACTCTTGTGGGCTTGAGGTGTCCATATGACATGGCCCGATTTTGGATCGTGTCAAGTTGGTATCAGTGCCTAGGTTCATGGTCAGTTAGGTATCCATAATACCGTGTCGAGTAGAGTCTATTTTATGGGTGTGAAGAGCGCCACACTTATAAAAGAGGATCTATGAGACATTTTAGGAAATGTTTTCCTTTCTTATGTTTTAATCTTAAGCTATCGAGTCTAAGGTCTTGGATTCCTATGATTTTTGTTTGTTATCTTTCTGATCATGCCTCATGGAGATCTGAGACTTAGCTAAACCCTTTTGAGGGCCCTATAGCTGAAGCTCGTCCAACTTCTGGAGTTTGGACCCAGGCTAGGGCTGCAACATCCGACCATCTTCATAGGGTTCCACCTGTCCCTACTAACCCCGACTATAAGAGTGACCCTCTTATTCTGTGACCTCATAGGGATGCTACTAATTCTGAGTTTCATCACTTTATCAACCTCTTGACTCAATTGGTAGCCTCTCAATCGGAGCGTGATTTTTTGACTATTATTTGTTTTAAGGCTATAAGAATTGGACAATTTAGTAGGTTGGGCCCTCCTACGTTCTCCAGTACTAATATTGAGGAAGATCTTCAAGGCTTCGTTGATGAAATAGAGAAGATTCTTTTGAATCATGCATGATTCAGAGATTGATTCTATTGAGTTTGCTTTCTACCAATTGAAAAATGTTGCATACCAATAGTATGAGGGGTGGGAGTTGTCTAGAGGTGTTGATGCTAGTCCCACCATGTGGAAGGGTTTGTTCGAGGGTTTCTTAGACCACTTCTTTCCTCAAGAGTTGATGAAGGCATAGGCGGAAAAATTTGTGAATTTGAAGAAATAGAGGATATCAGTTGAAGAGTATGCCTTAAAATTTCATCAATTGTCAAGGTATCCTCCCGAGATAGTCTCTAGCATGAGGTTTAGAATGCATGAATTTGTCTCAGGATTGTCTCGTGAGTTAGTCCTTGAGAGCAAGGTGGCCTTGTTGATCAAAAGCATGGATATTTCCTAGGTTTTTTTGTGTATACGCAACAAGTGGAAAAAGAGAAAAAGAAGAAAGTTGAGCTTAGTGAGAGGCAAGGAAAGAAATTTAGGCCTTCTGAGAATAGTGGTGGTGATGGTGGCAAGCGACCACGGAAGAAGTGAGGAAGTTTGAGTTTTTTCTCCTCGGCTAGTGTTCGCTCTCCTTACCTAAAGTTTTTGGGTAGTCACCGGTCTCAGTTTAGTGGTGGGTCCCAAGCATAGTGGTGCCCAGTCATCTCTAACCCGCCCTCTTTGCAGATTCTATGGTCAGAGTCATCATGTTCAGTGTGAGAAGGGTATAAACAGATATTTCCACTATGGTTAGATTGGGCACATGCAGTGTGAGTGTCTTTCTTTAGCAGCTTTTTGGGCCAATAGGGCCCCTATTGCTACTCCCTCTACTCCCACACCGAAGGGTGCTGTATCTTTCTATGCTTCTGTTTCTAGCACCGATGTTAGCCGAAATTGCTTGTATGAACTTATTACTCGCCAGTATTTTGAGGCATCTTTCGATGTTATCACTCGTATGTTGAGACTTTTCTCTCGTGATGTGTATTGTTTTCTTGATCCATGATCTACTCTTTCTTATGTGACCCTGTATGTGGTTGTGCATGTTGATTGTGGTCCCAATAGTCTGTTGGTTCTTTTTTTTATTTCTACCTTGGTAGGATATCCTGTGATTGTTATAAGGGTCTATAAGGGGTGTGTGATATCAGTTAGTTGTAGAGATACTCTTGTAGACTTGATAAAGTTGGACATAGTTGATTTTGATGTCATTTTGGGGATGGATTGGTTGCACTCTTGCTATGCTTCCTTAGATTGTTGGACCCATAGGGTCATGTTTAAATTCCCTATAAGCCGATGATTGTATGGGTAGGTAGTTCACTAGTGCCTAAGCCTTTGTTTGGATGGTGGTTTGCCATGGTTTCATAATGTATGGTATAGTATAGTATGCTATGGTACAGTATGGTATAGTACAGTACCATGTTTGGATGGACTGTATTGTTCACTGCGGTTTAATAATAGTTTTTTTGTTTGGTTTGATGGTATGGTACTGTATGGTAATAGGTAAATTTACTAAAATGCCCCTAAATGATTATTGCTAGAATTGACTATTTCCTTCCGAGTCCTAGCTTTGCTCGATCATTTGATCTCAACAACTCAGCTGAGAAGAATGTCATAACTCAGATAAGAAGTCATTGTAAGCAAAAACACCATTTTCAATAACCACGATTCTCCCAACAAGTGATTCTCCAACTATTTTTTTTAAATGAAAGGCCAACAATCCTGAATTTATTAAATAAGAAAACAAAGGGTACATAATTGATGATGCCCAATTCGGCTCAATTTGAAAGCAGCCTAAGAAAAACTAAAACAAATGTAAAAAACTAAGAAAGGACAAAAATAAAAGGAAAAATCTTTGGATGACATAGGAAAGTGGAAGGTGAGGAGTTCAGTTTCATCTCCCTCGTAGTATATGATTAATCTCCTAAAAATGCTAACCACTTTAGTCCGCCATGGAACCTTTTATCAGCACAAAAACGAAAGGTAAAAATTTAACTTTCTTGATTATATCTGACTATCAAATGATCCATTGTCTCTCTACCAGGATTGAATCATTTGTTTCAATGACGAGCGTCGAAGAAGAGAAGACGAAAAAAAGAAAAAAAAGTCAAAAAAGAACAAGAAACAAAGAGTAGAGATAGATTGGGAGTAGAAAAGTATAGGAATAAGTAAATAGGATAAAGGGTAAAATAGGATTAAACAAAGTTATACAAGGGCATATTTGGAAAAAAAGAGGGAAACCATTGGATACCACCAAATTGATGGTTTAGGAAATTGGGGGATTCCATGGTTATCAAACCATGGAAAAATACCATACCATACCATTCCTTTTAGAAAACAATAAAAAAGAATGGTTTCCATAGTAACCATACCATACCATACCATGGGAAACCACCATCCAAACAGACTATAAGGAAAGGTTCATTTCTTATCTAAAGGCCCAAAAGTTGATTTCAAAAGGGTGTTTGTATTATTTGGTCCAAGTTAAAGATTCTAACTTAGAAGAGCCTTCACTAGAATTCATTCCTGTGGTGATTGAGTTTCCCGAGGTATTTTTGGATGATCTTTTTGGTGTTCTTCTCGATAGGGAATTGATTTTGGGATTGATCTTGTTTCAGGCACTCGTCCAATTTCTATCCCTCCTTATAGAATGGCTACGGCGGAACTTAAAGGTCTTAAGAATCAATTGAAAAACCTCTTAGATAAAGGTTTTATCCATATTACTGTGTCTCAGTTGGGTGCTCTCGTGTTGTTCGTGCGCAAGAAGGATGGTTCCCTTTTTATGTACATTGATTATCATCAGTTGAGCAAATTGAACATAAAGAATAAATATCCTCTTCTTAGGATCCATGATTTTCGTGATCAACTTTAGGTTTTGAAGTGTTTCTCTAAGATTGATCTTATATCGGGTTATCATCAGCTTAAGATTAGGGATACAGATATCCCTAAGGCTGCTTTTAGAACCCGATATGGTCACTATGAGTTTCTTGTTATGTCCTTTGGGTTGAAAAATGCCCTGACAACATTTATGGACTTAGTCATCAACTTTATTGATAATATCTTAGTCTATTCTAAGAGTGAGGCAGATCATGTAGATCACCTCTGTGCCGTGTTGCAAACTTTGAAGGATCATTGTTTGTATGCCAAGTTCTCCAAGTGTGAGTTTTGGTTGAAAGCCATATCTTTTCTTGGTCATGTCATCTCTAGTGAAGGGATCATGGTAGATCCCCAAAAATATACGGCAATTAAGAAGTGGCCTAGACCTACGACTCGAACCGATATTCAGAGTTTCTCTACTCTAGCTTCCTTATTGACCAAGTTGACCCAAAATAATGTCAAGTTCTTATGGTCTAATGCGTGTGATGGAAGTTTTGAGATGTTGAAAGTTAAGTTGACTTTGACTTCTATTTTGACCTTGCCCGAGGGTAGTGATGTTTTGTGGTATATTGTGATGCTTCTCGTATTAGTCTCAGTTACATGTTGATGCAAAATGGTAGGGTGGTAGCCTATTCTTTTAGGTAATTGAAAGTTCATGAGAATAACTACCCTACTCATGACCTAGAGTTTTTAGCCGTGGATTTTGCATTAAAGATTTGGAGACATTACCTTTATAGGGTTCATGTTGATATCTTTTCCGATCATAAGATTTTCTAATATGTGTTTACCTAAAAAGATTTAAATCTCCAACAAAAAAGGTGGCTCAAGTTGTTGAATACTATGATATGAGTCTTCATTACCATCCCGATAAGGCAAATGTAGTCGCCGATGCTCTTAGTAGATTGTCCATGGGGAGTTTGGCACATGTAGATGAGGATAAGAGCGAATTGGTAGAGGACATTCACCATTTGGATAATCTTGGAGTTTGACTTTCGAACTACAAATATAGTTGTATACTTGTGCTCCCGGTATCTCAATCATCTTTTGTTGTTGAGATAAAGAAAAAACAAGCATTGGACCCCGACTTGATGAAGATCACGAGTACTATGGGTTAACACAAAGTTGCGGACTTTATGATTGGTGGTGATGGTGTCTTGAGATACCATAGTTTAATGCTCTGAATCTGGTACCCATAATGGTACACAGTGCCTATGACCCGAAGGACCATAAGCTAACCTATGACTGATATCTGTACCTGTACACTGCATAATATATGTATATAAATGTGGAAAGAAAGGCTGATAGGCCATAAGGTTCAATGCTGTAACATAACTAATAAAAACATAACATCTTAATGGGGTATTGAATACCCAAAACAACTAAAATAAACTATCTAAACATAATAGTCTGAAAAGCCTCTAACTGTCTGAATAAGGAGTTGATGGGATAGGTCCCCAACTAACTCTGGCTACTGAAATAAACTAAGTACGAAAATAATAAAATAATAATCATTTCCTCGAAGGATGAGGACTCGCTGCTAGCTATGACTGCTGATGTGAAAATGCTACTGGTGCTCTAGAGCTCGTGCCTCAGAACCTATGGCGTATAGTAAAACACCATCATGTGTCAAATACGTCAGTACAATGGAATGTACTGGTATGCATGTGAGGTAGGCTAATGCAATGGTTTCACATGCATGAACTATGCTAACTGACTGAATAATATGAATGTAAGAATACATGCATGAATAAGAGACTGTAACTGAATTCATGATAATATGATTACTAAGCCTGAATACTGATAACATGGAAATTCTGATAACTGATGTAACTAATATAACTGATATTCTGAGTGACTATGTTTGACAGTCTAGTTTCTTATGGAATTATTTGAGTCCCGTACTATTCTGAGTTAACTATATCTGGCAGTCCTGAAATCTGAAGAATATCTGGCAGTCCTAAAATCTGAAGAACTATATGAGTTTTTTTACTGAAATTGTATGATTGTATATGACAGTACTGATTCTATAACTGAAACTGTGGGAAGTAGTATCTAACCAACATGCCCTAAAATGCGTCATAATAGCTGAGCTGGAGTCCAATCTGTGCCCTGATTGGAAGGGTGTCAATACCGCGCCACTGGTAAGGACAAGCTGTGAGTGACCCTCATCTAATAGGTAACTCTAATGAGAACGGTGGGAACCCTCATATAATTGGTTAAGCCACATCATCTACCACATATAACAGGCTATGATGTCTCAACCTACGCTAGCTACGTAGTTCTTGAATGCAAGGATTGCTTCTAAGAATCACACCCTTATATAATAGGTGCGTTCCCATCCTTAGGATTGCTCGGTGCTAATACTCCCATCTGAATACACACTGAACATGATTAACTGAGCTGGACTAGACTAAATTTATGGAGTTCCGTTGACTAAAGGAATACTACTGGGATTACTGAATTTCTCAGCTTTCTTGAGTCACATGACTGACTGAGTTCTATGGATCATATCCTGACTGAGGATATCGTGAAAACATGACACTATCTCTAGGCACACAACTATGTTTTTCGGGTACAAGTACCCCCATGACTCGATAGAAGAAAACTAACAAAGTATGACTTTCTTGAATACATGACCAACATCAACAATCCATAATATAATAAGTTGGGGATTTCATGAAGTACATGGTTATCATAATCTTGTACATGAATGGGAATACATATCAACATATCAACATTTCATCAACTAGTACCATAAGTAACCCTTCAAACATCCATAATGTACAACAATATCATAGAAGCCATTTTGATAATAAAGGTAAAGCATGCATTTGTCATTTTGATCACAGTTTAGCTATAAGGCATAATTTATATCCCTTTAAGTATTTTATCAAACACCTTACATGCACAACTTAAGGCATAGGTGAAATAAACAAATTTCACAAATCATAAACCACCAAATTCATGGATTTCAATTTATATGCTATCGTAGTTTCATAATTTCACATAAATATCCCAACTTGGGAATTGATACGGGTACGATCTACGAAGTGCTAAAACAGTCCACAACATAAGGAGAAATTGTGAGCAAGATAGAGATAAGTCACGGCAACAATGCAAATACACGAGATAAAGAAGATAAGATACAAACATACAAAGTGAAATAAGATAAGGGATAGGCAAGATGACATAAGATCTTACGAAATAATGAAAACCAACATGTGTATTGAACGAAAAGACCCTCAAAGTCTCAATAATCAAACACCAATCTTCATACGCTGACTGCTAAGGGAATCAAATAATCAAACACCAATCTTCATACGCTGACTGCTAAGGGAATCAAATAATCAAACACCAATCTTCATACGCTGACTGCTAAGGGAATCAACTCACCACAAGAACCACCGTTTCTAAGCAAATGTCAATATTGGCTTTTCCAAGACCTAAACTATAATAGCTTTTCCAAGCCCTAACTAAGACTACACTAAGGTGTTCTACTCTCAAAGAGAGGACTTTCAATGTTTCAATATTTTATCATTCATAAAACTAGTAAGAAAATAACTAACAGAGACTATATATAGCCTAGCTTATTACATGGTAAAATGACCAAGACACCCTTAATGACCAAGAGGTGGCCTTGGTGTGTTAAAAAATAATATGAATTGTTCAAAATACCCTCAAGGCTAAGTTACCAAAATGCCCTTAATAAAAGGAGCCAAAACCGTGAATCAACAAAGTGTGGTCTAACCCAAGAGTCCTCAAGTCTTCAAGGGTCCAAGAAATCTTTCACACTCGGGTTTGTCCAATGGCATGCTCATAATGACCTCTCCAAACATGATCCCGTGCCCTCCATATGACCAAAGCTTAATTCTTCACGTAGTGACTTTGAAGGATATTGTAACACCCCAAAAATGGGTCCCGAAGAGTCACACGGTACTTAAGGCTACGAGTAGTCCCAAGCTAACCCTTTGAGCCATTTTCATTCAGTTCAACACGAATCAACGGGGTTTCCATAAATAACCCTCAAATATCAACAGAGTAATCATCATCCAAGAATAAAAGAATTTCAGAAAGCTAACAAAATATGACTTATTAGTCAACTCTCAACATCTATACTAGTCTGACAAGCTTCTAAGAAAATTAATAAAACCAGCGAGCCATTGAGACATGCCCCAACTGACTCATACTCAGTTATGAAATGTAAATAATTCCATGAAACCAACATCAGACATCACGTCCTTGGAACATGAGGACTCACCATGACAGAGGATGTAGAATAGCGTGCCCGAAGAATCACTGTCGAACCTAGAACTGAGCACCTGAACCTATATTTTGAGAAAATGCAGCCCACATCCGAAGATGTGGGTCAGTACCATGGAAAGGAACCGAGTATATGGGGGTGTATGCAGTTTTATAAACATCATCATCATCATAAATATTTATAAGAAATATGTAGGATGTATGAAAGACTCACATAGCCCGAAGAAAATCATCATAATCATGAGAGAATGAAATAAGTATAATAACACATGTGGGTCATCATATAATTTGTCAATCACTTTCAGTTCATCAAGAATATCAATTCTCATAATGTAAATATCATTTAAATATTTCAAAAGAATAACTTTCATAATTCCACTTTCAAATCACTTCATCGTTCACCATAGACACAAGGAAACACACACACACACTGGGAGATCCTATAACTGACATAAACCATGTGAGCCACATGGAGTCCAACGTCCAACCCACGTTGGGGAGAGCCGTCCTATGCTTGCCATCGGAGTAGGACTTCCAATATGAATCCAAAAACACTAGTGATCACTATATAAATTAGCCTCAGGCTCATGTCTTATGGGGGCATGTAGTTCTAAGGAAGTAAGGTCACTTTATACCTCCCACTCGTGCTAAAGAGTACTCCCATACTTAGCTAAGATCATTTCAAAGACAATCCACAACAAAACAACTTTCATCAATATATAAGTATACATCGGGAGACATCATGCTACCCATTTATCATAATGAAACACGTTGTGGATTTCTTTCACATTCGAGTTCAAAGCGACTCCATTAAGACCAAAAGGTCAAATCATTCAACATATCTCAAATATTCAACATCAACGTGCTTATAGCACATATTTTCTCAAAGACACAATTTCAAATGGGGTTCAAGACCCAAGTATCAAATTCATGATAAATATCGTTCAAGATTCATGCTTTATATCACCACACATGTAAATCCATCTTTCAAAATCATAGACATCAAAATTTCATAATAATCATCATAGAATATGAGTTCATGATTCAAAATCATAATAATCAAGTAAAAATCATGTCTTTGTAAAGAAAATTACTTTTGGGAACAAGAACGAAAGAGTGCTCTTGTTGAAAAAAAACCCCACATACCTTGAAATTGACCTCTTAATTATGGAATCCTGTTCACACAAATAAGGGGTGCTCCTGGAAGGTCTCGAGATGATGAGTTCGATTATCCGATTAAATTTGAATTTCTACGGTGAAATTGGAAGATATTTGGAGCTCAAAATGGACCTAGGGTTTACTTCTCTCATTGTTTTTGATGGAAGAACATGAATTTTATGGCTCAATATAGGTAGGACAATTTTCATCCATGAAGTGAAGGCATAATGACCAAAATGCCCTTAAAAATCAACTAATTCTCAAATCTGTCCTTTGGTGGACTGTTTTGATAGTCTGAAGTAGATCAATCATAATGTTGTACTCCGATATTCAAATTGGATGAAACCAATTTTGATTAAAAAGAGGACTCTCATATCTTTCCGTTGATATATAGTATCTCACCCAGATCATTGTGTACGAGGAGTTATGATCATTTGAAGTTGACCCAAAAATTTACTTTTGATAGGTTGAAGTAGATCGACCATAACTTTTTTCTCCAATAGAAAAATTGGATGAAACCAATTTCATCGGAAAGAGGACTCATAGATCTTTCCGTTGATATATAGTAGATCACCTAGATCATTATGTACAAGGATTTATGATCGTTTAAAGTTGGAGCAAAAAAATGCCAGGCCTCAGTACTTTTTCCTGCATGTTTTACTGTTCATTATTATTCACGGTTCGATCAGAATGTTCATAACTTGTCGCTCGGGTGTCCGTTTTGGATGATCCACATATCGTTGGAAATATTATTCGATACTCTACCCAATGGTGGGTCATAATCTAAGATATTCCACACGAAAAATTTATAATTCATTTTAAAAGATAGAACCCTACACGTTTATGCATAAAATTTTAACAAAATATTTCTCAGGGTATTAGAGATATCATAAATAGCTAAGGCGGCCATTTGAATTTTATCATTCTCCCTTATTAAAAAGGATTCGACCTCAAATCTATACCTTGCAAAACTAGAATAAGGACAAACAAACATAACATCTTCATGGCTTGAGGGTTAGAATTTGCATAATAATAAACATCTTCACTCCAAGGCGGCACATTCTTGGAGTATAACCAAGGATCCTTTGAAGGGAATATTAAAAACTCAACGAAAGATGTACAAAGGATTTGGATATGGATTCATCAAGAGCTAAACTTTGCTTGTCATGTAGACCAAGCAACAAGTTGGGTGCACCAACATTACCATTTCTTCATGTGACACTGGGGTCAAACGGGAAGAGTGGCCATACACATGGGTCTAGAAAATACTTTCCATTCCTGTGGTCTCTACCCAATCTAAATGACACTCTCTCTATAATAGCATATATATATAATCCAAAGAAAGTAGAAAGCAGATGAAGGTATCACTCAAATAGACTTCTACTAGGGTGCCCTCATGTATGTACTCATTACTTGTTTCCCATCCATCACCATGATTGCTCTCAATAATAAAGTCACACAAAGTAGAAGAAGGATTAGTTTCCAAGACCACTCATTACTTGCCCTTAAGAGTACTCTCATCTCCCAAGAAAGGATTTCCATCTTTAGGAGGAAGGTTGTCACACCATAGTGGGTTAGTATATAGGCTATAGCCTTCAAGGCAAGCTATACCATTATCTTTACCTCTAGGCTCCGTAGGAGTGGTTATATCATCTTCAAACAAGACATTATACCTAAAGAGTGCATTATCCAACTCACGGGTAGATTTGGAACTAGCAAGTTCCGCACTATCTGAAAGGTCAATATCGAGTTTCAAGGAGGTTTCAAGAACAAAATTACCCCAAGAAGAGCTCTCGGGTTCACTCCGATTTCCTTGACCAACATTTTCAAAGTCTTCACTTACTTGATATTTATTAATCTCATCACACATAACCTCAAGTGGTGAGCAAGTTTTACACACAAGTTGGTCAACACAATTTTCACACGACAATGTACTTTCATTCAACACAATAGCTTCAACACTAGGTGGACATAAATTGACCTTACAAGGAGAGTCAGTTCGGTCATCTATAGGATCAACTAGTGTATCCACTCGCACAATATGTTCATTATCCACAAATAGTAAAGAATCAATATACTCACATGTAGGTAAGCTACTACTCACACTCAACGGCTTATTAGCCACACGATCATCATTCACATGCACAAAAGTGTAAGATTTAGCTATTTTACCTTGAAGTTCATTAGTATGTTCGTTTTTACCTTGGTGTGAAGGTCCTTCAAGAACTTGGGCAGAAACTTCCTTCAGAAAGCTCTCATCGCAAGTTGTTTGGATAAGAGGAATTGGATTTTGAGGGAAAAGCTTAGGTAACAATTGGCGTATAATTTCAATGTGCCGTTTCATATCTTCAAGATCGTCATTGATGCGATCACATGTGGCCTTGAAATTATGGGCAACCATGGTACCTAACAAAAAAAAAGACAACAACAAACAAAAGAAAACAAACAAGATTAGTAGTAAAAGCTCCTCACCAACACCCGTTGACACTCACTTTTGTGATCCTCACAATTGGAGTGGCAAGTATTGAAAGTTGCTTATACTCCGGTAGTCAATAAGATGTCAATTCTACTTAGCGGCTGGAATAGATTCTTGTTTGATCAACTCAAGAAACAAAACATAAAATTCTACTTACGAACTTGAAACAAAAAGTTACGACGAATTAAAAATGGGAAAAGCACACAAATAGCGAAGACACGGCAAAAATGGATTCAAAAACTAATTCACAATCTAGTAGATGATTACTAGTTGCTAATTAATACTAGAATCAAGAAATGAAACTAACAAACCAAAGAAAAGAAACTTTAATATCTGAAATTTGAGCTTTAAGGCTTTTTGGAACATTGATGATGTGGAACTTAGATGATGTGGCAATTTGGTGACATGGCAGTTTGCAATTTAGATTGGTCAAATTTTTAATTTGGGAGAGTGAAAAGTCAGCTAAAGGAGGGAAAGAACAAGACTTAGAGCCTTTTTTCAAAATTCAAAAGACTTTGACTTTCCTTGCACCTTTTTCGCAAGACACCTTTTTGAAAGCCTTTGTCTTCTTTCCTCTTTTGTTTGTCTTGGTATGTTCCCTTATTCCCTTTTGGTAATGAGTCTTTTTGAAAGTCCTATTGTCCCCTTAATTCTTTTGTATGTTATCTGGGATATGTTTCAAGACTAAAAAAAGATTACACTCTTTTCTCCACTCTTTAAAACCAAACCACACCTATTGAATGTTCTTGTTCAACAATAAATGATGAACATGTAGAACAATAAGAACACTCAAAAGATTAAAGCTAAACCAAATGAACTCCAAATTGAATGATTTTGGATTCCTTTTGCTCACGTTAAACTCCATAACACAACAACACATTTTTCAAGCCGCAATATAACAATAACCCTTCCAATTTCGAGCTTCACCTTATTAGTTTCTTCAACCTTAAACTCAACAATGGTGAGCAACTCAAAACCACCTAGATTAAGCTCAAATCCAAGATCTAGACTCACTTAGTGTTAGGGAACAAAAACCTAATACTAGAAACAAACAAAACACACAAAAATCTACTAAATCTAAGTCTCAAATTTTAGCTCAAACACAAAAATGGTTCAAATTTCTTTTTTTGAGATTTTTGATTTTTCAGCACTTTTTTTAATTTTTCAACTAACAAGCCCAAGATTGATTTTATTGAAACAAAATCAATCCTTTCTATGATACCAAATGATATGGCATAGGCAAGATGACATAAGATCTTACGAAATAATAAGAAACAACACGTGTATTGAACAAAAAGACCCTCAAAGCCGCAATAATAAAACACCAATCTTATTACAGTGACCGCTAAGGGAATCAACTCACCTCAAGAACCACCGTTTCTACGCAAATGTCAATATTGGCTTTTCCAAGCCCTAAACTAAAATAGATTTTCCAAGCTCTAACTAAGACTACATAAGGTGTTCTATTCTCAAAGAGAGGACTTTCATTGTTTCAGTATTTCATCATTCATAAAACTAGTAAGAAAAGACCTAAAAAAACTATATATAACCTAGCTTATTACATGTCAAAATGACCAAGACACCCTCAATGACCAAGGGGTGGCCTTGGTGTATTGGAAAATACTATGAATTGTCTAAAATGCCCTTAAGGCTAAGTGGCCAAACTGCCCTTAATGAAGGGAGCCAAAATCGTGAACCAACAAAGTGTGGTCCAACCCAAGAGTCCTCAAGTCTTCAAGGGTTCAAGCAATCTTCCACACTAGGGTTTGTCCAATGGCATGCTCATAAAGACCCCTTCAAGCATGATCCCATGCCCTCCATACGACCAAAGCTTGATTCTTCACGTAGTGACTTTGAAGGATATCATTGAAAGCTAAGGCGACCATTTGACTTGTATCAGGAATCAAATAATAACCATCACAAAAACTTGAACAACCCACAACATAATAACATGATTCATAATTTTAAATAGGGTTCTTGAGCTTTATGGATTAAAGGAATCCTTAAATCAACACAACACATACCTTAGTTCGTGATCCTACGAAGATTGACGAAGAAAACTCTTGAATTTGAATCCCTCAATTGGAACCCTAGCTTGTTCTTGAGAGGTTTTTAGGAAAAAAAGTATATTTTTCTTTAATTGGGGCTAAATCCTATGTTTGGGAGCTTATATATGGGTGGAAAAGGACCGTTTTCCCCTTAAAATAACCCAAAAAATAGAGTGTTTATGTCACTTTGGCCATAAGATATGCGGCGCTCACCTTATCGCGTAATCTAGATTGTGTGGAGCACACCTTATCACATATATTAAGTTATGCGTCGCACACCTTATGGAATAAGTTAGGTTGTGGGTCTCACACCTTATGTTAGGCGACTCACTCCACTTTACAAAGCCATAACTTCTTGCTCGGGTGTCGGATTTTGGTAAAATTCATATCGTTGGAAGGCTAATGAGATTCTCTACAATTTGGTGGGTCTAAAACTGCCAAAATACCATATATATATATATATATCAAGTTATTCTCATTTAAATATGACCATTGCTGAATCAAACACTAAAACTTGAGGGATTTAAAGGCTCTTAGCTTGCCTAACTCTAAGTGACTCTTATGAACACGCTTAACACACCATGAGCTCTCTTCTAACTAGGATACTCATTGTAAGTCATGTACTCAACTATGAGTCATAGGATAGGAGGTTTCATACATAGGAATAATGATTTATTTTGTAGCTTAGAAATATATAGGGTATTATAATATCTCCCCCTTGGGAACATTCATCCTCGAATGAGACTGAGTGAAAGGTGAGAGATAATAAAATGAAGTACGCACAAGACATACACTACTAAAACATAATTTCATGACTGATAGGATAAACATATCATACTAAACATGCATATCTGATGCATGGGTAACTAATTCATAAATGCATGATTGAGATTTCTGATAAACTGGATTTCTCATAATGAGGATGCATATCTGATGCATGACAGATAAGCTAAATTCATGCTTATCTAATGCATGATTATATTATTGAACTGATACATGAATACATGGCTAAAGATGCAATGGTACTTAGTACGAAGTTTTTAATGGAATTCTGAGCATGAAACTAAATACCAAGTTGGTAACGAAACTGAACATAATAACTGATACCAAATTTTTAACTCAAATTTGGACACAAAACTAAATAAACTTAAGGAAAGCTATTACCTTGAGCTGAGTCTGAGTTAGCAGAAAAGAAATGAGGATACTTGGTCCATATGTTTGCTCCTGCTTCTCAAGTAGCTCCCTCAACGGACTTGCTCCGCCAAAGAACTTTGAATTGAGGGACTTCTTTTTTCCTCAGTTTGTGAATATGATAGTCTTAAATTTCAACAAGAATCTCTTTGAAAGAGAAGTTATTCTGAATATATATGCCCTCTATAGGGACTACAACTGATGAGTCACCTATGCATTTATCAAGTAAGAAGACATAGAACACTGGACGAACTGAGGCTAGATCTAAAGGCAATTCGAGCTCATAAGCTACTTTGCTGAAGCATTTGAAAATTTTGAAGGGACCGACATATCGGGGACTGAGTTTTCCCTTCTTGCCAGCTCTCTTTACTCCCTTCATGGGAGAGATCTCTACATATACATAGTCACTAATCTCAAACTCGAGATCCTTTATTGAACATGTATGAATAGGAACAAGAGAACATAGCTGAGTCTGAAATGTGATATATGAATTGAATACTGTGAACTGAATATCGTG
Source organism: Capsicum annuum (assembly GCF_002878395.1). Classification (NCBI taxonomy): domain Eukaryota; kingdom Viridiplantae; phylum Streptophyta; class Magnoliopsida; order Solanales; family Solanaceae; genus Capsicum; species Capsicum annuum. Next base: position 174,891,656 of record NC_061111.1, read on the forward strand.
AACTGAATCGAGCCCCTAAATACATGGCTCACGACTGAGATTAAAGCTTGAGGTTCAACTTATGAGTACCCCCTACTCCAAACTGGATTCATTACATAAAGAAATAATAGGATGTTTATGTCATGAAAGTTTGGGGGTTCATAGTGTATCTCCCCCTTGGGATGCTATATCCCTTGAAGAATGCTGAATTGGCGGAGATATTGAGAAAAACTAGGGCGATGCACAAGGAAACTACAAACTGAATCATGATTGATTATCTAAGATCTGAAACTGAGTCATGATACATGGACTGAGCTGAGCTTGATTCTATGTAGTTGGTTCATATGAAAATAGTTACATTCATGAGACTTCGGATAGTACGTCTGGATAGAAGGGACGGGAACCCAAGCCATGCGTACTTGTCCATCTGACTGCTAAACTGAATTACTGGCTTTACGAATTAACTCATGCTAAAAACTTAAAATCGACAGGATCCTTTCTTTAAAACTCTTTCTATAGAGTTCTAGTGGCTTTAGGGTGCAAGAAAACCTTGGTGTGATATGATTAAGATAGTTGAATAAGAAAATCATCACTTGGCTAAATTTTGGTAAGATGAGTTGAGGTCGATGAACATGATTTAAGATAAGGTGACTAACCCTCCTGTACTACCATTGAGACTACTTAAAAGATTTATGTGGGTGCTGAGCATGAGTGCATAAATATTTTAACTTATCTAATTAACTGGATAACTGATAGCTGAATACTAGGTATGTAAGACTGAACTATACTTAGTCTGAATAGCAGGACTGAGGTTGTAGAATATTATGCATAGGAAGTAAGAACTAACTGAGTTACATAAGGTAACTTGAGTATGGATTCATGAGGTCTGTATTATTTGTGAATGCGGGGCCAAGTGTACGACATAATTTGGAAATATTCAATAAACTGAGGTACTAAAATACTAATAACTGAGTAACTGACAATAGTACGCTAGGGTCAAGAAAGTATGAAACTGAACTGAGTTTCTGATCTGATTACTGAACTGAAGCTGACATTATAACTAAGGCTATAACTAGGACTCATAATAGAACTAAATGCTGGGTCCTGATAACTGAATGCTAATAACTGATGTTTAGACTGATACTGAAGTACTTAGTTCTGAGACTGAACACTGATCACTAAGTACTGAATACTGAAACTGTAACGTAGATGGCAACTGAGTTTTGATAGTTACATAATGAGGACTGACATAAGTCAAGGAAATAAAGCTACACTCACACTCTGTACTTTCCCAACTTCTAAATACTACTTCTTGCTAGCCATTTACTTTTACACTAACATGATACTCATGCCTATCTTCATAACTACACCCTTATGTACAATAAGTATGCAACAATCTTATGTTAACATGTAATATATACTCTCTCCCATCTATGCAACTGTTAATCACTACACAATTTTCACAAAGAGAGCTCACTAAAGGGTTGAATCAGGAGGACCTAAAGTATAAATGGACACTAACAGAACTTTGACACTTGACTGAAGCCTGAGGAATAGAATATAAACATCATGGATTCACTAAGAGGTCTAAACTGAGGATATGCATAACATAGTCTAAATTTAACTGATCAGTAGGGGTGTAGCAGGAGTCACAAAAGCTGAGTATACTATAGAGCATGATATGTGTACATGAGTCATGAGCTGCATGACCTGAGTTTGGAGTTTTCTATATTCATAGGACATGATTTGTATTACTGAGGGGAATATAACTAAACTCCTTATGCTGGAAACTGGAATCGTACACGATTCTATAAAAAGTGTGCGAATTTAAGCTAGGTTCATGGAACTGAGATGTGAAGCATGCATAGGCATCATGCTGACTGGAGTACGAAACTTTACACTAAGATAAGAATGGGTCTGGAATCATTTTCCCCTTACTGCCTTTCTATACGTACTGACACTACTACTGGAAGTTGAGGGCCTGACTTGGTCACTTGGTCTATCATCTCCCTCTTAGCTTTGAACCATCATTATAAGTCTGTGAATACTTTACTAAACTCTGAACTGAACTACAATCATCATTACATACTTATACTCTATTTGACACATGGTTGCCTTACTAAACACACCATCTACTTTTGTTTCTTCATAGAATACTAATATCATATCTCTTAACTCACATCCCCACCTTTATACTTAGTATCAAATCAAGAAACTTAAATTCTTGCTAGCACTATTCAAGCCTACTGATTTACTTTGGTAAAACTATCCTCATGAATGCATAATCTATTCAATATGGATAATATTATCCCAACTCTACTACTACTAAACTCCTGGGTTTATGCATTTAACTCTAGGTCATATGCTATCATAGGATTCTGAGAAGGGGTCTGATTACATATCTAGATTTGAGTTCGTGGATAAGTTCTCATGATCATGAATGAAATCTATACAACTTTGAAACATAATGGAACTAATGAGATACTTTTGAGCCTGTGGACAATCCCATAACTCTCCGCAGGGACTGTCTGAGAAAATCCTATCTCTAGGACTTTGAGCTTCACTATTTTTGTTACCTTGAAAGTAAGTTGGAGTTTACATAAGTAAAGCATGATGAGAATCTTCATGATTTTCATAAAGAACCTTTCTACAGCATGATCTGAAACATGGAAGAAGGGAAACTATTCCTAAAAGATCTCATAGCCTCCTGCATATAAGTGTGGTTCACAATACACCTATTTGCAAGACTCTACTAGATGCATCTTTCAGAATTCCTAGGAAAATATTGAATCTTAGGCTTTGATACCAAGTTTGTAATGCCCCGAATCTGGTACTTGGAATGCTACACGATGTCCATGACCCTGAAGGACCACAAGCTAACTCGTAATTGATATCTGGACCTGTATACTGCATAATATATGTATATAAATGTGGAAATAAATAATGATAAGCCATAAGGTTCAATGCTATAACATAATTGATAAAAACATAACATCTGAATGGGGTATGGAATACCCAAAACAACTGAAATAAACTGTCTATACATAATAGTCTGAAAAGCTTCTAACTATCTGATAAGGAGTAGATGAGACATGTCCCCAACTAACTTTGTCTACTGAAATAAACTGAGTATAAAAATAATAAAATTCTAATCATTTCATCGAAGAATAAGGACTCACTACTAGCTCTGACTACTGATGCGGGAATACTACTGGTGCTCTGGAGCTCGTGCCTCGAAACCTATGGCGTAAAGTAAAATACCATAACTCAAATACGTTAGTACGATGAAATGTACTGGTATGCATGTGAGGTAGGCTAATGTAAAGGTTTCACATGTATGAACTATTCTAACTGACTGAATAATATAAATGTGAGAATACGTGTATGAATAAAAGACTATAACTGAATTCGTGATAATATGATTACTGAGTCTGAATACTGATAACATGGAAATTCTGATAACTAATGTAACTGATATAACTGATATTCTGAGCGACTGTTTCTAACAGTCTAGTTTCTTATAAAGCTATCTGAGTGCCGTACTATTCTGAGTTGACTATGTCTGACATTCCTAAAATCTAAAAAACTATCTAAGTTCTTTTACTGAAATTGTATGACTGTATCAGATAGTCCTAATTCTGTAACTAAAATTGTGGTAAGTAGTATCTAACCAACATGCCCTAAAATGCACCATAATAGCTGATCTGAGGTCCAATTTGTGCCCTGATTAGAAGGGTGTCAATACCGTGCCATTGGTAAAGACAAGCTGTGAGTGACCCTTATATAATAGGTAACACTAACAATAACGGTGGGAACCCTCGTATAACAGGTTAAGCCACCTCATCTACCCACATATAACAGGCTATGATGTCTCAACCTACACTGCTTATGTAGTTCAAGAACACAAGGATTGCTTCTAAGAATCACACCCTCATATAATAGGTGCATTCCCATCCTTGGGTTTGCTCGGTGCTAATTACTACTCCCATCTGAATAGACACTGAACATGATTAACTGAATAGGACTAGACTAAATTTATAGAGTTCCATTGACTGACGAAATACTACTGGCATTACTGAATTTCTGAGCTATCCTAAGTCACATGACTGACTGAGTTCTATATATCATGGCTTGACTGAGGATATCGTGAAAACATGACACTATCTCTAGGCACACAACTATGTTTTTCGAGTACAAGTACCCCCAAGATTCAATAGAAGGAAACTGACAAAGCATGACTTTTTTGAATACATGGACAACAACAACAATCCATAATACAATAAGTTAGGGATTTCATGAAGTACATGGTTATCATAATCTTGTACATGAATGGGAATACATATCAACATATCAGCATTTCATCAACTAGTACCATAAGTAATCCTTCAAACATCCATAATGTATAACAATATCATAGAAGTCATTTTGATAATAAAGGTAAAGCATGTATTTGTCAATTTGATCACAGTTTAGCTATAAGGCATAATTTATATCCCTTTAAGTATTTTATCAAACACCTTACATGAACAACTTAAGGCATCAGTGAAATCATCAAATTTCACAAATCATAAACCACCAAATTCATGAATTTCAATTTATATGCTATCGTAGTTTCATAATTTCACATAAAGATCCCAACTTGGGAATCAAACAACAACCATCACATAAACTTGAATAACCCATAACATAATAACATGATTCATAATTTAAAATAGGGTTCTTGAGCTTTATGGATGAAAGGAATCCATAAATCAACACAACACATACCTTAGTTCGTGATCCTACGATGATTGATGGAGAACCTTCTTGAATTTAAATCCCCCAATTGGAACCCTAGATTTTTCTTGAGAGGTTTTTGGAAAAAATAAGTATATTATTCTTCAATCGGGGCTAAATCCCATGTTTGGGAGCTTATGTATGGGTGAAAAAGGACCGTTTTCCCCTTAAAACAACCCAAAAATGAAGTGTTTACGTCACTTGGGCCATAAGATATACAGCGCACACCTTATCTTGTAATCTAGGTTGTGCGGCGCACACCTTATCGCATATATTAGGTTTTGTATTGCACATCTTATGGCATAAGTTAGGTTGTGCGTCGCACACCTTATGTTAGGCGACACACTCCACTTTGTAGAGCCATAACTTCTTGCTCGGGTGTCGGATTTTGGTAAACTTAGTATCATTGGAAAGCTAATTCAATTATCTATAATTTGGTGGGTATTAAAATTCCAAAATACTATATATACATCAAGTTATGCTCATTCAAAGATGACCTTTGCGGAATCAAACACTAAAACTTGAGGGATTCAAAGGCTCTTAGCTTGCCTTACTCTAAGTGACTCTTATGAACATGCTTAACACATTATAAGTTCTCTTATCACTAGGATACTCATTGTAAGTCATGTACTCAAATATGAGTCACAGTATAGGAGGTTTCATATGTAGGAACAATGCTCTATTTTCTAACTTAGAAATATATGGGGTATTACACATGGTAGGTTATGTGTTCCCAACATCGATGGATTGAGAGAAAGGGTTATGGACAAGGCTCACGGATCTCGTTATGCTATTCATCCCAATTTTATCTAGATGTATCATGATATTAGAGAGTTTTATTGGTGAAGCAATATGAAATGTGATCTGGCTAGCTATGTGGACAAGTGTTTAGTGTTTCAACAAGTGAAAGTTGAGCACATGAGGCCCGGTAGGTTGTACCATGAAATTATGTTGCCCGAATTGAAATGGGAGGAAATTAATATGGATTTCATTATTTATCTTCCTAGATCTCAGAATTAATATGATTTTATTTGGGTCATTATTTATAGAATGACCAAGTCCACTCACTTTTTACCCGTAAGGACAAATTACTTGATGGAAGATTTTACTAAGTTATATCTTGCAGAGATTGTGAAGTTGGATGGTGCTCTGATTTCTATTATCTCGGATCGTGGTCCTCAATTTTTATCCCACTTTTGAAAGTTATTCCAAAAGAGTTTAGGTACTAGAGTATGCCTTAGTATCGCTTTTCACCTGCAAATAAATGGAAAATGGAAAGGACCATCTAAATATTGAAGGATATGTTTCAAGCTTATGTGATTCATTATGGTGGTGGTTGGTATGACCACTTGCCTTTGATTGAGTTTGCCTATAATAATAGTTGCCACTCTAATATTGGTATGGCCCCTTTGAGGTACTGTATGGTAGGAGATATTGATCTCCTATTGGGTGGTACGAAGTTGGCGAGGTTAAGTTACTTGGACCCAATTTAGTTCACCAAACCTTAGAGAAGATGAAGGTTATTCGTGATAGGTTGAAAACTGCTCAAAGTTGCCAAAATTCCTATATGGATGTGAGGCGTAGGGACCTAGAGTTTAGTGTTGGCGATTGGGTATTCTTGAAGGTGTCTCCCACAAAGGGAGTAATGTGATTTGGTAATAAGGGGAATCCTAGACCCTGAATGTTTTCCCCTACTTAATTATGAAATAGGTTGGCAATGTTGCCTATGAGTTGGAGTTTCCTTCTAGTATGAACTCCATTCACCCAATTTTACATGTCTTTATATTGCGGAATGTATGAGTGATCCTTCGTTGTTTATTCCCATAAGGGATGTTAATATCTCAGACTCTTTGTCCTATAAAGACACTCGGTGAGGATCTTAGATTGTCAAGTTTTCCAATTGCAAATGTAAGAGGTGGGTTCAGTGAAGGTTCTATGGAGGAATCAAAAATCCAAGGAAGCTACTTGGAAAGTGGAAGAGGACATAAAGTCCAAGTACCCACATTTGTTTTCTATTTTGGAAACTTGGGATAGAGGTATGTGTTGATCTCCTTGCTTTGATTTTTGTATTTGATGGACAATAGGTTAAAGTACCCAATGTGTTAAGTTGATTTGTGTCTTGTTAGACCATGGGTTCAAGACCCTAATGCTTTAAAACTATATGTGTCCTTGTTGTGATGGGTTTAAGCCCCTAGTACCTTGAGTTGACTCATGTCTTTGGTAAAATGATGGGTTTAAGTCCCTAATCCTTGAATTGAGCATGTATTCTGATAAGTCGACGAGTTGAAGTCCCTAATTTGTGAAATGAGTAAGTTTTGATAAGCAAGGGTTTAAGTCCCTAAGCTTTGCAATGACAAGTGTTTTGATATAATGGGTTTGAGTCCCAAAGACGATGACATGAATGATTGATTGATAACTAGCACGATGTGTGTTATATCCTTGTTGTATGCTTGTTCTAACTTGTTTGAAGGTTCTTTTGATATGTGATAATGGGTTAAATTGTGTTTATTTCTTTCCCTACCCATTATTCGCATATGAATGATCTAAGTGGGGGTGAATTGAAACACTTAGACTTTGAACCATTGAAAGAAACTCTCCATTTGATGTAACTGGGGTGGGTACGACTAGGGGCACGAGTTGTACCCCTTGGAAATGAGTTGCATCCTCCTTATTATCTCCTCTAATATCCTTGGAATTGTAGTGAGGGTTACTCACTATAATAGGTATGAGTGACCCACTCCTCAATCATACCCTAAGTATACGAGTTGTACCCAACATGATTGTATAGAGAAAAGTCCTAGCTTGAGTGGATTGTTTTGGGTACGGGTGGTGTATACAAGTTAGGGGTCGAGTCGTTCCGTTTGGATATGACTCAAAGGCATGTGATAGTACTCTTAATAGTGTAGGTGACCTAGAAGAAGCCTAGGGTATGTGTCAGGGTACTACTCATACCCTAGGGTACAATTCGTAAAGTAAGTTGTACCCTGCATGGGTTCATTTTACAACTTTTAACGAAGGGCCTTGAGGTTATTTCCGATGCCTTAAACCCTAAGTCCCTTCACTATATAAGTGTATAAGGCTTCGTTAAACACACTTTTGAGTGGATCAAACATCCAAAAAACTCTCTTAAACTCATCTTTGAATAATTGGAGGTTAGGGTTTCAAGGGCGATCTTCAAGAGGCAAAGTAAAGTCAAGACTCTTGGTGAATCAAGTTGTCAAAGGCATGTAACTCTTCCCCTTGTTAAATAACTCTAAACCCATGTATTTCACACTTGGATTAGTAAGTGTAGATGGTGATTTTGAAATAAATGAAAAAGGTTTTGTTGCCAAATGATGAATAATGTTGATTCTTGCTTGGTCTTATGTTTATGCATGTCATTGATAGTGATTTGCATATGTAGGTGCTTGTTGTATGTGGTTTAACATGAGGGTCTTGAGTAACCCTAATATTTATGATTTCTACCCTGAAAATAGCCTTATTAAAGGTATGCACATAAGGTGTTTGCGGAAATGTCTAAGTGAATTGTCTAGTCACATGTTGATGATATTTTGAACTAGGGAAATGGCCCAATGACAGTGCCCAAGCGCACACGCAAGTGTACGTGGTCTACCAAGTAGTAAAGTGGCATTCAGGAAGCCAAGTATCGATTCCACAGGGACTTGATCTAACAACTATTCATTTCGAGTTTAACTTTTAAGATTAATTCTATGCAAGTGTAACCAAATAGAGTGTGGACTATTGTAAATTACAGGTAAAGTAAACAATGCATCAAATAAAGGTCTTGAGACAATCAATGGAGTAAAACCCAGGGTTAAAGCACTTTGAAGAATCATAATATGTTATTGAACTTCATTCGCTAATTTTCTTATCTTGGTTGTTGATTTGTAGGGTTAATTGTATTCTCATGGTCTCCCAATCTCTAATCGTTTACCTAATCTGGGCCGTACAACTACATTGTTGAGCGGGGATGTAATAATCCAATTATGTTCTTTAAGCTACCATTCTACATTTTAATAAAGTAAGGCATCTAAGTACATTCCTATCCTAGACGCTAATTTGAATTCCTTATTTCATAAAAGAATAAAAACCATTCTTTGTTTATCTCCATGTTCTATCTACCTATTTCCTCTCCCCGAGATCAAAAGGTAGACAATTGATATATTTTCCGGTTGATCAATCCATCAAATAGTTAATTAAAAGATGAACACACAACCAATAATGATAAGTAAAATTAAACGAACTTAATTCAAAACTATATTACTCATGTTCTTGGCTTTAACCTCGGAAAGAGGGCGTTTACCCACGCATAGTCATAATCATAATCACAAGATTGTAATTAACAACTAAGAACATGAACGAAATAAATCAAAATAATAAAAACCTAAAATTTGAAGTTGTAGCTGCCTCTTAATCATCCAAGATATCCAAAGTTGTTTAAAAACGTGTAAAATGATGTATTTATAGAACAAGAGCAGGCCAAAGCCATGTAGGAGTAGGATCCGACCAAGAATTGAGCAGTGGAGTAGAGGGGGCATCGCCTGTTCTAGAGCCCCGTGGTAGATGAGGCTGAGCCTACTGTAGAGAACTGATCTTTGTAGGGCGTCGCCTGCTGTAGAGAACCACTCCAGTTAGGGCACCGTGGGCCTATCGCCTTATCACATTGGAAGTTGCTTCCATGATTTTGGTTAAGTGTTGATCGTCCCACCTTTTGTCCCTTGTATTGTGGTGTATTTTCCATGGAATTAAAGCCTTTATATCATTAATATATCACCATATTCAGCTCACAAAGCTTCCTACATAATCAAAAACCACAAATTAGAAATAATAACAACACAATATCCATGACGATGAATCAAAACAAGAGCTAAGACTAGGCTAGTTCATGTTAATCTTCAACTTATTGTTCCACCTCTACACTTAATCAAATTGAAATTTGCACATTATAAACAAGTTATTCCAATAATAATTACAAATTTAAATCATTTGAAACTCCTTTAAACACAATAGAATCAAACGAAACCAACTAGACAAGCAACTAGCTCAAGCTAGTAACGCTAGTTTCCACGATTGAACTCTAACTGACTCATTTAGGTAAAAACTTGTTTAGAATTCACTTTGAACATTGTTATAATGTACTTTGACTCTTAGATGCACATTTATGTCATTATCAACCCATATAGTATACAAATCATCCTCAAAACAAGGCTAAAAAGACTAGAATTGTGACAATAGATTGCATAAATACACCCAACATAAACACCCCACACTTAAAGCCTTGTTCGTCCTTGAACAATTCTTAACTAAATGTATCATGAAATAAGGAAACTCTACACTTATAATACATGCAAGACACTTGAGCTAGTACTACAATGACTACACATAATGCAAGTTTCTCCACTAAGCATGTTATAACACCATTGAAAGCTCATGAACACTACTCCAAAATGCCCTAATCTCAAGAATTGACTCACCAAAGTGGCAAACTCATGCATATTGTTCAATTAAGGACATCATACAAATCACCCACATTCATCAAACATGTGCCCCTCACAACAAGAGAGTTACCCATAATCACTCACAATAATGCAATTTATCACAATGGGTACAAAAATCAAATTACGCTTACTCTCACAAGGAATTCACAAGTTACACATAATGAACCATAGGATTTCCCTTAGTGTAGTACTCCACTAATATCAGAATGATGAACTTAGGATCAATTAGGTCTTTTCCAGGTTGTAATGTAGGCTAAGGGATGAGTAGGAACTATTTTGAAAAAGAACAGTGACTATCTTCCCTAAGCGCTTTAATACATCACTTTTTACAATTAAAACCACTCTCCAACAACCAAATTACACCATTTTGTCTACCCCATTATTTTGTTTTTTACCCTATCTTATTAAGCTCATTATCAACACTATGATGGGAGTATTTTATGTGCTACTCATTCAATTTGAATTTTTTTAATTCTTTTCATTACTCAACTCCCCACCACAGTACATTACAATTCTTGTTGAACACCAATAACTATCACTTTAGGAGCTTTAGTTACACCTTTTTCTTCTTCAATTTCATACTCCTAACTCAATTGATTTTTAATTAAAGCTCTTAGGAGCTTTGGATCAAATGGTCTATCAAAAAAGGGTATTAGGCTACACAGGAGGTTGCCAAAGAAAAAATCTCAAGGCTCAACGGGGATTACTAGGATTATGCACAATGATAGGTAAAAATAAGGTATAAAACAAGGCTATCAAAGAAATGCCTATATCATCTCCTAAACCCACACTCTTTATTTTGCTTTACACACATACCGGGAAAGTTCTAGACATTACATGCAACAAGAAATATACAAATACCTCACACGCATATGGAACATGCTCAACTTAATAGGATCATCATAGACTCTTAACCAAACAATACCATGAGTTCAAATTTAAGTCCAAAAGTACAAGAGTCACAAACTTAAGCTTAAGAGTCTCGCAAGTAGTAATTCACTCATTTAACATGCTTTTACCAAATAAAACACTTGCACCATGAAATCAAAAATAGCACCAACAAGAATATCTTACATAATTTTTTTTTAAAATTAAGCCAAAAATTGGGAATTTTTTCCACCCCACACTTAAAAATCTACTTTTTCTCCAAAGTGAACTTAAAAGTAATAGATTAAAATACTCTCTAAGGCCTTTAGACCTAGCTAGTAGCATCTTTCTATCAAAGAGGTTCTTGGGACCCCACACTCAGTCTTTATCATGCTCCTTAGCTCAGGTTTCCGATACTCAGACTTTCCATCAATCTGCGACTCAACAAAACAAAAACTACGTAAAATAAAAACTAAAAACTAAAAAGAAAACATACCTACTTAACTTGGGTTGCCTCCCAAGCAGTGCCTAATTTAGTGTCGTGGCACGACCCAACTTAACGACTTAGTCATTCTTTTTTTTCTCTTTCTCACACTTAGTCTCCATCTTCTTATTCTTTTCACCCCTCTTGGGTGTGACTTCTCAAGGGTAACAGATTTTTCAACAACATTAGCCTTTTAAGGTCTATCAATTTACATCATGTTAGGTTGTAGTATTAGAGACTTTGGTTGCTCAATGAGGGTGTCCGAAGAGGTTTTTTGTAGACTAACCATCCCACACTTATCCCCTTTAATAACAAAAATCATGCACAAGTATTTATAGTGGGACAGTGTGTTAAGCAGCTTATAAACTTTAAATACCTCCTCTTTATCCTCCAACCTTATTTTGAGCGTACCCTCTCTTACATCAATCAACACTCCTTCCATTGCTAAGAATGAACTCCCCAAGATGATCGGTATCTGTTTATCTGCCTAAAAATCTAGAACAATAAAGTTAGCAGGAATAACAAATTTGCCAACCTTCATGATGATATCCTCAATAATTTCTTTCAAGCGAGCTATGGTCCCGTTTGGAAACTGCAATAGTACAGAGCGCGGTCTAGGTTTCCCCAAACCTAATTTGTTGAACAAAGATAGGGGCATCAAGTTGATACTTTCCCCTAAATAACTAAATGCACGCACCACCTCGCTATTGCCAATCTGAATAGTGAGAGTAAACTTCCCTAGGTCCTTAAGCTTTTTCAGCATCTTTTAAGTAACCACAAAACTACACGCCTCAGTGAGTGCTATAGCTTCTACATCCTGCAATTTTACCTTATTAGCAACCACATCCCTTAAGTACTTAGCATACTTGGGTATACCCTGCAAAAAATCTAACAAAGGTAAGTTATGTGAAGCTCTCTGAACGTGTCAAATAGCTTCTTAAACATTGCTTCCTCCTTTAATTTTGTTTGCCTTTGAGGGAAAGGAAGTGGCGGCATCTACTTCTTCTCTTATGCAATAATTTTTTCTTTCGAGTACTTAGACTTTATCAATTTTTCAGCAACTCTACCATTTACCTGTAGGGTCACTACATCATCATCTACCTTCTTTGTTTCTTTGGGAAGATCTCCATGAAGCTTTTTACCACTCCTCAAAGTGATTGCTATAACTTGTTTTGGATTTTCTATATCTGTTGGCAAACCACCTTGAGGCCTGGTATTCAGTGCCTGTTGTAACTTCCCTAATTGCAACTCTAAGATTCTTGTAGCTGCTAGCTGATTCTTTATTTCTGTCTTTTGACTTTTCATGTCTGCATAAATTTGTACTTGACCAGCTAAGAGTTATTTTATCATCTCCTCCACGTTGCTAGTTGACTGATTTGGGGGGGCCTTCTATTGTGGGGCATTCCATGTATGATTTGGTGATGAGAAAGCCACTTCATGTTGTAGGTGCTACCATAATTAAGCCTTTGAGCATTGCCCACATACATTACCGACTTAGTATTGGCCGCACACATGGCCACAGAATGACCACTATTTCCACAAACTTCACACCAACTTGTATCTTATTGAATTGCACTGATTGTGACTGCATATTGTGCTACTCTCAATTTTAGGCTACTGAACTGATCGTTTATCATGTTTTGCAATACTGCAACCTAAGCTGATAAAGCAGTGTATTGGTTTACCTCCAAAAAACCTGCAACTTTCTTTGTGGCACTCCTAGAATCACCATGCCATTCTGGATTTCATTATACAATGCGGTTCAATAAAGTGTATAACTCATCATAAGTCATCTTAAGATCTTGACCACCTGCAGCTGAAGCTAACAAAATTTTCATATTATGGTCAAGAGCCTCTACAAAAGTATGAGTAAGTACCTTGTTGGACTAGATGGTGTGGAAAGTCCCAAAGAAGTGCCTTAAAGTGATCTCAAGCATGATAAAGATTTTTGTCTGGCTTCTATTTGAAGCACACTATCCTACTGTAAAGTCTCACAGTCTTATCAGACGGGAAAAACCTAATAAGGAATTTTTTGGCCATGTCATCCCATGATGTGATTTAATTTTCCAATTTTGCATTCAACCACTTTATTGATTCCCCAATCAGTGAAAAGAGGAACAATATCATCCTCGCATAGTTTGCATTCACACCCGTAGGAATGAATATGTCACTGATTTCTAAAAACTTTTGCAAGTGGATTTGTGGATCTTCATGTGAGAGCCCTGTGAATTGTCCACGGCTAATCAAAAGTTGTACCATATTCTGTTTAAGCTTAAAATTGCCTCCAACTTCCGACTTCTGAAATGAGGAGGTCAATTGGTGGAAAGTGGGATTTCCACTTCTCTGACTGTCCTATGGGTTGCTTATTCATCAGCCATGATGGTGAGATTCTCTTAGTCTTCTATGATTTGAGAAATACTGGGAGAAGGATTTCTTCTCTCTTTTATTGATGGAAAAGTTGCTCAGGTTCAGAGCTTAGTTCAACCAAGTCCCGATCCCTTGCCATCTTACTACTTTGGAAACCTATTTCCTGCAAATACAAAGCCAAGCCCAAGCATAAAAACAAGATAGGGACTTTCTCTAACAACTATTCAATTTGAGTTTAAATTTTAAGATTAATTTGATACAAGCATAACCAAATAGAGTTTCGAATATTGTAAATTGCAGGTAAAGTAAACAATGCGTCAAATAAAGGTCTTGAGACAATCAATGGAGTAAATCCCCGGGTTAAAGTACTTTGAACAATCATACTATGTTACTGAACGTCATTCGTTAACTTTCTTATCTTGGTTATTGATTCGTAGGGTTAATTACATGATCATGGCCTCCCGACCTCTAATCATTTACCTAATTTAAACCTTACAACTACATCATTAAGCCGGGATATAATAATCTAATTAAGTTCTTTAAGTTATCATCCTATGTTTGATTCAAGTAAGGCATCTAAGTACATCCCTTTCCTAGATGATAATTTAAATTATTTATTTCATAAAAGAATACAAACCCTACTTTGTTCATCTTCATACTCTATCTACCTATTTCTTCTCTCGAGATCAAAAGGTACACAATTGATATATTTTTTGGGTGATCTATCCATCAAATAGTTAATTAAAAGATGCACACACAATCAATAATGATAAGCAAAATTAAACAAACTTAATTCAAAATAATAGTACTCATGTTCTTAGATTTAACCTCAGAAAGAGGGCGTTTAGCCATGCATAGTCATAATCGTAATCACAAGGTTGTAATTAACAAATAAGAACATGAACGAACTAAATTAAAATAATAAAAACCTAAAATTTGAATTTGTAGCAGACCCTTAATCCTCCAAGAAATTCAAATATGTTTAAAAATGTGTACAATGATGTATTTATAACACAAGAGTGAGCCAAAGCCGTGTAGGAGTAGGATCCGACCAAGAATTGAGCAGTGGAGTGAAGGAGTCATCGCCTGCTCTAGAGCTCTGATCCAGATGGGGCTGAGCCTGTTGTAGAGCACCAATCCAGGTAGGGCGTTGCCTTCTATACAAAATCACTCCATTTAAGGTGCCACAGGCTCATAAACTCATCATACTGGAAGTTTCTTTCGTAATTTTGGTTAAATGTTGATCGTCCCACCTTTTGTCCCTTGTATTGTGGTATATTTACCATGTATTTACGGACATTATATCAACAATATATCACCATATTCATCTCACAAATCTTCATACATAATCACACACCACAAATTATAAACAACACAATTTCTATGACGATGAATCAAAACAAGAGCTAAGACTAGGTTAGTTCATGTTAATCTTCAACTTATTGTTCCACCTCTACACTAATCAAATTGAACTTTGCACATTAAAAACAAGTTATTCCACTCCTAATTACACTTTTAAACTATTTGAAAATCCTTTAAACACAATAGAATCAAACAAAACCAGTTAGACAAGCAACTAGCTCAAGCTAGTAACGCTAGTTTCCATGATTGAACTCTAAATGACTCAGTTAGGTATAAACTTGTTTAAAATTCACTTTGAAAATTGTAATAATGTACTTTGACACTTAGATGCATATTTATATCATTATCAACCCATATAGCATACGAATTTTCCTCAAAACAAGGCTAAAAAGACTAGAATTGTGACACTAGAAGGCATAAATACACCCAACATCACCCAATAAGTATGAATGATTGATAAATAGTGTGTTAAAAGTATTGAGAGCTATGTATTATATAATTTATGACCATTTTCGATAATTGACTAATAAGGGGTTAAAGTCCCAAAATATGATAATGTAGTTGAATTATATGTTAAACCAAGTATGGTAAGAATATGGTATAAGATGGTTAATGAATTGTGAATTGTTTGTGAGGGTCTTGATGACCATAATATGGGTCATGTAAAGTGTTGAATTAGTTAAACACTTAAATTCCTTAATTGTTGTATGGAATGAATGTTGATGCTTGGGCAAAGGGTTAAAGTCTAAATTCTAACTAATGCTATTAACGTCCAAATTCCAAATAATGGTAGTTGTGATGGCTTGAGGTTGAAGTACCTTGCCTTAAGAAATGGCTCAAGGTTGAAGTCCCTTGCATTATGAAATGGCTTGAGGTTTGAGTCATTTTTCTACTGAAATTGCTTGAGGTAAAAGTCCCCTACATAAAGAGATCTCTTGAGGTTAATATACCTTGCTGAATAAAATGACTTACGGTTAGAGTCCCTTGTCTAATAAATGGGAATGAGGTCGGAGTCCCTTGCCTAGATGAATATGTGTGTGGTTAGAGTCCCTTATTTGAATAACCGTGTATGCGGTTAAAGTCCTTGGCTAATGAATGTGTGAGCATGGTTAAAGCCTTTTGTCTAATGGTATGTGATTGTGGTTAAAGTCCTATGCCTAAATAGAATTGTCAAATCTAAGTGTGGAAGGTCGGAGTCCTCCATTTTATGTATAATGATTGAACATTCATGAATGTTACTAAGCCTTAATTTCTTGGTTTGCATGTGATATACCTATATGTAAGGATAAAGTATATGAATATGATTGAATATTATATATTGGCATGTTGTTGAATAATAATGCTACTTTTTCCTTATCCTTGAGTTATATGCTATCCTTCCAATCGCTAACCTTCTTCGGACGCTATGTCCCCTCACGACACAGGGACCAGAGCATCATCTTATCTTCCTGCACAGTGAATTAGGTGAACAAAATAGTTCTTTGTTAAAGCCTTTTGTCTAATGGTATGTGATTGTGGTTAAAGTCCTTTGCCTAAATTATGATTCTTTTTGTATGTTTTGAGTATATTTGTATATGATTTGTCTAATTGAACAAACTGTATTTGTAAATTTGTATTTTTTGATAATCTTTTTAGTGTGCTAGAGATTTGCAATGGAAAAAATCCCTGTATTTGCAAGCACTTTGGGGGATGGACATATGAAAATAACTATGAAGAAAAATACATCACTGATGCTATATTGTTGAGCACAAATGCATCATACAACCATCTATATGCTCTTCTGGCATCTTATATTAATGCAGATTTGAGCTGCAAAAGTATCCAAATTAAATATCAAATAACAAGTGGTGCAGGGCAAATACTTATACATAAGGACACGGTTCTAAAGGTGTATATTTTTCAAAAGAAGGAGATAAGAAAATGAGTTGTCTATCTTTGTATGTAAGTATTTTGGAGAAAGATTCTTTTAGCACATTTGCAAGGTCATCACTAATTCACTCAGAAAGTATGAATGTCTGTTACAATTTGCGTCAAGGGGTAAATACATCTATTGAGACCATAACATTAATAGTTTCTAATAATGAGAAATGTTTAGATGTATTTGAGATGGATACAAGTCATGTGATTATCTCAGATCTGTATCATAAGCATATTGAGGTCGATTAGGTATACCTTTCAATTTTTTTTAACGTTAGGTATGAAGGATTATACAATTAGAGAGAAGTTCAAACACGATCTGAAAGGTAAAGTAAGACCTGGTAAGTATATTCTACATTAATTTTTTGGGTGTTTATTGTTTGGTTAAATATGTTTGACTATATTTAATTTTTTGGATGCAGTTATATAATGTTATGCAAATTTTGTAATTTTGGCTTCTTATTTTGTACCTCGGATATCATGAAATCTGGGATGTTTAGAGTTAGAGAGTTTGAATCTGAACATACATGCTCCGTTAAATACAAGTTTATCCCAAATTGCATTCAACAAGTATGATGATAGGTGGAATTGTTAAACCAAAACTTAAATATCACAAACGAAAAATACAGTACAACTGAAATAAAAAATAACATAAAAAAGTCTTGGGCATGCATTTGACATACAGTTTATGTTGGTGGGCCAAGGAAAGAGCAATAAAAAAATTGAGGGAGAAATCATTAGCATCATGCGACTATACTTACATATTTTGAACACTAATTATCCTAGTTCACATATACGAATGAAGAAGACTACTAAAAATGAGTTCTTATATGTATTTATAGCTCTCCTTGTATTCATTAAAGGAACAAAGCATTGTAAACTTGTCGTATTAGTTGATGAAAGTCATCTAAAAGGAATGTACACTGAGATATTTGTAGCTTTCTGTACCATAGATGGAGCCGGTAAGTTATAGTTGTGATTATACAAAGCTATATGTTTATATCATATATATTAATATATTTGCAAAAATACAAATACAAATACAGTTATAAATATATATGTGCAATATATGTTTGATAATACATTTATAGTTAACTATATGTATTTCAACAGTGTGTTTCAAAAACATATGTATAAGCAACTATACAAATACACATGTATTTATGTATTATACTTAATGAGTTTTGTATGTTATATAAAGTGTGTTATATTACATAAATGTATTTATATATCATAAAAATTATATATGTATATGTGACATGAACCGAACCAAGGCCTAATGTATCAAACATCTCAAGTCCAACCAGGACCGGAGATCATCCCCAATACCCAACCATAACCGCCTTGGACCCTATGTCGGATGAATTTTGAACATATAACAAGATTAAACAAGGATAACTTAAAGACATCAAGTAAAGTCTGTAATCATAATCCAACAACCTCAATCAAAAATCAAATCGGTGCCAACCCCAATGCCAATACCAATACCCAGGTTGACACCAATACCGACACCGTCCATGCCCATAGTTGTCTGATGAAGCCTCTATCTAGAATCAATAACATCCGATCGTGACGTTCCCCTAAATATATACAAAACCAAACCAAAGAAAAAATAAAAATAAAAAAAGTCCATAGCATAAAATGGAGCCTTCCGGAGTATGGAAGCTCACCACTTCAGTCTGACTCAAAGCTATCCCTGAATCTAAGTCACTGAGTAGGAGGAATGATTGTATGGCCTGTTCCTGCATCACGTGGGGATACAACTCCCAAAGATGGTTAGCAGAGTGAACACTAACATGTACACAGGAATAAAGATAAAATAATGCCAATATTTAAAGCCAAATAAAATAACCATATACAATCACACATATACATATATATTATGATGGGATAGGGAACCGAGTTTAGAATGCATTTAAAACCTTAACCTAGGTTGAATAGCTTGACCGTCCTAAAACCACCCATGGGCTATATGGGTTCAGCTCCCCCGCTGAAAGGGCCCTAGTGCATGTTAGCCACACTACTGGAGAAAAAAACCTGAGATGACTAGTACATCTTCCAAAATATAATGTGTGACATTCATGTACATGATTAATAAGACCACCCTTACATCGGCAGACGTGAGTTTCCAGTGTCGGTTCCCCTGGGACCCCCACCTTCTATGGATTTGCTACTCAACCCTCTTTAAGCCCATATTGAAACCATTTATACGTTTCAACCATTTACCAAGGAGTCTTTCATTTAGGCATTAACCGTTGGTATTGTCACACTAAAATTAGAGCTTCCAGGTTTATGCCTTTATGCCATACCAAAACCATTAAACCAAGTTGACTCCAAAGTTTCCAATTAAAACAAAACTATGGCCACCAAGGCCTCTCCTAACCATTTAAAACCAACTGAACTAATTTAATTTCCATTACCATTTATGTAATGCAGGGATATCAAGAGTAGTCAAGTAATGTGACAATCATTCCCATTAGTATTTTAACAAACAGGTTGAGGGCACATATGTTTCAAAACCAAAACCAAGTAATTTGGGGAATCCATAATAATCCAAAATTCATTTAGCATTAACATGCATCCCACAATATCGAAATCATACAAAAAGCATGAAAGAAAACATAAATAAACCAGGAGAACCATTATTCGACCATGAACATCAAGAAAACCCCAACCATTATTTCAAATCATAACAATATCATCAAAATCATACATTAAAACACATCCCCTTTGTAAAAATAACAATGAGGTAGAAGTAACATGCCTTAGACACCAAGGAAGACGAAGAGAAACCATCCTTGAAAGCTCTAATTGTTTATCTTGAAGAAACCCTAGCCTTTTACTTGAGAGAGAGTTTTAGAGAGATTTCAAGAGTATTTGATATAGAATAATAGGTTAATGAAGCCCCAAAATTTTTTCAATGTCATGGTATAAAAGGGAGTTATAAAGGGTAAATGTCTAGAATACCCCCAACTTAAAACTATAAAATTACCGCAGGTGGTTACGAGCCGACCTCTTGAGTTATGACCACAATATACGATTCGTACCATAGAGTCATTACCAATATAATGAATTGGAAACCCATGCACTATCTACCATACGACTCCCTAATCCCCACTCGTGACCAGACTATACAACTGGTATGTTACAGTCGTACCCAAGACAGAAACCAAAGGGATTGAACACTGGACAACATATGACTTGAGCTTACCACTCGTACCCTATTTTCACAGCTCTTATTGAGCCACTCGTACTCAGAGCCAAGTCAAGTCACTAAGTTACTGATTTGATTAAGGGCCCAACCAAACAAACTATCACCATCCCTAACGACCTTTACCCACCAAACCATAACCACAATAGAAACCCAACCACCTTTCACTAGTCTCTTAACAACTAGGGTCCCCTGAACCATACCCATACCATATGACTTTTATGGTGAGTGGTTACAAGGATATTAAGCTCAAAGCTTAGGAATTTTTTAAGGGTCAAAACCCAGAGTGTTTTAATATGTAAATATTGGATGTACATAATCGTGAAAAATATATTTATATATGCAGGGTATATATTTTCTTGAGCATATAGTGTACTTGATTCAGAAAATGATGTATCTTGCACATGATTCTTTAAGAATCTCAAATAAGCATACGGTGAAAGAAACTTATGTGTGTGGTTTATGATCAAAATGAAAGCATCATAAAGGCTATTTTTAAGGTGTATAAAGATCTACCTCAATTGTATGGATGTGACATTTATGAGGAAATATGGAAAAATATCGAAAGTCACTTGATGCGTTATCTGAGATCTTATACAATGATAAGATCATATTTGAAGCCTGAATTTCATAACCTAACGAAAAAGGTGGAGGCCGTTGATGTTAGAGTGAAGCATTACTTCGAATTCACATGTTACAAAAAGTAGGCTAGGATATATGCACCAGTTCATAGGGGCGGGACTTTGACATACAAAATTGCTGAGTCAATGAATATTGCACTTGTATTAGCTAGAGAACTACCCATATAGAATTTTTTAGAGGAAGTTAGGTTGGTGTTTGGTAAATGAAACTACAAATATAGACAGGGGGCTTCATATATATTCACAACACTCATTGAAAAATTTAATAAAATACTAAAGAGAATGAGGCCGAGTATACATGTATGATGGTATGATTGTATACATTTGTCTCCACATTTGTATTTGTCCATATACATTTTTATTTTTCATAAAGTGACCTATATTCTATTGGTATATATAGTTACTATAAGTTATTACAATTATATGTATTTTGTTGAAGAAAAAAATACAACTATATGTATTTATTTGACTAAATATTTTTTCACTGAAAACTGTGTCCACATATATCTATATTTGACTTTTTTAAATTATTTTTTTCTTTTAAAATATCAAGTTGTACCAGACACAAAGTATGTATACACAGTACATGATAAAGAAAAACATTTTGTTATTTGTGTCAAGATTAAAACATGTTCTTGTCACGCATTCTAATTAGATGAGATACCATGTGCACATGCTTGTGCAGTCCTAAATAGCAAGAATTTTACAAAGGGACTATATTGCTCTGATTTATACAAGACAAAACTGTATTGAGAACATATGATGTTTTAATTTATCCTTTACCACACAAAGACAATTGGGTAATTTCAAATAGCATACAGAATGAGGTAGTACTACCCCTAAAATACAAGCAACCCCCTGAAAGACCTCCAAAGAAAGATCATAGAATTAGGATGAAATATGTTTAGGAGGAAAATCATCAATTCATATAGTGCTTATGGGTTTAAGGGTCCCAATAGGTGTGCGTGTAGGAAATATCATAAATTTTGAATTTATTGTGATGTTTCGTTCATTCAATGTATTTTTTTCGCAATTCATAACATTGAACTCATCTGAATATGTGATTAATTTTGAAATGACAATTATGTTTGATGTATTAGAATACATATTAACATGTGTGCCACTACACTTGCTACTTGTAGATACTGTACATATGTATGTAATTGAATATGTAAAATTACATATTCATATATGTTCAGAAAAATAGAAATACATATTCATATATTCTGAATAATACATATGCAGTTACAAATATGTATATGCAACTGTGTTTTTAAAAAATACATATACAGTTAACTTTATTGAGAATAATTGTGTTTAAAAAAGTACATATACAGTTAATTGTATATATTTGCAACTGTGTTTGAAAAAATAAGAGAAAACATAAGAGTATATTTGCACTTATACATTTATTTACAGATATATATCTATATAAATATGTATATTCACATTTAAATACATATGAATGTAAATCTACAAGCACAAATACGTATATATACAAATATAAATGTTGTTCAACTAAATATGAATATAAAAATTGAAACTACATTTGTATTTGCATATACAACTATCTAAACCTACCGTACATTATTAATACATATCTAACTACATTACATATACAAATACATCTACAATCACCTATATATATTTACAGCTGTGTTTGAAATACATATAAATACAATTGTGTAGCTGCGCAACTAAGTAATTCATATGTAATATCTGAATATAAACCTGTATAATCACATATTAATACATACGTAATTACATATATATATATATATATGTGGAAGAAATACAAAAAGTGAAAAAATAGAAATAGGACAAATATTCATCATACAACTACAATGAAAACTTTATATTCAATTTGATAAATGCCATTCTTTAAAATAGAAAAACATAACTGTCAAATTCAAGTAACTTTTCAAATGAAACCTAAAAGTAAGATATGAAACTTAACAACTACACCATTACACCACTGTCAACCTATATTTTAATATTGTCAAATACAAAATACAAATATAACACCATCAAACATCAAGAATTTCTGTGTCGTTTGTTATCTTGATTTCCCTAACAAGCCTCATTGGTGTTGCGTCGTCACTTTGAGCATCAACTTCTAATTTTCTTAAATCAGAGTCCCACATAAGTAAAACATATTTTGTACAAAGCAAGTCAGACTTGAACTCAATCAGAGGAACGCCTTCTCCATAAGTAAGGCATTCTGCATATGGAACCTATACAATCCATAATTCCTACAAATACATTAAGTAATAAATTAGAATATAATTTATATAAATTTACAGACATATCGTAGGTATATGTATATTACAGAACTTACAAGCTGTCACTTGATTGTTGAGGCAAATCCTCCACATAACACACTTCAAAGAGGTCCAACTTATCTTTATATTTTGGATGGTTATCAAGACCAATAACCTTATTTTCATAGAAATTACTAACATGGAGACATATAGTTATAATATTTGTTAATTTTTCAATTTCAACAAGGACAATGACATCATGATCAACAATAGAGAATGAATCATATATGAAGATGCATCTTTTTGTAAATGATAAAACAATAGAACCCAATGATCTCTCTTATTTACATTGATAGAAATAAAAATATTATCAACTGTATGCCATGGTAATGTAGCATACATACAGAATCCATTTATGTATTCATTGAGATAGTACTTCTGTCCATCCGCATTAAGAGATAAATCATCCATTATGTAAATTGCTAGAACATTGTTAACTATGTTCTTGAAGTTAGAATCTACTGTGCTGAATTTGTGTGTGCCATAAGACTCATACTTGGACTTCTTCCGCCAGTAGTAGAAGCAAACATCAATTTTTTGCAGTAAAAAATACATATAGAAAAATCACTTAGTGTATATAACATGTATGTATGATAATGATTTTAGCATCATAAGATACATATAGAGTCTATCCAACACAATCCATTTTGTAAAATCAACTTTTATCTTTGATTGTTTGAACACCCAAGAGCATAATTTATATGACCAACTTATTCCTCTTATAGTGTTCCTTTTTGCCCCTCCTATTAAGTTATTCAATACATTGCAATGTTATGAACAAAGAAAAATAAAAGAATAATACATGTCAGTAGCATGAAATTTAAGAAGGTCCTCTGAAAGTCACTTTAAGAACTTGTTAGTAACATTAGTGTCTTGTATCCCATGAATTGGGTGAGATATAAAAGGATGTTTCTAAGAGAATATACGTCGTGGACTTGATGATCTACCTTTATAATTACACACAAAAATGTTTGCTACACAAATAGATACAAATTGTAAAAATATAATATATAAATACTGTTAAAAATAAAAATACAGTCTAACACTACATAAACAAAAACACCAGTTATTATAAAAAATACAAATATGAAATATAAATACAAGTCTTAATGGATATCAATACAACATACATATTTGCATAGACATCAAAATACAAATAAAAGTATGCAGTAACATCACAATACAAATATAAAGTCCATATTTGTTGGGACATCACAAATACAAATAGAAGTCTCCATTCACAATGCAAATACAAAATACATATGTACAATGACATCACAAATACAAATACAAGTCTACGGGCATATCACAATGCAAACACAAAATACGTATCTACAGGGAAATCACAAATACAAATACATAGATTTTGCCCTAAGAATACATTACACTCCAAATGCATAAGTACCGCTGTTTAAATAATAAGTATATAAGTTAGGGTACTTACCAACTTCTAAATCAAATTTTATTGAGTATGATGGCTCATTGAATCTAAACGGTCGCCAAGTCCTTGTCATAACTACAAGATCTTGTTCTTCAACATTGGCTGATGAATATACGATGATGTTTCTTTTAGGATTTAGGAAGGTATTAAGACTAGGGAGAAGCTCATCAAAAATTGTGAATTGTGAATCAGATAAAACTAGTTTACCTTTTTTTAGGGCTGATTACACATTCCTGGACATTGGTGTCTTAATGTGCTCCTTTGAATATATTTTTACCGTATTATGTCCTAATGAATTTGAACTCACACCCGCACCCTCTTTCGTGGTCTATAAAATAAGCTAAAACAACTTAGAATGTTGTGATATTTCTAAATGAAATTAAGTCTAACAGGTATGTATATTTCATATCGAAGACTTCTGTTGAACAATCAACTCTAAATTGATGCTTCAAATCAGCTTATTGTATAAGTAGAATTATTAATCAGATGCATCCTTTGGTTGATCAACCTCAATTTTAGTGGGGATGATACTATAATGCAGATCCTGGTCAGTATTTCCCTTTAAAACACATAAAAAAAATAAAAGAAAATCAAATAATTCTTAATTTTATTTATAAATATTGCAAATATATAAATCAAATATTTACCAATGATCCATTAGTCTTCTTATTCGGATCATGCACCACATTAGGACTAGAGTGCTGGGGTGATGTTGTCATAGATCAAATTAGGGCCTGGCCATGATAGGCATCCCAAACCAACCAAGGCTTGAGATAACCTGTAATACCCCATACTAATCCTATCTCGATTCAGCTCTTAGTTGCATGCTTATGGGGCTTAAATATTGAAATTTTTACTAAGTATTGGGGACAACTATTTTCAAGATCCATAAACTTTGAGGATTTTCATTTTGGTATTCCTAACCCTGAGATATTTGATTTTGAGTTAATTTACGTTCAGGGATGTAAAAAGTATGTTTTGTGGTGTTTTGGATTTTTTGGACAAGGTTTGGGTCACGTTTGGTTCACAAATCCAATAAGTCACCGCGATAGGGCTGCGTTGCGATGACATTCCCTTTAAAACATACACCACATCATGATGAGCTTGTAAATATCAGTCCAGTTGCAAATTAATTCCTTAAGGGGCAATTAAGTCTTGTCCCCTCAATCTAATCCATCATAACTTGAATTAAAGCTTCAGTTAGGGTAGTATTTGTCCATCTTCTCTTATTTTCTCTCACAAATAAACCTTCTCCTCCCCCAAGATTATCAAATTCCATTACTCTCTCTCTCTAAGGAAGCCAAGAATTCAAGTTCCCAAATCCAAGAACCTTCAAGAAAGCATGGAGTTTGGTGATTCTCTTTCAAGATTAAGGGTTTAAGGTATGTAGGAGTTCATCCATGGGTCCTCTTTCACCCATGGAGCCCAAAAAGCTTTTCTTTAATTAAAGATATGAACTTTCCCTATTGTTTATGAAGTATCATATGTTCAAGATGAATTTAAATCATGATTTCCTTAGTAATTTGACTAAATTCTTTTCCAAGGATGTTTTCATGAAAATTTAGGTTATGTCATGCTTTAAGTTTCAATTCCCATGACTTATCCAATTGAATTTTATGTTATAATATCAAATTATGAACTTTTCCATGTCTACAAGTGTTTTCAAATGAATTAATCTATTTATGCTTTAAGTTGCAAGTTTCTATGTCCTATTCTATTAATTTCATATTAAATCCCCAACTTATGAATTTAGTCATGCACCCATGTTTCTTTAACATGTATACCATATTCCCATGTTCAAATTCATGACTCTTATGTATTTGACGAAATGTCTAAATGTTGAGTTTTAATCAATGATCCTTTATTATGGTTTTTAAAGCTTCATATGTCCTTATTGTTATTTTCATTCAGTGCTGGAGGGTTATATACACCTGTACTTAGCTGTTTACATAATTTCAATATCTTCAGAATGATTTTAAATAAACCATGAGCATTGTCATTCAGTTAGTACCATGATCAGTTGTTTACTCAGTTAAGCTTAGTTCAGCCTAGTAATTAGTGGCATTTAGTTGGGAGTAGGATTTAGCACTGAGCAAACCCAAGGATGGGGGATCACTTGCCAGTAGAGGATACCTTTAGTAGCAGTCCCTTAGTTCCTAAACTATATAGACAACATAGGTAAGAGATATTAACCTGCCAGTTGAGGATTGATAAAGTGTTTACCTGTCAGTTGAGGGTAACACATATCTTATTAGAGCACCTGCCAGGTGAGGGTGACTTATTAGTCATTTAGGACTTTTTTTAGTAGATCCACATAGCCAATGTTAGTACCCGTGGCACGGTACTAACACCCTTCCAACTGGGGTAACAGGTTGGACCCCGATTAGCTCAGATTAGGGCATATTGGTTAGATGATACCTCCCAAAGTCTCAGTTCAACATTCAGTACAAAATTTAGTTCAAGTTTGCTAGACCATGGCATACAGTTCATCAGTTAGCATATAATTTATCAGTTATTTAGTTACCAAATTTTAGTTTTTTAGTTTACAGATTATCTTAGAATTATGCTTATTCTGGGTCTTGCATTCTCAGATATTATAGTTTTTATTCATTCATGCTTAGTTATCTAATGTTATTCAGTTAGTCTTATCTCATATGCATAGTACCCTATAGTTTTAGTCTAGTTATTCAGACTAAGTATAGTTCAGTATTGCATGATTAGTATTCAGTCATTAGCTACTCAGTGTTCGGATATCAGTAGTCCTTATTCATATAATAACTACTCAGTATATAGGCATTACTTATCCATTTACTAAGATTTTAATCATTTTGTCACCCAGTCATCAATTATTCAGTTAATCAGATCAGCTCGGTACATGTATGTTTGGTTTCGCATGTTCATGTATTCATGTTTTATCGTATTCCAGCTTCAGTTCTACTCATCCTAAAAAAGTAAATCTTTAAGAAACTAAGTGTAATGATTCACCAGTTGTAAGATTATGTTTGATACTCATGTTTTAAGCTACTTTAGTCACTTGGTGAGTCTACTTACACTCAGTATGATGTTTTAAGATTACGTATAAAATTAGTTTTACTTATTGTGTTCACGCTACTTAATCAGTATATTCCAAAAGTACTGATCCACATATATGTCTGTGTGGCTACATTATTTTATAATGTAGGTACCAGTTGTAGTCTGCACATCATGACTAGACAGTTGCAGTTTCCAGCCAGCAGGTGATAAGTTCTCCTATTTTGGGGAATTTAGTCAGATGTTGTACATGTATTTTTTTGATTTCTTATATGTATTGATTAGTGGTAGTTGGGTTCATGTCCCAGTTATCTATAGTCAGTATTATAGAGTCTTTATAGATGTCAATCAGAGTCAGTCATGTAATTTCAGTTCTCTCTTCAGTTTTATTAAATTATAAATTATTTTAGTATTATAATTCTTCTCAGATTTTGTCATGATTATATTTCCGCACTGCAGAACCAGTTATTTAATATATTATAAATCAGTTGCTTATCAGTGTGCCAGTTCATGGATTAGCTTGGGATCACTTGTAGTTCCAAACACCATGTTACGATTAGGGGGTAGTCTTGGGTCGTGACATGACCCCTAGACTTACCTCAATAGCATAATAGTAACAATAAACAACAAAAGCCAACCAAGATAATAAGAGATATGTAAGTCAAAAGATTGTTTGAGAGTCAAAATCCAAATCCATGATAATATCCCAACACTGTCCACAAAAGCCTTTAATCCAAAGATTACCAACCAAGTCGAGACATGACCCCAACTATATCAAAATAAATCTAAAAGTACTGGAATAGTAGATAACACTAAGATAAATAAGGCCTTTCAAAAGATGGAGGGCTTACTACTTCAACTGCTATACAACCAAAATACCAAACCACCTAATGCTGCACAGGGTTACAAAAAAGCCCTTGAAAACTACATCATGAAATGATGTAGTTGTTAGGTACGGTCAGTATGACGAGTACTAGTATGGAAGTTAAGGAAAGGGATAAAACATATACACTTACCAATAATCCAATAATAAATCACATGCACAATAATTATACATATATATATATGATGTTGGGGTAGGGGAAAGGGACATGAAACATGGTTGTCTGACTATTTTTGGGTCCAAAAATGACCCTGAATGCTCTCCAAAAATCTTGAAACTCTTTTCGTACAACCCTTATCATGATTCAAGTAAAAAATTATCATTAAACACATAGAAGGATCCAAAATAAATTAGTCAAATTTATGGGGTCTCACATTATCCCTATAATACCCCAGGTTTTGAACTCTGAATTTTTTTCAGTAATGGTGCTTATTGCTCTGGGTACGACTCAAGCGACAAGTCATGAAGACTCATTATGAGTCGTACAGAGATAATCATGGTCTAACAAGTAAGGTTTCCTTAATTTTTTATCATGATCACGACTGGGATGATACGAGTCATAAGGTAATGTCACGAGTCATGGTGATGGATTCATTAACTTACCATTGAGATGGCCTAAGGTTTTTATCTTGGTAATGACTAGACTTCACAAATTGTAGGGTAAGGTCATGAGTCGTAGGGTGGGAATTGTGACCAAGCCAATAAGGAGGCCCTAAGTTTTTGCCCAGTCTATTATTCTTGGTGACGACTCGTAGCCAGTGATCATGAGTCATTACGTGACCCGTAATGACTGGGAGTGATTTTCCTGCACGATTCCATTAAGGTTAATTTGATATTTTCGTCTCCCTTACACTATTCCCATAACTTAAAGCATTTCCTTAGTCATATTTCCACCTATTAAACATAACATAAACACTCTCTGCTCTCTCAAATTCCCAAGTCATGAACAAAGCTAGCTTTCTAAGGGTTGGTCAACTAAGGCTCAAAAGGTAGTCTCTTCCCCAAGTTCTTGGTGTTTTCAGGCATGTATCTCTCTCCTTAAACTTGTATTTTTATCTTGTCATGTAATATTTTGGTATTCATATGGATTTAATATTTGTTTTAGAATTTGCGTTAAGGGTTCTAGATGACTATCATTTAAATGGTATTCTCATGGTTTACATTCATTTGTTTATGCTTTATGAAAGGATTTTGGAACTCATCGAGTGCATGGGCATAGTGAATAGAAGGGGGTTATAGGTTCCCCCAAATTTTATGATTTTTCATTTGGAATTTGTATTAACCTCAACTCACTTGTGAAAAAACCTATATTTTGGACGTTGAAAGTTTCTTGAGCCTTGAGCTCACTGTCTTGGTTACGAATGGACCTAGGAGTCGTAAGGTGTCTTCACGACTTGTTAGGATGAGTCGTAACCAAATCAAAAGTTGGTGGCTTGACTCTACTCTGAGTATAAGTGGCTTACTAAGATCCATAAGGTTATGTTATGAGTCATTAAGTGCAATCATAGAGAGTCCAATGTATTCCCTAATTTGGGTTCTTTGCTGACTACGACTAGACCCTACAAGTTATAGGGTCTCATTACGAATGGGTTGGTCAAGTCGTAAGTCTGACAATGTATGGGATCCTAGTCACTATCGTAGTTACGACTCTTGGTAATGAGTCATAAGTTATGGTAACGAGTCTATGGTTGACTCATAGTCAAAGGCAACACTTTATTAGTTTTTAAGTGAGGGCACTCTGGACCAGTTCCCACTTTAACCCCTTGGACCCCATGACTTAAAGCCTTCCTTAGGACTTTATTATCACCCCATTCCTGATAAAACACTCCCAAATTTCTCTCTTAAACTCTCTGTTCGGCTAGGTTTTTAAAGAAAGTGATCATCTAGAGTTCTAAAAATGCAATCTCTTCCAAATTTCTTGGTATATTAGGGATGTTGCTCTTTTATCATCGTCAATTTTGTAAAAACATGTGATTTAAAGTATTTTAATGAGATATTGATGTTGGGTTTTGAACTATAGTTTGAGGGTTTTTAATATAAATTGTTTAAATGTTTTTCCATGCTATCTATAAAACTATTATGCTTAAATTGATAGTTGGTAAATGCATTGGAGTGCATGGGAATGGTGGATGGAAACATGGGTACAAAGGAATCTCCAAATTAATTGGTTTGGTATGAAAATTGGTACAACCTCAACCCACTTGCATACTTGATTTTGGTTCATGCATTATTACTTGGTTTAGTTTGTTTCTTGAAACTAACGCATATCATAAATAGTGAATTGATTAGGGATAGTTTTGAAAACCTTGTGGGGTACACAAAAATCCCCTAAGTGATTTTAATAATATTATCTGTGGGGAACATGAGAATCTCCTAAGTGTTGGCTAATAAAATTGTTTGCAAGCTATGGTCGGTATGATGATGCCACTTAATAATGCCTTAATGTTTGACTCCTAGAATAGGTGGTTGGATTATGTGTTACGT
>NC_061111.1:174925916-175088862 GCF_002878395.1 Capsicum annuum
AACCTACTAACTCTATTTAATCTACCTAATCCGCGCACCCCCCTATAAATGCAGTTAAAGGACCTTCTAGACAAGAGATTCATCCATCCTAGTGTGTCCCCATGGGGTGCACTGATACTATTTATGCGTATGAAGAATGGCTTCCTTCAGATGTGTATTGACTACTGGCAATTGTATAAGGTGGTGATAAAGAATAGGTACCCTCTCCCAAGAAAAAATAATTTGTTCGATTAGTTACAGGGTGCTAAGTTTTTCTCCATGATTGATCTTCGGTCTGGTTATCTTCAGTTAAAGATTAGGGAAGCGAATATCCCTAAGATTTCCCTTAGAACTTGGTACGATCATTTTGAATTTTTGGTGATGTCTTTTGGCTTGACTAATGCCCCGATGACATTTATGGACTTGATGAATAGGGTTTTTGGTTAGTTTCTGGATTTGTTAATCATCGTGTTTATAGATGATATTTTGGTATATTCCAAGAGTGAAGCAGATTATGCTGATCACCTCTACATTGTGTTGCAAAGCTTGAAAGATTAGCAATTGTATGCTAAGTTCTCTAAGTGTTAGTTTTGGTTGAAAGTTGTTACTTTTCTAGGTCATGTCATTTCTAGTGAATGGATTATTGTTGATCCATAAAAAGTTGCAGTAGTTAAGAAGTGGCCAAGGCCTATGACTCTAATCGATATTCGAAGCTTCTTAGGTTTAGCAGGTTGCTATAGAAGGTTTTTAGAGAGTTTCTCGACTATAGCTGCCCCGTTTACTAAGTTGACCTAGAAGAATATGGAGTTCTTATGGTGTGATGCTTGTGAGGGTAGTTTCGAGAAGCTAAAAAATAAGTTGACTTTAGCTCCAGTTTTGACTCTGCCTGAAGGCAATGATTGATTTGTGGTTTATTCTGATGCATCCCATTTAGGACTTGGTTATGTGTTGATGCAGCGTGCTAGGGTGGTGGCCTATGCTTCTAGGCAGTTGAAAGTTCATAAGAAGAATTATTCGACTCATAGCCTAGAGTAGTTGGACGTGGTGTTCGCATTGAGGATTTGGCATCACTATTTTTATGGAGTCCATGTAGATATCTTTTCTAATCATAAGATCCTACAATATGTGTTCACCCAGAAGGAGTTGAATCTCAGGCAAAGGAGATGGCTTGAGTTGATAAAGACTTTGATATGAGTCTTTATTACCACCCAGGTAAAGCAAATATGGTTGTTGATGCTCTTAGCAGGTTTTCCATTGGGGATCTTAGCTCATGTGGATGAGGAAACTTGGGAGTTGGTTAAAGAATTCACTATTTAGCCAACTTAGGAGTTCGTCTCTTGGACTCTGAGGATGGTTGGGTATTTGTGCAAAAGATGAGGAAGGCATCCCTTGTTGCTGAACTAACGGAGAATCTAGTATTGGGATCCTATCTTAATAAAGATTAAGCGGGATGCGGGACAAAAACGGTTTGTAGGTTTTGAGATTGGTGGAAATGCTATCTTGAGGTACCAAGGTAGGTTATGCGTTCCCAACATTTATAGATTGTGAGATAGGATCTTGGCTAAGGCTTTTGAATCATGTTATACTATTTATCCTAGTTCAAAGAAGATGTATCATGGTCTTAAGAAAATTTATTGGTGGTACAATATAAAGCGAGAGGTGGCCAGTCTTGTAGCAAAATGCATGGTGTGTCAATAAGTGAAGGTTGAGCACTTGAGGCCCAGAGTATTATATCAAGAGATTGAGTTTCCTGTATGGAAGCGGGAGATAATTAATATGGATTTCATTACTGGTTTTCCTCGGTCTCGGAATTAGTTTGATTTCATCTGGGTTATTGTGGATAGGATGATGAAGTCACTCATTTCTTATCAGTAAGGACTAATTGTTCTACTAAGGATTATGCGACGTTGTTCCTTTAGAAGATCGTAAAGTTGCATGGTGCTCCTGTTAGTATTATTTTAGATCATGGTACTCAGTTCTCATCATATTTTTGGCACCCATTTTAGAGTGGTTTGGGGACCAAAGTGAGCCTTAGTACCGCCTTTCACCCGTATGAAGATGGGCAAGCAGAAAGAACAATTCAGACATTGGAAGACATGCTCCAAGATTATGTAATTGATTTTGGTGGTTGCTGGGTTGACTACTTTTCCCTCAGTGAATTTGCTTATAACTATAGTTACCAATCTAGGATTGGTACCGCATTTGAGACGTTGTATGGTAGAAGGTGTAGATCTCCTATTAGGTGGTTCAATGTTGGTGAGGCTAAGATGTTTGGCCTGAATTTGGTTCACCAAGCTATGAAAAAGGTGAAGGTGATTCGGGATAAGCTTAACACCGCTCAAAGTTGCCAAAAGTCTTATGCGGATGTGAAGCGAAGGGACTTGGAATTTGATGTAGGTGATTGGGTGTTCTTGAAGATTTCTCTTATGATGGGAGTAATGCGGTTTAGGAAGAAGGGGAAACTTAGTTCTCAATACATTGGCCCATAATTGATACTGAGAAGGGTTGCAAATATTGCATATAAGTTGGATTTTCCCTCTAGTATGGGTTTTTTTTTCACCCGGTGTTTCATGTATCCATGTTATAGAAACGTAGGTGATCCTTCATTGGTTGTTTCATTAAAGAGCATTGGTGTATCAATTCCCTATACTGTAAGGAGGTCTCGGTGAGGATATTGGAATGGTAAGTCCATCAGTTACGGATGAACGATGTGGCTTCGGTAAAGGTCCTATGGCGAAACCAAAAGTTCAAGAAAACTACTTGGGAAGTCGAAGAGGACATAAAGTCTAAGTATCTAATCCTATTCCCTATTCTAAAAATTCATGCTTAAGGTATGTGTTGCTCCTAACATCTTTATTTTTTGAGGGTTTTAAAGGTAAATTAGAGGAATATGGAGTTAAATCATACTAGCAATTGCCCTTTCCTATCATTTGAGGACGAATGATCCAAGTAAGGGAGAATTAAAACACCCCAAATTTTATCCCTTGAAAATTTCTAGAGACTTGAGCTCACTGCCTTGGTTACGACTAGACGCTCGGAGTCATAAGGTATCTTGAAGACTAGATGGAATAAGTTATTAGTAAATGAGTAAGTTGGTGGCCTAACTCTGCTCTGAGTATGAGTGGCTCACTAAGAGTCGTAAGTTTATGTATTGAGTCGTTAGGTGCAATCGTAGGTTGTTCAGTGTATGCACCAATTTGTGTTTTGTATCGACTATGACTAAACACTACGAGATGTAGGGTCTTATTATGAATGGGTTGGTCATGTTGTAAGGTCGACAATGTATGGGGTCCTAGTCATTATCTTAGTTAATACTCATGGAAACGAGTTGTAAGGTGTGGTAACGATTCGATGGTCGACTCGTAGTCAAAGGCGATATTTTTTTAGTTTTTAAATATAGGCACTCTGGACATTTCCCACTTTAATCCCTTGGATCCTATAACTTAAAGCTTTCCTTGGGACTTCATTATCACCTCATTCCCAATAAAACACTCCCAAAATTCTCTCTTAAACTCCCTGTTCAAGCTAAGGCTAGGGCTTCAAAGAAAGCAGTCATCTACGGTTCTAATGGTGCAATCTCCTCCAAATTTCTAGGTATTTTAGGCATATTACTCTTCCTCATGGTCAATTTTTTAAAAGCATGTAATTTAAAGTATTGTTCATGAGATATTGATATTGGATTTTGAACTATGGGTTGAGGGTTTTAATATAAATTAATTAAATAATTTTCCATGATATCTATGAAACTATTATGCTTAAATTAATGGTTGGTAAATGCATTGGAGTGCACAGGAATGGTGGATGGAAATAGGGATACAAATGAATCCCCAAATTAATTGGTTTGGTATGAAAATCGGTACATCCTCAACCTACTTGCATACTTGATTTTAGTTTTTGAATTATTACTTGGTTTGGTTTGTTTCTTGAACCTAATTCGTAGCATAAATGGTTAATTAGTTAAGGATAGTTTTGAAAACCTAGTATGTTAAATGGGAATCCGTAAAGTGATTTTAATAATATAGTCTCTGGGGTACATGGGGATCCCCTATATGTTGTCTAATGAAATTGCTTGTAAGCTATGGCCGGTATAATAATCCCACTTAATAATGCCTTAATATTTAACTCCTGGAATTGGTGGTTGGATTATGTGTTACATGTTTTAATTAGGCAATAATGGGAGTTGTGTTAGCTAGCCGTGAAGGTGTGAGTCCGAAGGACTGATACTAGAAACTCATGTTTAATGACATGAGGGTTGGTCTTGATGACTATATATATATATCATGGAGTGTAAATGGTACAAAGGAATCCTCGGTCATCTATGATATCTCCGATTTGTGCGGCTAACACACATTGGTGCCTGTTCAGGAGGTAACACTGGACCCATATAGTCCGTGGGTGGATTTGTGATGGTAAATCTACACAAACTCAGATTACAGTTTTAAATTTCATTCTAAGCCCGTAACCTATCCCAGCATTATATATATATATGTACATACATGGTTGTGCATGGATGTGTACTTGCACTTTGGTTTGACTTGGTTTGAATCGACGGCATTATTTTATCCTTATCCTTGAGTTACATACTAGAGTTCACCTTGCTAACCATCTTTAGATGTTGTATCCCCGTGCAATATAATAACTGGCCATACTTCTACCTCTCCTACACTTTGACTAGGATTCGAGATCAGCTCATGAGTCAGCCTAAAGTGGTGAGCTTTCACACTTTGGAAGGCCCCATTTCATGCTATGGATGTCTTTATGTCTTTACTATTTCTTTTGGTTTTGGTTTTGGCTATGGACGGGGGCATGTCTCAATTGGATATTCTTTAGTTTCAATTAGAGGCTTTGTCGGACTACTGTGGACATGGGCGGTATCAGTGTCAGTATCGGTA
Organism: Capsicum annuum; assembly: GCF_002878395.1. Classification (NCBI taxonomy): domain Eukaryota; kingdom Viridiplantae; phylum Streptophyta; class Magnoliopsida; order Solanales; family Solanaceae; genus Capsicum; species Capsicum annuum. Next base: position 174,930,788 of record NC_061111.1, read on the forward strand.
TTGGTTGGTTATTTGATTATTAGTGGTTGGTTTTAGTTATAAACTTATCATAATGTCATTAAATTGATATTCTCTTATCTTGTTATATGTTCGAAATTCCTCTAACATGGTTATAACGAGGTCAATAGTTGGGTATTAGGGGTGGTCTCTGGTCCTGGTTGGACTTGAGATACCCGACATGGCCAAACACTAGTTCGGGTCGTGTCAGCTTTCTTAATTGGTTTCTAAAGATGGACAATTACATGGTTTTGCTTACTGTACTAAACTATTGCATTACATTAATGGATAATTGGATAAAAATAATTTTGAAAGGCCTTGGTGGCCATGGATTAATTTTTAAATTGGAACTTTGGAGTCTTATGGCTAATTGGTTTAGCTTGGCATAATGGAATTGACTTGCAAGCATAATTTATTGGTATGAATATACTATTTGGTAAATGCTTTAATGGATGAATCCCTGGTTAAATAGATGGATTATGTGTAAATATTTTAATTTGGGCTTAAAGTGGGTTGTGTAGCTCGTCGTGGAAGGTGTAAGTCCTCAGGGGACCGATACTAGAAACCACATTGTCCGGCATGGGGGCCTTAGTGGACGTATGCATAGTTCACACTTTATATATATATTTTTGAATAACTGAGGTTGAGGATTCCCTGGCCCTTTCGTGGATTTCTCCTTTTCATGTGGCTAGCATGCGCTGGAGCCCTTTCAGTGAGGGGAGATGAACCCACATAGTCCATTGGTGCCATTAGGATGGTTAGAGTTACACAGTCCAGGTTAATAGTTTTGAACCTCATACTAAACCTTGTTCCCTATTCCAACACTTTTATATATATATATATGCATGTCTGTGAGCATGTACATTGAGTTTGGATTTGATTCTAAAATGGTATTATTTTATCCCTACCCTGAGTTATATGCTAGCACTCACCCCACTAACCGTACCCGAATGCTATATCCTTTCATGTTGTAGGGTCCTAGGGGTTTCTTCTATTTCTTTGTGCAGTGTTAGGTGGCCTGCTTCGTTGGTTGGTTCACGGTGAAGTGGCGATCTTCCATCCTCTAGAAATCTTAGCCATTCCTTTAGTTTCTTTCCAGACTTTTGAATCAAAGATTTCCCATTAACATTTTCATTATCATTGTCACTGTTATGGTCAGGGGCATGTCCCACCTAGTTTGATAGTCGGATTGGTTTAGAGGCTTTTAAGAACATGTTTGGATTGGATGGTGTTGCCAACTCTTAGATCTTATTTTTTAATAACATTAACATATTGAATCTTTATTCTCTATTGTCTTCCGCTTTGTGATTATTAGGATTATGCATGTATTGTACATGCTATGGGGGTGGTCTCCATCCCACGGTGGATTTGAGATACCCTTCACGGCTAGGCACGGGGTCGGGCTGTGACAAGTTTGGTATTAGAGCATAGGTTTAGGGTCATTGGGTGTCCACAAAGTTGTGTCGAGTAGAGTCCTTTTTATGGGTGTCTAGCGCACCACACTTTTAAGGGGAAGGATATAATGCATTTGGGAATGTTTCCCTTTCTTGTGTTCTATTGCGAGCTATAGAGTTTAGGGTCATTTATCTGAGGTGGATTTATGCACCTCAGTGTCGTTATTCAGGTTTATTTAGCTTAGTTTGGAGTACTTATCTTCTGCTAAATGAGTAAATCCTTACGTAATTGAGAATCTAAGTGTTAAACTACTTGAGTATAATGTTTAAGGTGTGTTTCAAACAAGTTATAGAATCAATTTGGCCACTTAGAGTTTAGACGAGAAAACTAGTGTTACTAGTTTGAAATATGTGTTGTTCTAGTTGATTTCGATAGATTCTAGTATGTGTAATGAGTTAATAGTGTATCATTGTGTAATTATGTGTGGAATAACTTTTTTATAGTGTTTAAGGTTCAACTGAAACAATCCAATAAACAAAACTTTAAGTTAAAGATCAAAAGGACAAAACTAGTACTCTTAGCTTCAGTTACTAGTTCATCCTTTTGGTTTGTATGTTGTCTTGAGCTCTAAATTATAGTATTTGATGATATAGGGTGATTTTTTAGTTTATAATGATGTTATATGGATGATATAAAATCTTGAAATCAATTGTAAACGACATCACAAGTCTTGGAATGGTTGGACAAACACTTGGGACAAGACTTGACCAAAAATGGACGTTTGGAGTCAATGGCATGCCACATACCTTAGAAACTACTTTAGGTATGTGAAATGGCCTTGGGATCATCCTAAATGACTAATTATAGTATCTCACTATAATTAGGGCGTGACAAGGTGCCTAAGAACCATGATAAGGGCATGGCACAACCCTAAGTCAAAATCGACAACTTTGTTCCTACTATAAATATGACACTTAGTTGTTATGTTTGACAACTTGGACGACCTTAGGACTTGGAGATAGGCTGGATAACACTTCAAATAGGGTTTTTATTCCATTAATTTGGTTTTTTTATGGATGTTAATATGTATTAATCTATCGTGATTACGTTACGTCCATGAGCGGCTTAATACCCTTTTCTGAGGTTAAGGCTAAGAACATGAGTTCTATTGTTATAAATTGATTTTGTTGTGATTTTTTTTTTTATCATTTTTGGTTGTTTATTTATCTTTTTTATCACTATTTTAAGGATTCATGACCCTTATAATACATGCTTAACTCCATTATAAACCCAGAAGGATGAATAATACGGTAGAATGTGAGATCAATAGAATAGGATCGTAAACTCACTTGAATGGAGTTATGATTTGAACTTAGGATAGGAATTAAGTAACCTATTTGGTTAAATTACGGGATATATTATGAATAAATTCAACTCAGTTCTTTGCATCACCGCTCAACAATGATGTTGCAGGGCTAAGTTAGATAAGAGACTAAAGGCTCAGAAGACCATAGTCATAGTATCGACTCCATGAACAAAATACCAAGATAAATAACCTAACCAAGAAATTATACAACATAGTATGATTATTTGCAGTGCCTTAACCCTGGATTTCTTCCCATAATTGATTAAACTTGGTACAGTCATTTTTAATTTTTGGTGGTGTCTTTTGGCTTGACTAATGCCCCGACGGCATTTATGGACTTGATGAATAGGGTTTTCTGTCAGTTTCTGGATTTGTTCATCATCGTGTTTATACATGATATTCTGGTATATTCCAAGAGTGAGGCAGGTCATGCCGATCACCTCTACATTGTGTTGTATACCTTAGAAGATTAGCAGTTGTATGCTATGTTCTCTAAGTGTGAGTTTTGGTTGAAAGCTGTTACTTTTATAGGTTATGTCATTTCTAGTGAATGAATTATTGTGGATCCATAAAAAGTTGCAGTGGTTAAGAAGTGTCCTAGGCATATGACTCCAATCTATATTCAAAGATTCTTGGGTTTAGCAGGTTGCTATGGAAGGTTTTTAGAGAGTTTCTTGACTATAGCTGCCCCCATTGACTAAGTTGACCTAGAAGAAGTTGTAGTTCTTATGGTGTGATGCTTATGAGGGTAGTTTTGAGAAGCTGAAAAATAAGTTGACTTTAGCTCCAGTTATGACTCTTCTTGAAGGCAATGATAGATTTATGGTTTATTCTGATGCATCCTATTTAGCACTTGGTTATGTGTTAATGCAGTGTGGTAGGGTAGTGGCCTATGCTTCTAGGCAGTTGGAAGTTCATAAGAAGAATTATTCGACTCATAACCTAGAGTAGTTAGATGTGGTATTCGTATTGAGGATTTGGCATCACTATTTTTATGGATTCCATGTAGATATCTTTTCTAGTCATAAGATCCTACAATATGTGTTCATCCAGAAGGAGTTGAATCTCAGGCAAAGGAGATGACTTGAGTTGATAAAAGACTTTTCATGTGGATGATGAAAATTGGGAGTTTTAGAAAGAATCCACCATTCTTCCAACCTAGGAGTTCGTCTCTTGGACTCTGAGGTTGGTGGGGTATTTGTGCAAGAGATGGCAAAGTCATCCCTTGTTTCTGAATTAACAGAGAAGATGGTACTGGGATCCTATCTTAATGAAGATTAAGCAGGATGTGGGACAAAAAAAGTTTAAGACTTTTGAGATTGCTGGCAATGGTATCTTAAGGTACCAAGGTAGGTTATGAGTTCCCAATATTTATAGATTGTGAGATAGGATCTTGGGTAAGGCTTTTGAATCATGTTATAATATTTATCCTGGTTTGAAAAAGATGTATCATGATCTTAAGGAAATTTATTGGTGGAACAATATAAAGCGAGAGGTGGCCAGTTTTGTGGCAAAATAAATGGTGTGTCAATAAGTGAAGGTTGAGCACTTGAGGCCCGGAGGATTATATTAAGAGATTGAATTTCCTATATGGAAGTGGGAGATAATTAATATGGATTTCATTTATGTCTTTCTCAGTCTTGGAATTAGTTTTATTCTATCTGGGTCATTATGGATAGGAAGATCAAGTTAGCTCACTTTTTGTCGGTGAGGTCTAATTGTTCTGCCAAGGATTATGCAAGGTTGTTCCTTTAGGACATCGTAAAGTTGCATGGTGCTCCAGTTAGTGTTACTTTAGATCGTGGTACTTAGTTCTTATCATATTTGTGGAGCTCATTTTAGAGTGATTTGGGGACACGGTGAGCCTTAGTACCGCCTTTTACCCGCAGAAAGAACAATACAGACATGTTCTAAGATTTTGTGATTGATTTTGGTAGTGGCTGGGTTAACTATTTTCCCCCCAGTGAATTTGCTTATAACTATAGTTACCATTCTAGCATTGGTACCTTATTTGAGGCGTTGTATGTTAGGAGGTGTAGATCTCCTATTGGGTGGTTCAAACTTGGTGAGGCTGAGATGTTTGGCCCATATTTGGTTCACCAAGCTATTAAAAAGGTGAAGATGATTCGAGATAGGCTTAAGACTGCTCAAAGTTGCCAAAATTCTTATGTGGATGTAAAATAAAGGGACTTGGAATTTGATGTAGGAGATTAGGTGTTATTGAAGGTTTCTCCTATGATGGGATTAATGCAGCTTAGGAAGAAGGGGAAACTCAATTCCCAATACATTGGCCCATATTTGATACTGAGAAGGGTTGCAAATATTGCATATAAGTTGGATTTTTCGTCTAGTATGGGTTTTTTTCACCCGGTGTTTCATGTATCCATGTTATAGAAACGTGGGTGATCCTTCATTGGTTGTTCCATTAAAGAGCATTGGTGTATTAGATTCCCTATATTGTGAGGAGGTCTCAGTGAGGATATTGGATTGGTAAGTCCATCAGTTGTGGATGAACGACGTGGCTTCGGTAAAGTTCCTATGGCGGAACCAAAAGTTCAAGGAAACTACTTGGAAAGCCGAAGAGTACATAAAGTCCAAGTATCTATTCCTATTCCCTATTCTAAAAATCATGCTTATGGTATGTGTTGTTTCAAACATCTTTATTTTCTTAGTTTTTAAAGGTAAGATTAGAGGAATATAGAGTCAAATCGTACTAGCAATTGTCTTGTTCTATCATTCGAGGATGAATGATCCAAGTGAGGAAGAATTTAAACACCCTAAATTTTAGCCCTTGAAAATTTCTTGAGATTTGAGTGCACTGACTTGGTTACGACTATACCCCCTGAGTCATAAGGTGCCTTGAAGACTTATTGTAACGAGTTATTTACAAATGAGTAAGTTGGTGGCTTGACTCTGCTCTGAGTATGAGTGGCTCACTAAGAGTCGTAAGGTTATGTTTTGATTCGTTAGGTGCAATCATAGGTTGTCCAGTGTATGCACCAATTTGTCTTTTGTGTCGACTATGACTAGACCCTACGAATCATAGGGTCTCATTACGAATGGGTTGGTCAAGTTGTAAGGTCAACAATGTATGGGGTCCTAGCCACTATCTTAGTTACAACTCGTGGAAATGAGTCGTAAGGTGTGGTAACGAGTAGATGGTCGACTCGTAGTCAAAGGTAAAAATTTTTTAGTTTTTAAATGTGGGCACTCTGGATATTTCCCACTTTAACACCTAGGATCCCATGACTTAAAGCCTTCCTTGGGACTTCATTATCACCTCATTCCCAATAAAACACTCCTAAGTTCTCTCTTAAACTCCCTGTTCAAGTTAAGGCTAGGGTTTCGAAGAAAGCAGTTATCTAGGGTTCTAATGGTGCAATCTCTTCCAAATTTCTTGGTATTTTAGGCATGTTACTCTTCCTCATTTTCAATTTTTTAAAAGCATGTAATTTAAAGTGTTGTTCATGAGATATTGATGTAGAATTTTGAACTATCGGTTGAGGGTTTTTCATATAAATTATTTAAATGATTTTCCATGATATCTATGAAACTATTGTGCTTAAATTGATGGTTGGTAAATTCATTGGAGTGCATGGGAATGGTGGATGGAAATAAGGGTACAAAGGAATCCCCAAATTAAATGGTTTGGCATGAAAATTAGTACAACCTCAACCCACTTGCATACATGATTTTGGTTTATGAATTATTACTTATTTTGGTTTATTCCTTGAACCTAATGCATAGCATAAATGGTCAATTATTTAAGGATAGTTTTGAAAACCTTGACGTTACATGGGAATCCCCAAAGTAATTTTAATAATGTAGTCTCAGGGTTACATGGGAATCCCCTAAGTGTTGTCTAATAAAATTGCTTGCAAGTTATGGTCAGTATAACGATCCCACTAATAAAACCTTAATATTTGACTCCTGGGATTGGTGGTTAGATTATGTGTTACATGTTTTAATTAGGCAATAATGAGAGTTATGTTAGCTAGCCATGAAGGTGTGAGTCTGAAGGACTGATACTGGAAACTCATATTTGTCGACATGAGGGTTGGTCTTGATGACGATGTACTTGTGGGGTATAAGATGGAGGGTGAAGGGTACAAGGAAAGCTCTAGTCAGCTATGATATCTCCAGTTTGTGCAGCTAACACGCATTGGTGTCCGCCAAGGGGTAACACTGGACCCCTATAGTCCGTGGATGGATTTTTGATGGTAAAGCTATATGAACTCAGGTTAAATTTTTAAATTTCATGCTAATCCCGGCCCTATCCCGGCATTATATATATATATGTGTGTGTGTGTGTATATGCATGGATGTGCATGGATGTGTACTTGTGCTTTGGTTTGACTTGGTTTGAATCGATGGCATTATTTTATCCTTATCCTTAAGTTACATACTATATTTCACCTTGCTAACCGTCTTTATATGTTGTATCCCCACGCGATATCGAAGCTGGCAATACTTCTACCTCTTCTGCACTTTGACTAGGATTTGAGATCAGCTCGTGAGTCAGTCTAAAGTGGTGAGCTTCCATATTGTAGAAGACCTCATTTTATGCTATGGATTTCTTTAAGTCTTTACTATTTCTTTTAGTTTTGGTTTTAGCTATGGATGGGGGCATGTCTCAACTAGATATTCTTTGGTTTCAATAGAGGCTTTATCGGACTATTATGGACATGGTTCGTATAGTATTAGTATCGGTATTGGTATTGGTTGGTTGTTTCAGAGTTGGTGGTTGGTTTTAGTTATAAACTTATCATAATGTCTTTAAATTGATATTCTCTTAACTTGTTATATGTTTGGAATTCATCCGACATGGGGTGTAACGAGGTCAATAGTTGGGATTGTATGTTGTGTTGAGCTCTAATTCGTGGTATTTGATAATTTAGGGTTCTTTTTAGTTTATCATGATGATATATGGATTACAAAAAATATTGAAATAAATTAAAAATAACATCACAAGGCTTTGAATGTATGGACAAACACTTGGGACAAGACTTGACCAAAAATGGATGTTTTGGAGTCATTAGCGTTACATGGACCTTAGGCACTTTGTTAGAGATGTGACACGACCTTGGGAGCAGCCTAAATGACTAAATACAGTATATAACCTATATTAGGGCATGACACACACTATGCACCACGATAAGGGTGTGGCATGACCCTAAGTCAAAATTGACAGTTTTGGTCCTACTATCAATAGGACACTTAACTATTATGTTTGACACCTTGGACGACCTTGGGACTTGAAGATAGTATGGAGAACACTTCAAATAAGGTTTTTCTTCCATTACTTTAGTTTTTTATGGATTTTAGCATGTATTCATCTATTATAATTATGGTTACGTCAATGAGCAGCTAAACACCCTTTACTGGGGTTAAGGCCAAGAACATAAGTTCTATTATTATAAATTGATTTGGTTATGGTTATTTTTAATAATTTTTTGTTTCTTATTTATCCTTTTGATCACTATTTTAAGGATTCATGACCCTTAGAATACATTCTTAACTTCATTTTGAATTTGGAAGGATGAATAATAGGGTAGAATGTGGGATGAATAGAATAGGATCATAAACTCACTTGAATGGAGTTATGATTTTCACTTAGGATAGGAATACACTTAAGAGCCATATTTGGTTCAATTATGGGATAGATTATGAATTAATTCAACTCAGTTCTTGGATCGCCCGCTCATTGATGTAGTTGTGGGGATAAGTTAGATAAGAGACTAAAGGCTTAGAAGACCATAGTCATAGTATCGACTTTGTAAAACAACAACCAAGATAAATATCCTAAAAAAGGAAAAACTATAATGTAGTATGATTGTTTGTAGTGCCTTAACCCCAGAATTCTTCCCATGATTTTTCAAACCCTTACTTTATCGCATTGTTTAGTTTATTCTTAGTTTTAACTTGAAATCACTTTTGGTTACATTAGCACTTAGTTAATATTAATAGTAAACTAGTCTTGGATAATTGCTAGCACAAGTCTCTAAGGGATTGATACTTGTCTTGTTAAAGGCCACAATATTACTTGGTGAGACCACGTATACTTGTGTGTGCACTTGGGTGCAATACTCATAGAATTTATCTAACTCCTAGTTTGCTCACATTTCAGATCATGCCTCATCGAGGATGTTATGTTCATAGAAACTCTATTGAAATCTCTGCCCTAATTTAGGGCAATATAGAGGGGACTCACCCTATTTATGTAGTACAGACTCGGTCTAGGGTCCCTACTCTTGATTGTGCCACTCTACCTGGGTTTCCACCGGTCCCTACTAGTCCTTCTCTGGTTGATAATCATGCTTTGTTACCTCAAGCAAAAATATCTATTGTAGAGTTCCGTCATTCTATTCATTGGTTGACTCAATTAGTGATGTCCTAGTCTCGCTATTCAGTTCAGCATGGTTCTGTTGCTCCTAGTTTAGAAGTTACTTAAGTTGGTCAGTTCATAACGTTAATTCCCCTAACCTTTAATAGCTCTAAAGTTGAGGAGGATCCTTAAGAGTTTATTAATGAGATAGATAAAATATTTAAGGTAATGCATATTACTGATGTAGAGGGTGAGAAGTTTAATGCATATCAGCTAAAAGATGTAACATATCAATGGTATAAAGAGTGGGAGCAGTCGAGGGGAGATGATGTTGAGCAGGCAATATGAGGTGAGTTCTCTGGTGCATTCCTTGATCATTTCTTTCCTTGGGAGTTGAAGAAAGCAAAGACAGATGAGTTTGTGAATTGGAAGAAGGGTAATATGAGTGTGAAAAAGTCTGCTTTGAAATTTCATCAGTTGTTTTGTTATGCTCTACAGTTGGTGTCTAGTATGAGGGAGAGAATAAGAAGTTTGCTTCTGGTGTAACTCGTGACTTGGTATTAAAGTGTAAGGCTACTATGTTGAACAATAATATGGATATCTATAGGCTTATAGTCTATGTACAATAAGTTGAGAATGAGAAAAATAAGCAGGCAGAGATAGAAGAAAGCAAAAACAAAAAGTTTAGATATTCAAAGTAGGGTGGGAGTCAACAAAAAAGTGGAAAGGATGATTGACAGTGAAGAAGACTTGGGGAAACTCTGGGTCATATTCTTTGGCTAGTACTTTATATCCTAAGCCATCTAGTGATCTTTGATTTTAGGATAACAGTGGCCCTAAGGCACAGGGTGCCCAATCTCAGGCTAGTGGAGCTCAGTCAGCCCCGTCATATCCTCCTTGTAGATTTGATGGTCAGCTTAATCAGGGTTACTGTGATAAGGGGAATTGGTGCTTTAACTGTGGTCAACTTGGTCACATGTAGTAGGATTTCCCTGCGGCTAAGGTAGACGCTGGAGATAATAAATTTTTGATTGCCACTTCTTTAATTTTTGCACCAAAGGGTGCTACTTTGGGTACTGACATTAGTTGGAATCGTCTTTATGCTCTTACCATACATTAGGAAATTGAGGCATCTCCTGATATTGTCATTGGTACATTAAACCTTTCTCGAGTAATGTGTATTATCTTCTTGATCCAAGGTCCACCATTTCCCATGTGACCCCATATATGGATGTAAATATTGGTTTTGGTTGCAAAAGTATTTTTGACCCTTTTTTTGTGTCTACCTCAGTGTGTGATTTTATTGTGGCTCTATAGGGGTTGTGTGGTGCCCATCTTTCATAGGGTGACCTTGGTAGATTTGATAGAGTTTTACATGGAGGATTTTGATGCCATTTTGGGGATGGATTAGCTTCACTTGTGCTACGCTTCTTTGGATTGTAGGACCCATAAGGTCAACTTTTAATTACCTAATGAATTGCTAATAAAATAGGAGGGGGTTCCTTAGTACCTAAAAGGAGGTTTATTTTGTATCTTAGAACCCAAAAGTTGATTTCCAATGGGTGTCTTTATTATTTGGTCTAGGTTAAAGATTCTAATTCTGAGGTTCCCTCTTTATAATCTGTCCCTATGGATAATGAATTTCTTGAAGTGTTTTCGATGATCATCTTAGTATTCCTCCGGATAGGAAAATAGATTTTAGGATTGATTTTCAACCGGATACCCATCTTATCTTTATTCCTCTGTATATAATGGCTCTATCTGAGTTAAAAGAGCTTAAGGAGCAGTTAAACGATATTTTGGATAAGGGTTTCATCTGTGCTAGTGTTTCTCCATGGGGTGCTCCGGTGCTTTCTGTGCATAAGAAAGATGGGTCTCTTTGGATATGCATAGACTATCGATAGTTGAATAAGGTTATGATGAAGAATACATATCCTCTTCCTAGGTTTGATAATCTTTTCGACTAGCTTTAGGGTGCTAGATTTTTTCTAAAATTAATCTCCATTTAGGCTATCATCAGTTGAAAATTAAGGAGGGTGATATTCCCAAGACTGCTTTCCAAACCCGGTGTGGTCACTATGAGTTTTTGGTTATGTTATTTGGTTTGACTAATGACCCGGCTATTTTTATGGATCTCATGAATCGAGTGTTCAGACAATTTTTGGAATTGTTTGTATTGTCTTCATTGATGATATTTTGGTGTATTCTAAGAGTGAGGAGGATCATGCCAATCACCTCTAATTTGTGTTGCAGACTCTTAAGGATAAAAAATTGTGTGCTAAATTTTCTAAGTGTAAGTTTTGGCTGAATACTGTGACTTTTCTTGTGTATGTTATTTCTAGAGAGGGATCAAGGTAGATCCACATAAAGTTTAGATAGTTAAGAGGTAGCCTAGACCCATGAATCCAATTGATATTTGGAGCTTCTTGGGCTTGGTTAGATATTATAGATAGCTTGTGAAGAGTTTTTCTTTAATTGCTATTCCATTAACAAGATTGACTCAAAAAAGGCTAAGTTTTTATGATCTAATGTGTGCGAGGGATACTTTGAGAAGTGGAAAGATAAGTTGACTTCTGCACTAGTTCTATGCTTTCCTAAGGGTACGAATGGATTCATGGTATATTATGATGTGTCCCGTGTAGGACTGGATTGTGTTTTGATGCTGTACGGCAAGGTTGTGGACTATGCTTCTAGGCAACTTAAGGTTCATAAGAAGAATTATCTGACTCATGATTTAGAGTTGGAGGTTGTCGTTTTTGCTTTGAATATTTGGTGCCATTATATGTATGGGGTGTATGTTGATATCTATTTAGAGCATAAGAGCTTACAGTATGTGTTTACTCAAAAGGAGTTGAATCTTTGGTAGAGGTGGTGGCTTGAGTTGCTAAAGGACTATTATATAAGTCTTCACTACCATCCAATTAAAGCTAATGTGATTGTTGATCCACTTAGCAGGTTGTCCATGGTGATCTTATCTCAGATGGATAAGGAGAAAAGAGGATTGGTGAAAGACATTCACCGATTGGCTAATTTGGGAGTTCGTCTTTAAGACTCTAAGGATAGAGGGATAATTGTGCGAGAAGTGGTTAAATCATATCTTGGTGTTGAGGTGGGAGAATTAATCTTTGGATCCAATTCTTATGCAGATCAAGGATGATGTGGGTCGGTAAAAGGTTATGGCCTTTGGGATTGGTAGTAATGGTATTATGAGGTATCAAGATAGGTTGTGTGTTCCTGATGTTGATGGGCTATGAGAGAGGATCTTGACCGAGGCTCATGAGTTAAGGTATATGGTTCATCCGAGTTTGACAAGGATGTATCATCGAGGTTTGACAAGGTATATGGGCTACGGGTTTGTGGCTAAGTGTATAGCTTATCAACAAGTGAAGGTTGAGCGTTTGAGGCTTGGTGGCATATCTCAAGAGATTGAGTTGCCCATATGGAAGTGGTAGATGATCAATATGGATTTTGTTACAGATTTTGCGCGGTCTCACCATCAGTATGATTCAATTTGGGTCATTGTAGATAGGATGACTAAGTCTATTCACTTGTTTCCTATAAGTACTACTTACTCTAGAGAGGATTATGCCAAGTTGTTTATTGAGGATATAGTTAGATTGCATGGAGAACTGGTGTCCATTATTTCAGATCGAGGTACGTAATTTTCTTCTCACTTTTGGCATTCGATTCAAAAAGGTTTGGAGACTAAAGTGAACCTTAGCACCGCTTTCCACACTCAAATGGATGGACAAGCGAAATGGACTATTCAGACCTTAGAAAATATACTAAGGGATTGTGTGATTTACTTTAAGGAAATTTGGGTGGATCGCTTACCTCTAACTGAGTATGTGTGTAATAACAGTTACCACTCTAGTATTAGGATGGCTCCATTTGAGGCTCTGTATCGTAGGAGGTGTAGGTTTCTTATAGGGTTGTTTAAGGTTAGTGACTAGGTTATTTGATACTGACTTGGTTCACCAATCCATGGACAAGGTGAAGGTAATTCTAGAAAGACTTAAGACTGCCCAAAGTCGCCAAAAGTCTTATGCGGATGTGAGGTAAAGGGAGTTAAAGTTCAATGTAGGTGATTGGGTATTTTTGAAAATTTCTCCTATGAAGAGAGTGATGCAATTCAGAAAGAATGGAAAACTTAGCCACTGATATGTTGTTCCATATTGTATTTTGAAGAGAGTGGGGAAGATTGCCTATGACTTAGATTTGCCTACGAGTTTGGGTTTCATTCATCTGGTTTTCTATGTGATCCTTCTTTGATTGTGCCTATTGAGAATGTTGGTATTTTTTATTCCTTGTCTTATGAGGAATCCTCGGTAGAGATATTGGATAGGCAAGTCCATCAGTTGAGAACTAAGTATGTGGCTTCGATGAAGGTTCTTATGTGGAATCAAAAGGTGGAAGAAGCTATTTGGGAAGCTGAAGAGGACCTGAAGGCCAAGTACCCATTTTTGTTCTCCAAGTTGGATGATGATGCTTAAGGTATGTAATTTTCTTATTCTAGTCGCTTTTTGGGTGTTGTTCATGGTTTCATGGATGCTTTATGTCTTGTATTCATTCTACCTTAACTCCTCATTCGGGGAGGAATGAACCTTAGGGGATAATTAATACCCTAAGTTTTGAACTCTGAATTTTTCTCAGTAACGGTGCTTATTTCTCTAGGTACGACTCAGGCGATGAGTTATAAAGACTCATCAAAAGTCATATAGAGATAATCATAGTCTAACCAGTAAGGTTCCCTTAAGTTTTTGTCATGATCACGACTGGGATCATATTAGTCGTAAGGTAATGTCACGAGTCATGGTGACGAACTCGTTACCTTATCATTGATATAGCCCAAGGTTTCTGTCTTGGTAACGACTAGACTTCACAAGTTGTAGGGTGAGGTCATGAGTCATAGGGTGGGACTCGTGACCAAACCAATAAGGAGGCCCTGAGTTTCTTCCCAGTCTATTAGTCTCGGTGACGACTCATGACCAGTGATCATAAGTCGTTACGTATCCCGTAGTGACTGGGAGTTATTTTCCTGAACTATTTCCATTAAGGGTAATTTGATATTTTCCCCTTCCTTACACTATTCCCAAAACTTAAAACACTCCCTTAGTCATATTTCCACCCATTAAACATAACATCAACACTTCTTTTTCAAATTCCCAAGCCAAGAACAAAGCTAAGGTTTCTAAGGGTTGGTCATCTAGGGCTCAAAGGGTTGTTTCTTCTCCAAATTCTTGGTGTTTTTAGGCATATATCTCTCTCCTTAAACTTGTATTTTTATCTTGGCATGCAATGGTTTAGTATTCATATGGTTTTAATGTCTAGTTTTGGAATTTGGGTTGAGAGTTTTGGATGATTATTGTATAAATGGTATTCTCATGGTTTACATGCGCTTGTGTAAACTTTATGGATGGATTTTGGAAATCATCGGGTGCATGGGTATGGTGAATGGAATAGGGCCGTTGATTCCCCTAAAATTTATGGTTTTTGGTTTGGAATTGGTATTAACCTCAACCCACATGCATAATTGGTTTCGAAATATGGAAAATTACATGGTTCTGCATACTTTACTAAACTATTTCACTGCATTAATGACTAAAGATGAAAATAGTTTTGAAAGGCCTTGGTGGCCATGGATTGATTTTTGGATTGGAACTTTGGAGTCTTAAGGCTAATTGGTTTGGTTTGGCCAATGGAATTGGCTTTCAAGCATAATTAATTGGTATGATGATATTATTCGGTAAATGCCTTTATGGATGACTACCTAGTTAAATAAATGGGTTATGCGTAAATTTTTTAATTTGGGCTTAAAGGGGGTTATGTAGCTCTCCGTGAAAGGTAGAGGTCCAGAGAGGACCGATATTAGAAATTACATTTGCTGGTGTGGGGGCCTTGGTGGTTGTGTGCATAGCTTGCAGTTTACATATATTTATATATATATATATATATATATATATATATATATATATATATATATATATATTGGAATGGCTGAGATCATGGATTCCCTGGCCTTCCTTGGATTTCTCTAATTCATACGGCTAACATGCACTGGAGCCCTTTTAGCAGTGGTAGCTAAATCCATATAGCCCATGGGAGCATTTTGGACGGTTAGAGCTACACAATCCAGGTTAATTGTTTTAAACCTCATACTAAACCTTGTTCCCCATCCCAACATTTATATATGTATATATATACATGCATATGAACATGTACATTGAGTTTGGATTTGATTTTTAAATGGTATTATTTTATCCCTATCCCGAGTTACATGCTAGCACTCACCCCGCTAACCGTTCCCAGACACTACATCCTTTCATGATATAGGGACCTAAGGGTTTATTCTGTTGGTTTGTGTAGTGTTAGGTGGTCTGGTTCATTGGTTGGTTTACAGTGAAGTGCTGAGCTTCCATCCTGCAGAAAGCTTAGTCATTCCATCAGTTTCTTTCTATATTTTAGAATTGAAGAGTTCACGTTAACATTATCATTTTCATCGTCACTGTCATGGTTCGGGGCATGTCCCGACCTAGTTTGATATTTAGATTGGTTTAGAGGCTTTTGTGGACATGTGTGGGTTGGGTGGTATTGCTGAATCTTAGAGCTTATTTTTGAGTTACATTAACTATTTTATCTTTATTCTCTGGTTGTCATTCTCTTTGTTATTATTTGGATTATGCTTGGATTGGACAAGCTATGGGGGTGGTCTCCAGCCATCGGTGGGCTTGAGATTTCCATCACGGTTAGGCCTAGAGTCGGGTCGGGACAATCTGACAAGACACGAACTGAGGCCCTAACCGTAACGAGCATTCCGAACCATGAAGGCCCAGATGCCCTTCTCTATCTGGTAGTCATGCACAAAATTCATACATTACAAGAAGACGCGGAATTATAGTTTAATACGAGATCATGGTCATACTCTAAATTCAATTTAACAATAAGGAATAAAAATCCAATAGTAACTAAACATCATCTGAACCAGTATGCGAAATCCCTAATACATGATAAAATGACAATTGTCTGAAAACTGGGACAAAGCCCCCAGTAGACCTAAATCTAAATGAATAACAAATGTCTGGAATAGACAGACCTTTTGGAATAAAGAAGGCTTACCACTGCACAGCTTGCTTCTCTCTAAAATCTCTACTTCTTAGTCGGACCCCTAGATTAAGCCTCAGACCCTGAGAGATAGGGGGTCAATACAGTTGTACTGGTACGTAGAGCAAATCCAAAATAATTCTTTATATTCAACATATATGAGAGCAATTTAAAACAATTTATAAATACATCATATAGAAAGAATCACATGGGCACATTTAAAAGACTCTACAAGAATCATCTAAACTCTGTAACACATCTTTATTTTACTTCTGGACTAGGTGGTATACCCCACAACTCTGAAATTCCATGGGCTATATGGAATCTGCCATTAACTCGACAGCCAAGCCCCCAACCCAATTTTTCCATAAGGGTCAGAGTCTCTGTCTCTACTACGCCACAGGACCGTCGCCAGCGTACAATAATAATATACCCGTATTGGCAAAAACGGTTTTAGGCTAAGAGTTACTTGAACACAAGCCTTCTTTAGGTAACCACCTAACCCTCTTTAAGCCCATTTTTAACTCTTTTAAAACATGTATTCTCTGAAAACTCTAACTCTGTTATGGCATACATACATATGGTATCGTCATACCATTGACTTGCAAGGCACATCTCTGAGCCATTAATAGTATATTATAATCTCTGTTTTCAATACATAAGTTTGGGACCACCATATTGATAAATCATTTCAAAGAACTCTTTCTTAAAGCTCATGTAAACATATGAAAGAAACTCTCTTTTCCAACAGTTCAAAACACGCAAGGCGGTCCTATCGAAGTTTTCAATCATATGCAATTTCCTTCTCTTTAACACAAAAATATAATTATATCAAGAAACACCCTCTCATCATTTCTAAATCATGTTCAAATGCTATGGCAGCGAGAAAACTACTTTCAAATCATAAAACATGCATTTCAACTCTTTTCCAACAAGTTCATAAACTTTAATTCAACACAAGAGAGGGATTTCTTAATTTGTGCTCTCAAACAATCTTGAATTTGAATTTTCATACATATACATATACATATATATATAAATCAATTTAAAGGGGGAAGGCCAAAGGCCAAAACAACAATATCACTAAAACATTCATGATGCATAATTAAAATCATGGATTCCAAAACCCCTTTCTAAATTCATGTTTGATAAACTTTAAATCATATTTGAGTGTTTTCAACAATCCCATGTAGTTTTAGGATAAACTCCACGTACCTTAGGTTGTTTAGGAGGAAGAGAGAATTTCGAATTTCACCTTAGTTCTTGAAACTATTAATTTGCAAGGATAAGTTCTTGATCTTGAAAGAAGAGGCTAGGGTTTTCAATTTGATGTTAAAGGAGTTATTTTTATCAAAACCTACCTAAAGTGCTGATATGGTGTGTTAATTTTGTGCTTGGGGCATATTAGGATAAGGGAAAATGACCCCATTGCCCTTAAACACGCAGATTTTAAAAGCTGATACAATTGGGCATCGACACTGTAGGCAACACAGCACGTCATGGGCATCGACTTGATACTCGACGTGTCGCTCCTCTACCACGTCGAGCCTCGGTACTTTTTCTACACAAAGATTGACCAACGCGATGGGCAACATGGCGCACCAAGATCGTATTGGTCCACTATTTTGGAACACCGAACGAGGTCCAAACGCAGTTCGAAAAATCTAAAACTTGTCCAGAAATACCTATTGACCTTCCAGATCATAAACTAGCTAACATAACAACTATTGAGGGTCGGCAAGGTTAAAAATAAAATCATCAAGGATTTGGAGCTCAAAATGACTAAGTTCCTTTTTACAGTTAGAATATTTTCAAGTTGATAGCGTTTCACACATGCCTCTAGGTGACATCAAGTCGAACAAAACTATGGGGTGTTAGAAAATCCCCCCTAGGATCATTCGTCCCCAAATGAGAAGTTAGGATAACTTTAGCACGGTAGTAGGAGAAATATAATAGAATTCAAGAAAAAGTTCAAAATATGATAAGAGAAGAAGTAAAATTCATATCATACTTTTGTCCACCATTGAAAACAATAATGGGTACTTAGCTTTCATATCCTTTTATGATTCTCGTGTATCCTTTTCTACCTTTTGGTTCTTCCAAGTACCTTCACCGAAGCTATTTTCTTAGTCCTCAATTTCCACACTTGCCTATCCAAGATTTGAATTGGAATATCCTCGTAGCACAATGAATCCTTAACACTGATATCTTTAAAGGGTACTAACAAAGAAGGAGCACCCATACATTTTTTAAGCATAGACACATGGAAATGGGATAAACCAAGGCCAAGTTCGCGGTAAGTCTAATTTGTAGGCAATTCTTCTCCCAATTTGATATAGACCAATGTAACAGGGACTGAGATTCCATTTTTTGCTAAATCTCACAACTCATTTAATATGAGAACCCATCAAGAACATCCAATAATCAACTTCAAGCTCCAACTACCTTTGCCTCACATCGGCATAACTTTTTGGTGACTCTGTGATGTCTTAGTTCCTTCAATAATCACCTTCACCTTTTCCCTCGCTAGATGAACCAAGTCAGGCCCAAATAGTTTAGTCTCACCAACCTCAAACCATTCAGTTGGAGACCTACACTTTCTACCATAATAGGCTTTAAAGAGAGCCAATTGGATGTTATAATGATAGTTATTATTATAAGCGAACTTGATAAGCGACAAATAATCATCCCAGATACCTTTAAAATCAATCATACAGGCCCTTATCATATTCTCTAGAGTCTAAATAGTATGCTCTACTTGTCCATCTATATGAGGGTAGAAAGTGGTGCTAAGGTTCACCTAAGTACCTGTAACACCCCGACGTCTTCTTAGCTAAGTTCCATCCATGAAAAGTCTAAGCATTAGCTTCTAGAATGATCTAAATTATTTTTATGTGGAATTTCCAAGATTTCAACCTTTCATTACGTAGATGACTGAATTAGCTTTCCAATGATATAAGATTCATCCAAAACGGACCCTCGGTGAAGAAGTTATGAATAATTTAAAGTTCCAGTCGTAAACATCATCATTTTGGGGTCTAGCGCATTGCGGAGAGGGTCAAATTCATAATCGTCAAATTCTAGTAGGGATCCGCGATGGTGGCGCATTGCAGAGGCACCCAATTTTTCACTCATTAAATTCTAGTGGACCACTACGATTGTGGCGCGTCGCGGTGGTACCCGAAATTGGGTTTTTAAGTTCAAATTTCTAGTTCTGTTCAGGAGTCATTAAGGGTAAATTTGACTTTTCCCTAGCTTTTAAAATCATCCAGACAAAGGATTTAGGGTATGTTTGAGCAACTTAACCCTATTTTCATTAAAATCATCAAGAATCCTCTCTAGGGTTTCAAACAAGAACTTCAAGAAACCCAAGATTCAACCGTGGGTTTTCAAAATCGATTGAAGATTTGAAATCTCCAGATCATAGGCTTCAATAAGCACCCGATAATTTTGTAAATAGAGGTATGTGGGGTATCCTAAAGTTCATGAGCATGTTTTCAAAAAGGAACTTACGTAAGACTTTAAATTTATACAAGTATATATATGTTTTTACAAATGGGGGTTCTCAATTGATATAAATAACATGTTTTGATATATGATTTTGAAATAAATATTGAGATATCATAGGGTTGTTTGTTTGAATGTATTTAAATGGTTGAATTGTGAACCCGTGACCTGAAATTTTGAAAGGGCACGATGTACAGGAGTTGTGAATTTTCTAAATTCCCCATGAAAATGTTTATACCCCATATTACACTTGTGTTGAACCATTGAGAGCATGAGTTTTGCAATTGATATGACATTACTCATAAATGATTTAAATTCTTGAATGATTGCATACTGAGAACCATGGTGTATGTGTTTAATGGTCTGAAAGTCATACATATGTGCATGTTGCAAATAGTATGAAAAGCTGGAAAGTTGATGTGATATTGATGGCTTGCAAGTCGGGTATGACGATACCCTGCAGAGTATGACATGTGATTGATTAAAATGAGTTTAATGCATTGATTTTATGAGATAGGTGGTTACCCAAAGAAAGCATGAGTCAAATGACTCTATGCTGGAAATCGTGTTTGCTGACTCGGGAACTTGATACCCTGCTGTGTGATCTTGTGTACTTGATGTTATGTCATCCCAAATTGGGACTATCGTTAGGATCCCTGCTTTGTGATCTTGTGAAATACCATAATCGATTAGGTCAAGACACTCTGCTGTGTGATCTTGTGTGTCTTTCCCTCACTTATACTTTAATCTCGGCGGCAACCGAGATTTGACAGTTGGTGTAAATATGAAATTTTAGGGTGTACCACCTAGCTCAAATGTGTTGCATTTTTGTTTAAAATCATTATACTATGCTCATGTATTTTCAATATTATTTTGCAATAATGTGTTTTATATCAGCTCTTATTTATTTTATATAAAAATCTCTACTTTGTTTTGGATTATTTTGCGTATCAGTACTTTGTATTGACCCCCTTCCCTCCTAGGTTCGGAGGCACAGTCTAGGGGTCCAGAAAATTAGTAGATTCTTCAGATAGTTTTGCAGAGACAAGTGATGAGCCTTCTATATTTCGGAAGGCCTGATGTCTGGCAGTTTATTTATCATTTAATAGTTTTGGGTCTACTGGGTGTCTTGTCCCAGTTTTTAGACAGTTGTTTGTTTTAGTCATGTAGTAGAGATTTTGCAGATGGTTTTTAGATGCCGATAGATGTTGTGGGACATTATTTCCCCTTTATTGATTTTATTGGACTCATGACCATGTTTCCGTAGTATTGTGAATCTTCTGTATTTCTTTTATCATATGAATTATGTGCATGATTACCAGATAGATAGGGGTGTTTCGGGCCTTCATGGTTCGGAATGCTTGTCATAGTCAGGGCCTCGGTTGGGTCGTAACGATACCCAACCCTTTTTGAAGAGAATGCTAGAAATGTGAAAAAGAACTGTGTACCTCAATTGGAGATAATGGACACTGGGGCCCCATGCAACTTGACTATCTCCTGAATGAACAACTTGGCATAATCCTTTCCTAAGTAGTTAATCCTCACTGGCAAGAAATGAGCAGACTTAGTCATTCTATCTATAATGACCCAATAAGAATCATATTGATTTCGGGACCCTCGAAAGACCAATAACAAAGTCTATACTAATCATCTCCTATTTCCACATGGGTAACACTATCTCTTAAGAAGTAACACCTAGAATCAATTGCTCAATCTTTACTTGTTGACATACCATACACTTGGCAACAAAATTTTCCATATCCCTCTATGTATTATTCCACCAGTATCTTTCCTTCAAGTCATGATACATTTTTGTTGAACTTGGATGAACCGTATATCGGGATACATGGGCTTCGGTTAAAATCCTTTCCTATAGCTCATCTACATTAGGAACAAATAACCTCACTTGGTACCTCAAAATTCCATCTCCCCAAACTCGAAACCCATGACCTTTCACTAACCCACATTATCTTTGATTTTTATAAGTATCAGATCTAGAACCTATTTTTTCTTAACCTCATCCCTAAGAGACGATTTAATCACTTCCTGAATGATCACCCATCTATCCTCGGAGTCCAAAAGGAAAACTCCTAAATTTTCCAGCTGGTGAATATCCTTCACCAATCTTCTTTTCTCCTCCTCAACATGGGACAGATTCCCCATGGACAACCTTCTAAGAGCATCAAAATCCATATTAGCTTTGTCTAAATAGTAGTGCAAACTTATGTCGTAGTCCTTAAGAAGTTCGAGCCACCTGCTGAGGTTTAATTTCTTCTATGTGAACCCATACTACATGCTCTTATGTTCTGAATAAATATCCACATGCCCCCCATTCAAAACTAATGACGCTAAATTTTCAAAGCAAAAACTACCGTCTCAAACTTTAGATTGCTAGTCAAGTAATTTCTATTATGAACCATAAGTTGCCTGGAAGCATAAGCTACAACCTTATGATGTTGCATCAAGACAAAACCTAGACCCACACGGGATGCATTAAAATATATAACAAACTACTCAATACCCTCGGGTAGGGTCAAAACAGGAACAGAAGTCCACTTATCTTTCATTTTCTCAAAACTTCCCCCACAAGCATCGGACTATAAAACTTTACCTTTTTTGAGTCAACTTTGTAAGTGGAGCAACAATAGATGATAAACTCTCCACAAATCTTCAATAGTACCCAGCCAAGCCCAAGAAGCTCCTAATGTCGGTTGGAGTCATAGGTCTAGGACACTTATCAACCTCCTCAATCTTTAGTTGATCCACTTTAATTCCTTTATTAGCTACAACATGCCCAAGAAAAGTCATAACACTTAGCCAGAATTCACACTTGGAAAATTTGCAATACAATTCCTGGTCCTTAAGGGGATGTAACACAATTCGGAGATGATTTTCATGATCCTCCTCACTCTTGGAGTGCACCAAGATGTCATCAATGAAGACTATAATGAACAAGTCCAAAACTTGTTTGAACACTTGGTTCATAAGGTCCATGAAAGTAGGTGGAGCATTAGTCAACCCGAATGACATAACGAAAAACTCATAGTGGCCATACCAGGTATGAAAAGTAGTCTTAGGAAAATCATCCTCCCTAATCTTCAGTTGATGATAATCCAAACAAAGATTTATTTTAAAAAAACATTTAGCACCCTAAAGCTGATCAAAGAGGTTATCAATCCTAGGAAAAGGGTACTTATTTTTCACGATGACCTTATTTAACTTATGATAGTCGCTGAACATTCAAAGAGACCTATGTTTCTTTCACCCAAAAAGAACAAGAGCACCCCAAGGAGAATACTAGGATGAATAAAACCCTTATCAAGGAGATCCTTTAATTTCTCCTTTAGCTCTTTTATCTCTATCAGATCCATCTTATAAGGAGAAATAGAAATGGGATAGCTATCCAGTAGAAGATCAATCCCAAAATCTATTTCCCTATCTTGAGGAACCCTAGAAAGATCATCAAAAAGAACTTTGGGAAATTAATTAACTACAGGGATAGACTACAAGGAGGGACTTTTAGAGTTATAATCCTTAACCCAAACTAGATGATATAGACAGCCTTTGGATATACATGTTTGAGCCCTAATATAAGAATAAACTTTCTTTTGGGTACTAGCGAACTCCCCTCCAATTCTATTATTGGTTCATTTGGAAAGTGGAAAGTAACTTTTTGAGTTCTATAGTATAGAGAAGCATAGAACGAGTTAAGCGAATCTATCCCCATGATTACATAAAAATCCACCATATCAATCTCAATCAAATCTACCAATATCTCCCTATGAAAGATGGACACCACACAACCCATATAGATTTTTCTAGAAATAATAGACTTACCTATCTGGGTAGAAACAAAAAAGGGGTTAGAAATACTTTTAGGACCAAAGACAAAGTTTACATCAACATAACGAGTCACGTAAGATGAGACGAACCAAACTAGGGCCTAGTTGTGTCAGGTATCTCAGGTCTAACTAGGATTAGAGACCACCCTCAATACCCAGAAATTAACCGCCCTACACCCCATGTCGGATTAATTCTAAACATATAACAAGATAATATAATATTAAATTAAAGACATGACAATAAGTATAAATCAAAATTGGAAAGCCACAACCAATTAACCATCATTTACCAATCCCAATGCCAATATCAATACCACTGTAAACACTAACACCGACACTACCCATGCCCATAGTAGTCCAATAAAGCCTCTATCAAAATTAAAGAATATCCAGTTGAGACATGCCCCAACCATATCCAACACAAAAACTAAAGAGATTAAAAGGATATAAAGAAGTTCATAGCATGAAATGGGGTCTTTTGAAGTATGGAAGCTCACCCTTCAGTCTGAATTAATGTTATCCTTAAATTACCAAGTCACTGAGCAGGAGGAATAAAAGTATGGTCGATTCCTGAATCACATAGGGATAAAGCGCTCGAAGACTTTTAGCAGGGTGAATGATAGCATGTAACTTAGGGATAAATTTAAAGTAATGCCATTAATTCAAAACCAAATCAAATAACCATGAGCAATGACATATATATATATATCGTGCCGGTATAGGGAACAAGGTTTAGCATGCATTTAAAGCCTTAACCTGGATTGTGTATCTTTACCATTACAAATTCACCCACGGGCTATATGTGTCTAGTGTTACCCCCTTGAATGGGCCCCAGTGCGTGTAGTCGCATGAATTAGAGATATCATAGAAGGCCATTGATTCTCGTGTACTCTTCGTCCCCCATGATATATATATATAGACTTGAGGGATTCTCGTGTACTCCACAAGCATATGTTCAATACCAACCCTTATGTTAGCAAACATGAGTTTTCAGTGTTCGTTCTTTAGACTCATATCTTTACGGCTAGCTATCATAAACCACATTATTGCCCAATTAAAACATTTAGCACACAACCAAACCACCAATTCCAGGAGTCAATTATTAAGGCATTATTAAGAGGTATCGTCATACCGACTATAGCTTGAAAGCAATGTCATTATCCAACACTTAGGGGATTCCCATGTACCCCATAGACTTTATTATTAAAATCACTTAGGTATTCCCGTGTACCACACAAGGTTTTTATTATATAATTATTTGGGGGATTTTGTGTACCCCACTAGGTTTTCAAAACCATCATTAACCATTTTTCCATTTATGTAATGCATTAATTCAATTAATAAATCAAACCAAAGACCTTGGGGATTCCATTGTACCCCCAGTTCAAATTCCCACCTTTTTCATAACTACTAACCAGTTTTACAATATAGGGTTGGGGTTATAACCACTTTAAAAGTCATAAGTTTAGAGAAAGTTACCATTATCAAGTTCCACAACCATACCCATGCACCTACATGTTCAAAACCATATTTAAAACAAGTAAAACCATAGTTAAACCATGGAAAACATTATTCAATAGTGAGCATTCAAAACCCCCAACCTTTTATTTCAAAACCATAACAATACCATAAAATCCATACATTAAAACATGTGCTTTTAGTAAAATAACAAGGAGGGAGGAGTAACATGCCTGAAATATCAATAAATTTGGAAGAGATTGCGCCCTTAGAACCCTAGATGACCACTTTCTTTGAAACCCTAGCCTTATCTTGACCAAAGAGTTTGAGAGATAATTCGGGAATATTTTATTAGGAATGATGTTATAATAAAGACTAAATAGAGGTTTTAAGTCTTGGGGTCAAAAGGGGTTAAAGTGGGAAATGTCCAAAATGCCTCTAAATTAAAAACTGTAAGAAGCCATCCTTGGTTATGAGTCGATCCATTGTCTCGTCACCACATCATACGACTCGTAGCCTTGAGTCGTATCCTAGATAGTGTATTAGACATCCATACACTGTCCACCTTACGACTCTATGAACCACTCAAAACCTAACTTAATGACTCATAGGACCTGGTCATAATCAACAAAGTACCTAAATAGGTTAGACACCGAACAACCTACGACTTCACCTCACTTCCTTAACATAGATACGTGGAACACCGGGCAAATAGAGCTTAACCTAGAGGGAAACTCCAATTCATATAAAATATTACCAACCCTGTTTAAGACCAATTACAAGCCGACATACTGAGGATTGAGCTTTCCTTTCTTACCAAACTGCATCACTCTTTTCATGGGAAATACCTTTAAGAATACCCTATCCCCAACCTCAAACTCTAAATTCCTACACCTCACATCCGCATAGGAATTTTGGCGACTTTAGGAAAAATTGAGCCAATTCTGCATCACCTTCAGCTTCTCCATAGCTTGGTGAACTAAATCCAGGCCAAACATCTCTGCCTCACCAACCTCGAACCACCCAGTAAGAGACCTACACCTTCTACCATACAAGGCCTCAAACAGAGCCATCCCAATACTGGAGTGGTAGCTATTATTATACACAAACTCTATAAGAGGCAAATGTTCAACCCAACTACCACCATAGTTAATCACTCAAGCTCAAAACATATCTTCCAATGTCTGAATAATTCGTTCTACTTGCTTATCCGACTGTAGGTGAAAAGTCATACTAACGCTTACTTTAGTCCCCAAATATTTTTGAAACGACCACCAAATATGTGATGAGAATTGAGTACCATGATCAAATATGATAGAAACGGGTGCCTCATGCAACTTCATAATATCCTTAATAAATAATTTGGCATAATCTTTCGTTGAGAAATTAGTACTCACTAGCAAAAAGTGAGCAGACTTTATCATCCTATCCACGATGAACTAAATCAAATCAAACTGATTTTGAGACCGGGGAAGATGGGTAATTGTAATACCCCGTACTTCTACCTAGCTTAGAATCATCTAAAAAATGTTAAACACTTGTTTCAAAGATGAATACACTTTTATACAAGTGGTATTTTCAAGATTTTCAATTTTCATCTTTTGGGAAAATGAATAATGTTTCCATCGATACCAAATTCTCCCAAATCCAACACCCGAGAAAAGAGTTAGAGCCATTTTAGTAAGACAGTGTGCCACCTGAGCCATCAACGCATCGCGGAGCCAGCCAAAATGGCAATCATCAAAATCCAGTGAGCCTCCATGATTATGGTGCATCGCGCCATGGCTCAAATTCATAGTTGTTAAATTCCAGTGACACGGTGCAATAGCACCGCGTCGCGCCAGGGGTCCAAATCGAGAAATTTTCACAGAATTAAAATACGCGCCCAAGGGTTAAAAGGGTCAATTTGTCACTCCTAGATATACCCAATAACACGTGATTCAGACATATTTTACCCAAAATATATTATTTCTCTTAAGAACAAGCTAGGGTTTTCAATTGGGAATTCAAATCCAAGACTCAAATTCAAGAATCTCTCCGTCAATCCTCGTAGAATCAAGAACTAAGGTATGCACAGTGTTCATTCATGGATTCCTTTCATCCATGAATCCCAAGAATAAAGTTTTAAATATTGTATTGTGAATATTTTATTGTGGGTTGATTATGTTCATGTGATTATAATTATATGATTCCCAAGTTGGAATCCTTATGTGTTGTTCATTAACCTATGCTAGTATGTGGTCTAAAACATGTAAAATTAAGTGAAAATGTGGAGTTTTGTTGTATTGATTTGATGGTCATGCATATGCCCTAAGTCATGCATCCTAGGTGTTTGATAAAATGCCTAAGAGAACAGAAATTATGCATTATAGCTTAATTGTGTCCCAAGTGATAGATGCATGCTTTATCCTATGATCAAGAATGACTTCCATGATATTATGTGCATTATGAATAGTTGAGAGAATGTCCATGAGATTAGGTTGATGAAAGTATGATATGTTTATATGCAATTCCATTCATGTACAAGACTATGATAACCATATTCTTTATGAAATCCTCAAATTAATGTATTATGGATTGTTGATATTGGTCATGTATTCAAGAAGTGTCAAGTCTTGACAGTTTCATGCTATCGAGACCTGGGGGTACTTGTACCCAAAAATTTAGCTGTGTGCCTAGAGCTAGTGTTTTGTTTTCATAATACTCTCAGTCAAGCCATGGTCAGTAAAATTCAGTCAGTCATGTGACTCAGGAAAACTCAGTAAACTCAATATTAGTCCAGTAATTGTAGTGATCTAAGTACTCAGTAATCTTGGTAACCTCAGTATTCCCAGAAATCTCAGTAACTTCAGTACTCTCCGTCAGTCCTCAGATCTCAGTAACATTCCATCAGTCAATGGAACTCAGTGAACTCAGTTTAGTACCATTAGTATCATTTCAGTGTTTATTCAATTGGGAGTAAGATTCAGCACCAAGTGAACTGAAGGATGGGGACTCACCTAATATTTAGTGGAGGGTGTGATCCTTAAAAGCAATCCTAGTGTTCCAAAACTACATAGCCAGCATAGGTTGATATATACCCCTATGCGTAGGGATACTAATACATTTTGTTTGAGTTTTCCTTACAGAAGGGGTTCACTGAAGAGCTCTCTGTCAGAGAGGGTTTACTCACATCTTGTCTTTACCCGTGGAATAGTACTGACACCCTTCTAGCTGGGGTTATAGGTTGAACCCCACCAGTTCAGTTTTGGGGCATGTCGATTAGATGATTACCTCATACAGTCTCAGTTTCAAATCCAGTCTCAGTAATAGAACTCAGTTCAGTTCTACAGAAATCTAAGACTGTCAGATACAGTCAAATCAGTATAGTGCGAAACTCAACTAGTTCCATCAGTATCAGGACTGTTAGTTATAGTCACTCATGTTATCAGTATACAGACTCAGTAATCATGTTATCAAAAACTCAATTAATAGTATATTAATTATACGAAATTCATTTTGTCAGTATTCAGTTTCAAGACTATCTGATACAGTCAATCAGACTAGTTCTTCATAATTAGAACTATCAAAAACAGTCATTCCTTTATTAGTAATATGACATCAGTTCCTAGTATTAGTAGACTCAGCCATTTAGTATCCCAGTATTAGTACTCAAATATCAGTAAACCCATGTTATCAGAATTCATGAGTCAGCGTTATCACGATCTCAGTTGCTATTTCATATTCATGCATGTATTCTCACGTTCATGTTATTCAGTCAGTTAGTATTGTTCATGCATATGAACCACTACATTTAGCCTACCTCACTTACATACCAGTACATTCAACATACTGACGTATTTGCGCTATGGTGTTTTATACCATAGGTTTAGAAGCACGAGCTCCCAAGCATCCTTAGTAGATCAAACGTTTGGCAGCCATACTAACAGTGAGTCCTCATCATTCGAGGATAACATAATTATTTTATTACTTTATTATTTTAGTAATTCAGAGTTAGTTGGGGACATGTCCCATCAACTCCACAGTTTTCTGACAATTTAGAGGCATTTCGAATACAGTATATTTTAGACGATTTATTTCAATTTTAGGTATTATGATACCCTACTACAGACATTGTTTTATATTTAGTATTATTTTAGTTTTGAATCTTATGGCCTTACAGCTTACATTCCGCATATTTCCAGTACAATATTCAGTTCTCAGTTACAGATATCAGTCATAGGTTAGCTTGTGGTCCTTCGGGGTCATGAGCACCGTGTAGCATTTTGGGTACCAGATTTGGGGCGTTACAGTAATGAAATCCATATTGATCACTTCCCACTTCCACACCAGCAACTTAACTTCTTGATACAATTCTCCAAGCCTAAAGTGCTCAACTTTCACTTGCAGACATACTAGACACAGCCATAAAACTAGCCATATCCTACTTTTTATTGTTCCACTAATAAACCTCCTTAAAATCATGATACATCTTCATCGAACTAGGATGAATAGCATAACGTGACTCAGGCGCCTCAGCTAAGATCCTCTCTCACAATCCATCTATATCGAGAACACAAAATCTTCCTTAGTACCTTAAGGTACCATCACCACTAATATCAAAGGCCTTTACTTTTTTCCCACCTGCATTACTCTTATTTTGCATCAAGATAGGATCTAACACTTGCTTCTCCTTCACCTAAGAACCAAGAGATGACCTTGCCACATCTCGAACAAACATACCACCATCTTTCGAGTCTAAGAGGAAAACTCCAAGGTTAGCCAAACAGTGAATATCTTTTACTAATTCTCTCTTCCCTTCATCCACATGAGCTAGATTCCCCATGGATAACCTGCTAAAAGCATCAGCAACCACGTTAGCTTTACCTGGATGGTAGTGAAGAATCATGTCATAATACTTAAGTAGCTCAAGCCATCTCCTTTTCCTAAGATTTACCTCTTTCTGACTGAATACTGAAGGCTCTTATGATCTGAAAAGAAATCAACATACATTCTATGCATATAGTGATGCCAGATTTTCAACTCAAACACTATAGCCAATAACTCTAAGTCATGATTTAGATAATTCTTCTTATGTACCTTCAATTATCTAAAGGCATAATTTATCACCTTGCCATAATGCATCAAAACGCAACCAATCCCAACACGTGATGCATTGTAATAGACTATAAAACCATCAATGCCTTCAGGCAAACGCAAGATCGGAGCCAAAGTCAGCTTATCCTTCAGCTTCTCAAAACTACCCTCAAAAGCATTAGACTATAAGAACTTTACCTTCTTCTAAATTAACTTAGTTAACGAGGCAAGTATAGTTAAGAAACTTTCCACAATCTCTTGTAGTAATTGGCTAACCCCAAGAATCTCCAAATATCAGTTGGAGTCGTGGGTCTAGGCCACTTCTTAACCACCACAGCCTTCTACCATCCACCATGATCCCTTCACTTGAAATGACATATCCCAGAAAAATGATAGCGTTCAACCAAAATTTATATTTCAAAAATTTAGCAAACAACTGTTGATCTTTCAGGTTTTACAATACGAAGGTGATCAGTACGAACTGCCTCACTCTTTGAGTACACCAGAATATCATCTATGAATAAAATGATGAACAAATCTAAAAACTGATGAATAATTTTATTTATCAAGTCCATGAATGTCGTCAAAGCATTGGTCAACCTAAAAGAAATAACCAAGAACTTAAAATGTCCATATCGAGTATGGAAGGCAGTCTTAGGGATATCTGCCTCCCAAATCCTTAACTGATGATACTCGGATCAGAGAGCGGTCATGGAGAAAAACTTAGCACCCTGAAGCTGATCAAACAAATTATTTATCCTTGGAAGAGGGTACTTATTTTGTATCATTACCTTATTTAATCATCGATAATCAATACACATCTAAAGGGACCCATCCTTCTTACGTACAAACAAAATTAGTGCACCCTACGGAGACATACTAGGATGGATGAAACCCTTTTCTAAAAGATTCTTTAATTGCTTTTTAAGCTCTTTTAACTTAGACAGAGCCATTCTATATGGGTGAATAGAGATAGAATGAGTGTCTAAAATAAGATCAATCCCAAAATAAATCTCCCTATCAGGAGGGACACCAGGAAGCTCATCAGGGAACACCTCAAAAAAAATTTCACCACCAAGATAGAATGTAAAAAAGGACCTTTTGAGTTAGAATTTTTAACCAGAACCAGATGATAGAGACACCCCTTGGAGATTGATCTCCGAACTCTAAGATACAATATGAACTTCTCCTTAGGAACTAGAGAACTCTCTCCCACTCAATAATACTCATGAGGAAATTCAAAGATGACCTTATGGGTCTGACAATCTCGAGAAGCATAGCATGAGTGCAACCAATTCATCCCCAATATGACCCCTAAATCAACTATGTCTAATTCAAATAAATCCACCAAAGTCTCTCGACCACCCACAGATACCAGACAACCCTTATAAACTCTCTTGGAAACCACAGAATCACCCACTTGGTAGAAAAAGAAAATGGGTCAAAAATACACTGGAGACAAAACTAAAATGCACAGCCATAAATGGGGTCACATAAGAAAGAGTGGACCTCAGATCAACTAAACAATTCACATCACGAGAAAAGAGTTTCAATATACCAGTAATGACATCAGGCGATGCATCATAATCCTGATGAGTAGTAAGAGAATAGAGTCAGTTTCAACTAGTGTCGAAGCTAGATAGTACACCCTTTTAGGCCGAAAGTGATGGAGAAGTAACCAGAACCTTATTTTCCCCATAAGCAATATTAGCCACTGGACAGTTTCTAAGAATGTGCCCTGGCTGACCACATTTGAAGCACTTGTCCCTTCCCTTATCATAGAAACCTTGATGCAATCGACCACAAAATTTGTAGGGAGGATATAATGAAGTTGATTGGGCATCACTAGCCTGAGATTAGACACCCTGTGCCCTATATTTATTGGAACCCTAAAAATATTGGTCACCAGACGACTTTAGGTAAGGAGCACTAGCCATCGAGTAAGAACCAGAAGTGACCTACTTCTTTTTTGGACCACTTTCCACCATCCCTAGCACTTTACTATTAACCTCTACCCTGCTTAGAAAATCTAAACTTCTTGCTCTACCTCTCCCCTATCTTCACCTGCTTCTTCATTTTTTTCACAACCTACTGGATGTACACAACCAACTTGGGGATGTCCATGTCATCATTTAATAAGGAAACCTTACTCTAAAATCAAGTCTCGAGATAACCCAGAAGTAAACTTTCTAATTCTAGCCCTCATGCAAGAAACCAACTCCAAAGCATACCGAGATAACAGGTAAAACTTCAAGGAATACTCCTTAATTAATATCTTGACTTACTTCAGGTTGACAAACTCTTCTGTCTTTGCCTCCCTCAACCTTGAGGAAAGAAGTGGTCCAATAAAGCATTAAACAAATCATCCCATAGGGATGACTCAAAATTGCCACCCCTTGATTGGTTCCATTCCTCGTACCACTGGTATGCCACATCTTATAATTGGTAGTTGGTAAACTCCACGCCCTCTGCATTAGTGGTATGAATTACATGAAAGATCTTTTCCATATCATTAAGAAAACTGTAAGGATTTTTCTTGACCTTAATACCAATAAAAGTTAGAGGTTTCATCCTCATAAACTGGCCAACCATTGTGGCCTCAAAAGATAGAGTAATAGAAGCACCACGCTCAGAGTGAGAAGCTACAAACTAGGCCAGCATACAGATAGACAAATAAAACTTAATATTTGTCACATCAGCCTGAGAACCTCGGGAAGGATTGGTAAGGAGTGGTGGAACTCTAGAAGGGAAATCAGGAACTGTGCCCCTAGACTGGGTATGGACCCTATATATAGGACATATCCCATCAACATTGTCCTCAGGTGAGTCATTTGAGTTTCCATGAGCTTCAAATCATATGGGAGGAATGATCTAAAAAGCGAACAAACAAGAATTAGAGAAGATTTAAGGACCTTAGACTCTACAGCCCAAAAACAAAACACAAGAAAGATGAACATTACTAAATGCCTCATAGCCTTTCACCTATGAATGTGGTGCACTACACACCCTTTGTAATATCCCGTATTTTTAAGCTAGAAATTGAATCGTCGTTCCTACGTACGTAAGCTCTAATTCCATGGTTTACGCTTAGATTCATGTGTCATGATATTTTTCCTAGTATATGAAGTGATTATGAGTTGAAAAATATTCATAGAAATGGCCTAAAGTAAAGTTGAGCTAAGAACTTTTCAATCATCCAAAATTGGATATTTGATTCTACAAGGATCTACTTTGAATGTGGATAACTCTTGATACATATAGAAATTTTTATCTCAAGATCCATAAAATTTTACATAAGTGAATTAGCTTTCCAATGATACCAATTTTGCAAAAATTTGATTAACGAGTGAAAAGTTATAGCTTTTTTTCGTGTCAGGTAGTAAACCGATGTGATCATGATGCGTCGCGTCGAGATCATGTTGACACGAAACCAGATGCGGATATAAGGCTATTTTATGCATTATTTCAGTTTTTGATGGGTCTAGGCGCATCGTGGTCATTTTTTCTTACCCAAAATCCATCTGTAACATAGAATTTCAGCCTTAAGAAGCCAAAATTGCTTATTTTCACTTTTTCTCTCAAAATCGAAACCCTAAATCCTCCCCCAAAGATTCAAGAACTCATTCCTAAGATCAAGAGTTCTAAGAAACAGATCAAGATTTGGGATCCATCTTTTAAACTAAATAATCTAAGGTACATGGGATTTATCCTAAAACTACATGGGCGGATTGAAACACTTGAATATGATTTAAAGATTATCAAGCACGAAATTACAAAGCAATTTTGGAATCCATGTCTTAATTATGCATCATGAATGTTTTAATGACATTGTTGTTTTAGATTTTAGGTCTTTTCCCCTTAAAATTGATTTATACGTATATGTATATGTATAAAAATTTAGATTGAAGATTGTTTGAGAGCACAAATTATGAAATCCCTCTCTTGTGATGAATTTAAGTTTATGATATTATTGTGAATGGTTTGAAATACATGATTTATGATTTGAAAATAGTTTTCTCAAGATCATAGTATTTGGGCATGATTTAGAGATGATGAGCGGGAGTTTCTTGATATAATTATGTTCTTGTTTAAAGAGAAAGAGTTCCATGTGATTGAGAACTTTGATATGACCACCTTGTGTATTTGAAATGTTCAAAAAAAGAGCTTCTTGCATGTGTTTACATGAGTTTTAATAAAGAGTTCTTTGAATTGATTTATTGATATCGTGGTTCGAAACCTTATGTTTTGAAAACAAAGATTATAATATGATATTAATGGCTCAGAGAAGTGACTTGCAAGTCAATGGTATGATGATACTATATAAATGTATGCCATAACAGAGCTAGAGTTTTTCAGAGTTTGATTTCAGAGAATGAAATATTTTAAAGAGTTAAAAATGGGCTTAAAGAGGGTTAGGTGGTTACCCAAAGAAGGCTTGAGTTCAAGTAACTCTTAGCCTAAAACCGTATTTTGCCGATATGGGTATATTATTATTGTACACTGGTGACGGCCTTGTGGCATAGTAGAGACAGAGACTCTGGCCCTTTCGACAAACTTGGGTTGGGGGCTTGGCTGCCGAGTTAATGGCAGATTCCATAGAGCCCGTGGAATTTCAGAGTTTTAGGGTATACCACCTAGCGCAGAAGTAAAATAAAGAGTGTAACAGAGTTCAGATGATTTTATAGTCTTTTAAATATGCCCAAGTGATTCTTACCATATGATGTATTTATCAACTATTTTCAATTGCTCTCATATATATTGAATAAAAAAATTATTATTTTTGATTTGCTCTACATACCAGTACAACTATATTGACCCCCTACCTTCCAGGGTCTGAGGCTCAGTGTAGAGGTCCTGTAATTCATAGAGCTTTCAGACAGAAGCGAAGTTTGCGGTGGTAGGCCTTCTTTATTCCAGAAGGCATATCTCTTTTTTGACATAATTTTTTTTACTTTGGTTTTGGTCCACTGGGGACCTTGTCCCAGGTTTCAGACAGTTATTGATGTCATGTGTAGTAGAGATTTTGCAGACTGAGAAAGATGTTGTTTAAATGTTGATAAACCTATTTCCGTATTGTTGCACAAATTTCATAGTATGACCATGATTCCATATTGTTTTGTATTTTCATAAATTTTCTTATAATATACGAATATTGTGCATGATTACCAGATTTAGAAGGGCGTTTGGGCCTCCATAGTTCGGGATACTCGTTACAGCCAAGGCCCTATCTCGGGTCGTGACACCCTTAAAAAGAACTCTACTCGACACGGCTTTATGGACATCTAATTAACCATGAACCTGGCTCTAATACCAATCTGACACGACCAAAACTAGGGTTGAGTCGTGTCGAGTATCTCAGGTCTAACCAGGACCAAAGACCACCCCCAATACCTAATTGTTAATCACCTTATCCCTTATTTTGAATGAATTCCAAACATATAACAAGATAAGATAACATAAAATTAACGACATGACAATAAGTCTAAAATCAAAACCAAAAGCCACAACCAATTAACTATCTTTTACCAATCCTAATACCAGTACCAATACCAATGCTAACACTAATACAGATACCACCCATGTTGATGTAGTCCAAAAAAGCCTCTAACCAAAATTAAAGAATATCCAATCGGTACATGCCCCCGACCATAGACAAAACCAAAACCAAAAAGATAAAAATGATATAACGAAGTCTCATAGAATAAAATGGTGTCCAAAGTATAGAAGCTCACCACTTCAGTCTGACTCAAAGTTATCGCTGAAACATGAAATCACTAAGCAAGAGAAATAGAAGTATGGCTGGTTCCTGGATCGCATGGAAAGACAATACTCAAAGACGGTTAGCGGGGTGAACGGTAGCATGTAACTTATAGATAAAGATAAAGTAATGCCATTAATTAAAAACCAAATTAAATAACCATATGCAATGACATACATACATACATACATACATATATATATATATCGTAATAGGATAGGAAAAAGGGTTTAGCATGCATTTAAAAATTTAACCTGGATTATGTAGCTTTACCATTATAAATCCACCTAGCGGATATATGGTCTAAGGGGTATACCCCTTGAATAGGACTCAGTACGTGTAGCCTCACTAACTAAAGATATCATAGAAGTCCAAGGATTCTCGTGTACCCTTTGTCCTCCATGATACATATATACATATATAGACTTAGGGGTTTCTCGTATACCCCACAACCATATGGTCCCCAAGACCAACCCTCATATCGGCAAACATAAGTTTTCAGTGCCCTTCCTTCGGACTCACACCTTCACGGATAGCTATAACAAACCCCCAGTATTGCCCAATTAAAACATTAAGCACACAACCAAACCACCAATTCCAGTAGTCAATTATTAAAGAATTATTATGTGGTATCATTATACCGTGTAATACCCCATACTAATACTAGCTTGATGCAGCTCATAGTTGCATGCGTAAGGGACTTAAGGCTTGAAATTTTCACTAAATTTTGGGGAATTAGTCATCTTCAAGAACCCTAAACTTTGAGGATTTTTATTTTGACCTTATCGACCCCAAGATGTTAGTTTTTAAGTTAATTCATGTTCAGGGATGTAAGTAGTATGTTTCAGAGAAGTTTTGGATTTTTCGAAAAAGTTTGGGGTCATGTTTGGATCACAAATCCAGTGGGTCACCGCGATGCGGCATTATCCCTACTGCATGCTGGTTGCATCACAGTGAAGCTGTTATGTCCAATTCTTGATTTATAATTTAATACATGTGTCATGATCTTTTTCCTAGTGTGTGAAGTTCTTTTGAGGTGAAAAATGTTCATAGGAATCACTTGGAACAAAGTTAAGCTAAGAGCTTTTGATTCAGCCAAATTTTGGTATTCAATTCTACAAGGGTCAACTTTGAACGTGTATAAATTTTTATATATGTGGAATGTTTTGGATCAAGACCCACCAAATTGTAGATAATTTAATTATCTTTCCAAAGATACCAAATTTGCCTTAATCCGATACCCGGGCGGAAAGTAATGATCATTTTTGTCAGAACCAGTAAGCTACCATGATATGACTGTATTGCGGTAATGTAGTTGCATCCATTTTTTTATTTAAATAATTGAGGGGCAATTGGATCTTTTTCCTCCTTAACCCATTCTCTATAACACGACTTGGGCATCAATTAGGGTATAATTTTGCGCTTCTTCTCCAATTTTCCACTCAAGAAAACCATTTCCTTCCCCCAAGCACAAATTCAATTCCTATTTCCCCAAGGAATAAAGAATTCAAGTTCCCCCAAGTTCAAGAAACTTCAAGAAAGCATCAAGAATTATGTTTTTCTCTCAAGTTAAAGGATTAAGGTATGTGGGGTATACATTCATGGGTCCCTTTCACGCATGGAGCCCCAAAACCCTTTTCTTTCAATTAAAAAGTGAATTTTCTATCATTATGATATTTTATATGTTCAAGAAAGATTGAATTTCATGTTTTTATGGTGATTTTAATTCAATTCATCCCATGTATGATCCCATGCAATATTTTGAATTCCTCATGTTATGAATTTAAGTTTCCCATGCTTTATTCAAGTGAATTCTATGATAGATCCTAAACTCATGATTTTTAGTGACATTCCCATGTTTTAAATTTATGGTTTCCCCATGTTTGATGAAATGCCCATGTCTTGAGTTGAACCATGATTCAATACTACAGTTTGAGTTTAAATGTCATGTTTTAATGATCATTCAATGCTGGTGGGTTATGAACACCCGATACCTATGGGTTTCACATAATTTCCATTTATCAAGTAACAAGTCAATCAGATCATGATTTTAATATCATATTTAGAACACCACAATCATGTTGCGTATTATCAGCTTATATGTTTATAATTACCTTAGAATCCATATGCACCGTTATTTTAAGAATACTTGACCTAAGCTTATCAGTTATCAGTGCATGCACCAGTTAGTATTTTAGTATCTTTTAGTTATTAGTAGGATTTAGAACCAAGAAAATCTAGGGATGGGGGCTCACCTGCCAGTTAGGACTGGGTTCTTAGCAGCAGTACTTAAGTTTCAGAACTACGTAGCCAGCGCAGGATTATGAGATGTCACCCACCAGTTTAGGAATGACACTCTCTTAGGGATCACCCATCATTTAGGACTAACTCCCTAGTCCTTTTGGATATCAGTTTAGTAATCACGCTAGTTCAGGTTCTATTCTGATGGTAAGGATAGAATAGCCCTCTTCAGTGTGGGTTAGACATTAGACTCCACAATAGCTCACATGTTTTATGTTGGTTACATGCTCCCACAGTCTCAATACAGTATTCATTGTATTTTTAATTTAAGTTTACTTGACCAAGTGTATAGTTTCTCAGTTATTCAGTTATCAGATTTCAGTCTTTCAGTTTATAGATTATTTTAGAAATATGTATATGCTTGGTCTTGCACTCTCAAATATTATAGTTTTTCATGCATTCATGCTCATTTATCTCATGTCGTTTAGTTATTCCTTATGTCATATGCACAGTACCCCATAGTTTTAATCCAGTTATTC
Organism: Capsicum annuum; assembly: GCF_002878395.1. NCBI lineage: Eukaryota > Viridiplantae > Streptophyta > Magnoliopsida > Solanales > Solanaceae > Capsicum > Capsicum annuum. The sequence continues at coordinate 174,969,393 of NC_061111.1, forward strand.
AGACTAAGTACAGTGTAGTTTTACATGATCAGTATTCATATATTCGCAACTTAACATACCGATGTTAGTTATATTTTTTCTCAGATTTTAGTTGTTCAGTCATACAGACATCATTCATTTAGTTAATCAGATCTACTTAATACATGTTATGTTGGTTTTGTAAGTTCAGGCTCAATATGTTTTCATATTTAGATCCATAAGTTAGTCAGTTCTTACCACATAGTTTTAGACCCAATATTCATACATCATCCTCAGTACAGCTTCTACAGTATATTCAGCCCCACAAGAGAATGGATTACAATATTTATATTTCTTTCGCCTCCGAGCTTACAAATTGTTTTCAGCTCATAATTTATATATTCCCTATGATTTACAGTTTTACATATAGTCATGTTTCAAATGTATATTTCAGCAAATAACTTATATCCTCAATTTTACAATATGTTTGCAATATTTCCACGATTAGTGCATGTCTCTATATACTTAGTACATTCCAATGTACTAACCATATATATGCATTTATAACTACATCCTTCATAATGTTGGTACCATATGTAGCACTTACACTAGGGTTAGATAGTTTGTAGCTTTTAGCCAGCAGGTGACAAGTTCTCCTATTTTGAGAACTCCAAATAATTTTAGATCATTTAATATATTTTGATTTTTCCATATGTATTGATTAGTAGTAGTTGGAGGCATGTACCAGCTATCTATAGTCAGTATTGGAGAGACTTCATAGATGCCAGTCAGAGTCAGTCATGTAATTTAAGTTTCTTTCTTTAGCTTTATCATGGTGTAAATTGTATCAGCATTAAATTTATTCAAACTTTTCATGAGTAGGCTTCCGCTCAGCAAATTAAGTTTTGTTTTACAAGTTAAATTAGTTTCTCAATAATATGCTAGTGCATGGGTTTGCTTAGGCTCACTTGTGGCTCCTGGTACCATGTTATAACTAGGGGGTAGTCTCAGGTTATGACAAACTTGGTATCAGAGAACAAGGTTCAAGTATACTGGGTGTCTATAAAGTCGTGTATAGTAGAGTCTTGCAGAATGGTACGGAAATATCTGTACTTTTCTTTGAGAGGCTACAGGGAATTTAAGAAATGTTTCCCTTCTTTCATATCTCAGATCGTGCAGTAGAAGTGTTTTTTAAGGAGATTATGTTTATTCTCAGGTTAATCTATTCGTGTCAACTTTTCCTTATTCTTAAGTCAACAGAAATAGTAAAGCTTAAATTCTTACAGATAGAGTTTTCTCAAATAGTCCCCACAAATAATTATGGGATTGCTCACAGTCTCAAAATTATCCCATCAGTTCCTTTATATTCCAAAGTATGAAAGATTTTATTCATGTTCTTAAAAATTGAGCATTGAACCGAAGTCAGATATGCTTTCAGATCCCTTCTCGGAATCCTATCATAGCATATGACCTAGATCTAGAAGCATGAACCTAGAAGTTTAGCAATAGTAAAGTGGGAATAGTGTTTATCTAGATTTAGGAGGTTATGTATTCACGGGGCTAGTTGTATGAAAGGTGAACCAGTAGGCTTAAAATAGTGTATGCAAGAATTTATGTTTATTGATTTGAAATAGGTATGGGATTGTATTATTTCTATATTTTAATAGTGTGTGCACTTAGATGGTACCCTTGAGTTGTTAAGTGTGAATGAGGCTATGTAGTATATGATGATTCTTATCAGCTAACTTATGGGTTATAGGTTGATAATGTTGGGTATATTGGTGTAAGGGTAATTCTCATGGTTTAGGGAAAATATAAGTTTAGATGTGATGTTAGTAGGCTATGAAGAAAGTTAGTATAGTTCATTAAAGGTTTGGGGATATCCATGTTACATGTTAGAATCTAAGTTTGAATATGTGAAGATTGAGCTAATAGAAAGAAGAGTTGAAGCTATAGATGGTGTGAACTCTGGGTATGGTGATACTCATGAAGATTTTAAGTTAGTAAGTGTCCAAGATATTATATGATTACTATTCGAGGCATAGCAATTTAAGAGTTGTATCCCAGAAAGAAATACTAGCAGCAGGTTTTACACTTTCAGATGTAGTTTCAGGTTGAGTTTATTATTTATGTGTATTGTTATATCTCAGACTCTAGAGTAAAGTGATTTTAGTTTAGTTTAGAGATGTTAAAGGGGTCCACAAACTTAGAATGACGACTTAACACTAAAGTGAAGATGATAGAACAAGTAACCAAGTTAGGCTATCAAATTCTAGTATTGATGTAATATGTTGTAGAACATTAGCATGGGAGGAAGATTCCCAACCCATTCTTATCTCAATGTAAATTTTTGTTCTTCAGTCCTCATGATATATACTCATGCCTTACATGTCAGCTCCATGATCATAACTCATATTCATGCTCTTTCCATGGAATCATGTACACTTTCAGTTCCTAGTATAAGGAGTTCCAGTTCACTTAGGAGTACAAATCATGTTCCGGGAATTTATGAACTCCAAAATCAATTCAATGCAACTCATGTACTCATGCTTTATAGTAAGCTCAGTTCCCATAACTCATGGAGCACTCTTAATGACTAGTGAAATTTAGATTATGTCATGTGTGTCCTTAGTTTTGATCTTTTAAATGAATTTATGCTTTTATGGGCATTTTTTTAGAAGTTCATATGTGGTTACGAAGATAGGCTTGAATTTTATGTTGGTGTATAAGTGGATGAATGCATTGCACGTTAGTGAATTCCTAGTAAGAGGTTAAATATAGTTGTTGAAGTGGTACTAAGAATTATTCATGAGATGAAAGTTATAAAAATGCATAGGTTATTGAATTCATGGTTTAGACTAGTGTTATGGTGTGATGTGTTGTACCTTAAAATTTTGAGTTAGGCTTAAACATGGTGAGAGCATGTAGTTTAACTCAGACTTTGGCTGGAGTAGTTATATGTACTCATCTAAGTATTTATGGAGCGAGGCTTGAATTGGGCAGTTGCATTGCCTACGGCCTAGTAATTCTATCCTAATTTTTGTTTCGTAGTCCTATGTTTAATGTTACAGAGTTATATCCATATTAATAGTCCTTACTCATATATCTTATTCAGATCATGTGCAAGTTCTTTGCTCCCTACTGTTATTAGAACTTCTTAGAAAGAGTGTTGAAAAAATACTCTAGTTGAGTATAAGCTTTCAGTATAATTCAGTCCATCTAGACAGCAATTCAGTTTACTAGTCAGACAGACAAGTTCCTATGATTTTTCCATCTTTCAATCTAGTCTTACTATCTGGAGTTTCATGAATATGGCCATTCCATGAGGTAAAATATTCACATCCATGCAATTTATGAATTCAGTTTAGTTCATGCACATGCACTAGTTTCAGATTCCAGATATTCAGTTATAATTCAGTTCGTAAGTGTCTCGTGCACCATCTCAGACTTTCTTTATTATTTCAGCCAAGTTAGTATCATTTGGGGGACGAATGATCCCAAGGGGGAGATATTATAATACCTTGAGTTTTTATATCTTAAACCTCTTAACTTCTCTTCATGAAACCAGATCCACCCTGAGGTAATGGTTACTCATAAGTTGACTCTCTCATTGTTATCTCAGCCTTATAACCATTCTCATGTCATTGTATGCATTCAAAAAATTAGTTCAGTTCATGTATCTTTCTCAGACTCAGTTATGCACTCATGTTCCAAGTCATGTCTGTTCAGTATATGATCTCAGTTACCTTTGTACAGTACTCTCAGTCTAACCAGTCTCATTTGAGGGAGAATGTTCCCAAGGAAGAGATATTGTAATACCCCGTACTAATCCTAGCTTGATTCAGCTCTTAGTTACATGCTTAAGGGGCTTAAGACTTGAAATTTTCACTAAATGTTGGGGACTTAGTCATCTTCAAGACCCCTAAACTTTAAGGATCTATATTTTGACCTTTTCTACTGCGAGACATTAGTTTTGGAGTCAATTCATGTTCAGGGATGTAAGTAGTATGTATCGGAGGATTTTTAAATTTTTCATCCAAGGTTTGGGGCATGGTTGGATCACAAAACCAGTGGGTCACTGCAATAGGCCTGCGACGCAGCATTAGTCCCAATCTCATGCTTACCATATCGCGGAGAAGGTGTTGTGCCCAGATCTTGATTTATAATTAAATACTTGTGTCATGATATTTATCCTAGTGTGTGAAGTTCTTTTAAAGTGAAAAATATTCATAGGAATCACTTAGAACAAAGTTGAGCTAAGAGCCTTTGATTCGGCCAAATTTTGGTATTTGATTCTACAAGGGTCAACTTTGAATATGTATAACTTTTTATATATGTAGAATTTTTTAGCTCAAGACCCACCAAATTGTTAATAATTGGATTATCTTTCCAAGAATACCAATTTCACCTTAATCCGATACCCGAGTAGAAAGTTATGATCATTTTCATCAGAACTAGTAAGCTACCATGATAAGACCGTGTCGCGTTGACTTAGTTGCGTCCAGTTTTTTTATATACATAATTTAGGGGAAAGTGGGTCCTTTCCCCCTCAACCCAGTCGTTCATAACACAACTTGGGCATCAGTTAGGGCATAATTTTTCCCTTCACCAATTTTTCCCTCAAGAAAACCATTCCTTTCCCCCAAGAACAAATTCAATTCCTTTTTTCCCAAGGAATCAAGAATCAAGTTCCCCCAAGTTCAAGAACCTTCAATAAAGCATCAAGAAATGTGTTTTTCTCTCAAGTTTAAGGCTTAAGGTCTGTGGGGTATTCATTCGTGGGTCCCTTTCACCCATGGACCCAAAAACTCTTTTCTTTCAATTAACGAGTGAATTTTCTATCATTATGATATTTTATATGTTCAAGAAAGATTGAATTTTATGTTTTCATGGTGATTTTAATTCAATTTAGCCCATGTATGATCCCATGCAAGATTTTGAATTCCTTATGCTATGAATTTAAGTTTTCCATGCTTTATTCAAGTGAATTCCATGATAGATCCTAAACTTATGATTTTTAGCAACATTCCTATGTTTTATATTCATGCTTTCCCCATGTTTGATGAAATGCCCATGTCTTGAATTGGACCATGATTCAATACTATAATTTGAGTTTAAATGTCATGTTTTATTGATCATTCAGTGTTGGTGGGTTATGCACACCCGATACCTATATGTTTTACATGATTTCTATTTTTCAAATAATAAGTCAGTCAGACCATAATTTTAATGTCATATTCAGAACACCATGATCATGTTGAGAATCATCAGTTTATATGTTTGTAATTACCTCAGAATCTATATGCACTGTTATTTTCAGAATACCATGACCTGAGCTTATCATTTATCAGTTATCAGTTATCAGTACATGCACCAGTAAACATTTCAGTGACTTTCAATTGGGAGTAGGATTTAGCACTGATCGAACCTTGGATAGGAGCTCACCTGCCAGTAGAGGGTGTGACCCTTAGTATCATTCCTTGAGTTCTAAAACTACGTAGCTAGTCTAAATTTTAGATGTCTTCCTTCTAGTTGAGGGTTGACACATATCTCATAAGAGCACCTGTTAGTAGAAGGTGACGCCTAGTCTTTTGGGACATCAGTTTAGTGATCAGTACAGTTTAGGTTCTATTCTAATGAAAAAGATAAAGCAACCCTCCTTAATGTGGGTCAGACGTTGGACTCCATGATAGCTCACATGGTTTATGTCGGTTACATGGTAACTCCCACAGTCTCAGTATAATTTTCAGTGTATTTTTATTTATTGTTTGCTTGACCAAGTGTACAGATTCTCAGTTATTCAATTATTAGATTTTAGTCTTTTAGTTTATAGTTTATTTCATAAAAATGTATATGCTTGGTCTCGCATTCTCAGATATTATAGTTTTTCATGCATTCATGCTTAGTTATATCACGTTGTTTAGTTAGTCCTTATCTCATATGCACAGTACCCTAAAGTTTTAGTCCAGTTATTAAGACTAAGTATAGTTCAGTTTTACATGATAAGTATTTATATATCCGTTACTCAGCATATCGATGTTAGTTATCCTTTTTCTCAAATTTCAGATGTTGGTCACACAAACATCAGTCATTCAGTAAATCAGGTATACTTAATACATGTTATGTTAGTTTTGTAAGTGTATTCATTCACGCTCATATGTTTTCATATTCAGATCCATGAGTTAAGTCAGTTCCCACCACATAGTTTTAAACCCAGTATTCATACGTCATCCTCATTATAGCTTCTACATCATATTCAGCCCCATAAGAGAATGGCTTACAACATTTATGTTTTAACCGCCTCCTAGCTTACTGAATTGTTTTTAGCTTATGATTTATAAATTCTCTATGATTTATAATTTTCACGTATAGTCATGTTTCAAATGTATATTTTAGCAAATAACTTATATCCTTAGTTTTATAGCATGCTTGAAATATTTCCATAATTTAGTGCATGTCTCCATATACTAAGTACATTCTAATGTACTGACCACATATATGCGTTTGGGATACATCCTTCATAATGTAGGTACCATATGTAGCTCTTACACCAGGGTCAGACAGTTTACAGCTTTTTGACAACATGTGACAAGTTCTCCTATTTTGAGAACTCCAGACAGTTGTAGATCATGTACTATATTTTTTATTTTTTCATATGTATTGATTAGTGGTAGTTGGAAGCATGTCCCAATAACTTTATTCAAACTTTTCATGAGAATGCTTTCGCTCAGCAAATTAAATTAACTTTATTCAAACTTTTCATGAGAATGCTTTCGCTCAGCAAATTAAGTTTTATTTTACATATTAAATTAGTTGCTCAATAGTATGTCAGTTCATGGGTTAGCTTGGGATCACTTGTGGTTCTAGGTACCGTGTTACGACTAGGGGTAGTCTCAGGTCATGACATATCGACTATAGCTTGTAAGCAATAGCATTATCCAACACTTAGGGGATTCCCATGTACCCTGTAGACTCCATTATTAAATCATTTGGGGATTTTTTGTACCCCATAAGGTTTTCATTATATAATCACTTGGGGGATTCCCGTGTACCCCACAAGGTTTTCAAAACCATCATTAACCATTTTTTCATTTATGCAATGCATTAATTCAAGTAATAAATCAAACTAAGCACCTTGGGGATCCCATTGTACCCTTAATTCAAATTCCCACCTTTCTCATAACTACTTACCGGTTTTACAATATAAGGTTGGGGTCATATCCACTTTAAAAGATACAAGTTTAGAGAAAGTTACCATTATCAAGTTCCACCACCATACCCATGCACCCACATGTTCAAAATCATATTTCAAATAACCACTATTGGTTGTTTTGCTTACTATTCCTATTTCGATCCCTTTTTCTTTGCACCTTGGCTAACTATCTTGATTGTGGGTGATGATTTACTGGTTGATTTTTGTATTTCATAATAGTGTTTTACTTGTTAATCCTATTTGTATTTTGGCCTTTTGTTGTTCTTAGTAGATCTAAAGTATGGATTGGTATTACTTTTTTGGTTTATTGTCTAAGCTTTGTGCTCTTAGTGTTATTGGTTGGTGTTATCTATGGTGGCTATGATTGATGGTGCTAGTGTAGGGTCATGTGTTTTGGAAAGTCTTGGGTCGGGGTTGGGGTTGGGGGTGTGGACTAGGGTGGGGGCAGGGGCAGGGGCAGGAATGGTAAAGGGGATAAGAATGACTATAGGTTGAGAGTAGGGTCGTGGTAGGGTCTTTATCGGAGAAGTCATTAGATCAAGTGAAAATTATTAGAAAAAGGCGAATTAATATAGTTTGTCTCAAAATATCCAAATGGGTAGGTTCTAAGGCAAGAGTAGTGTATGGATACAATATAGTTTGGATTGGTGGTAATTAATTCAAACTTTCCCAATAAGGAGGTTCACTTGGTTACCTTCTGTAGTTCGGTTACCAAGACTCAGATTGAATTCTTGCTCCTTAGGAAAAGGGATAGAGGTATTTGTAAGGATTATAAGGTCTTATCGAGTGAGAGTCTTTCGATCCAGCATAGGCTTTTGGTGATGGACTTGGAGATCATAAAAGTAGCAGAGGAGAAGAGGTAATGAGGGTCAACCGAGAATTAGATGGTCCAGTTTGACATTGGCCAGTGCACTGGATATAGAGACTAATTTAATGGCGAGGAAGTCTTAGGGGAGTAAAGAGGATATAGATAGTTTGTGGGATGATACTACCAACTGCATCAGGAAGATAGCTAGAGAGGCGTTGGGCTCTCGAGTGGTCATTCAATCAAGCTCTAAGGTGACTGGTGGTGAAACAAAGAGGTGAAGGGAAAAGTGGAGGCCAAGAAGAGAGTGCATGCTAAGTTGGCAGAGAGTAAGGATGAAAAAGATAAATAGAAGAATAAGGAGGAGTATAAGATTGCTAAGCGATAGGCAAAGTTAGCGGTCATGAGGGATACGGATGTTGTTTTAAAAAGTTATACACAGCGTTAGATAGTAAAGGTTGGGATAACAAGTTGTACAGGCTCTCCAAGGTTAGGGAGAGGAGGACTCGGGATCTGGATCAGGTGAAGTGTATTAAGGAAATGGATGGCAAAGTTTTGGTAGAGAAGGGTCATATTAGAAAGAAATGGCAGTCTTACTTTCATAAGATCATGAATGATGGTAGAGATACTAGCATTGTGTTGGGGGAATTTGAGCATTTTGAGAGGTTTCATGATTATGGCTATTGTAGGCGCATTAAGGTTAAGAAGGTTAAGGGAGCTATTTGTAGGATGCGTAGAGGTAGAGTGATGGGGCCAGATGAAATTTCGGTGGATTTTTGGAAGTACACATGAGTGGTGGGTATAGAGTGGTTGACTCAATTGATTAACATAATTTTCAAGACGGCAAGGATACCTAAATCTTGGAGGTAAAGTACGATGATTCCGATGTATAAGAATAAGAGAGACATTCAGGATTGCAATAAATATAGGGATATTAAGTGGTTGAGTCATACTATGAAGGTTTGGAAGAGGGTGGTAGAGTTGAGATTATAGAAAATTGTTACTTTTTCTAAAAATAAATTTGGATTTATGACAGGGCATTCGACTACAAAAGCCATCTATCTTATCAGGAGACTGGTGGAGCAGTATAGGGAAAGGAAGAAGGACTTGCAAATAGTGTTTATCGACTTAGAGAAGGCCTATGATAGAGTTCCCAAGAAGGTTCTTTGGAGGTGTTTGGAGATTAGAGGTGTACCTATAGTATATGTTAGGGCAATTAAGGATATGTACGACGGAGCCAAGACTAGGTTTAGGGCTGGGGGAGGGGACTCGGAGCACTTTCCCATCTCGATGGGGTCAAATTAAGGATCGATGCTTAGTCCATTTCTTTTAGCCTTGGTGATGGATGTTTTGATGCGGCATATTCAGGATGAGGTTCCTTATTGTTTGCTTTTTGTGGATGATATAGTCTTGATTGACGAGACTTGTAGTGGAGTTAATGCTAAGTTGGAGGTTTGGAGGCAAACTCTTGATTCTAAAGGGTTTAGATTGAGTAGGTCCAAGACGAAAAATTTGGAGTGTAGTTCAGTGAGGTATCTAATGAGTCTAATATGGTTGTTAAGCTTGACACTCATTCTATCAGTAAGAGAGATAGTTTTAAGTATCTTGGGTAAATAATTAAGGATAATGAAGAGATTGACGAGGACGTCACTCATCGGATCGGGGTAGGGTGGATAAAATAGAGGCTCGCCTATGGTATCTTGTGTGACAAAAAGGTACCTCCCAAACTTAAAGGCAAGTTCTATAGAGTAGTGGTTAGACTGACTTTGTTGTATAGGGCAGAGTGTTGGCTTGTTAAGAAGATCCACATCCAGAAGATAAAGGTGGAGGAGATGAGAATGCTTCGGTGAATGTGTGGGTGTACTAGAAAAGATATGATTAGAAATAAGGTTATTTGGGATAAAGTGAGAGTGCCTTCGATGGAAGACAAGATTAGGGAAGTGAGCTTGACATGGTTCGGTCATGTGCTACGGAGGAGCACGGATACCCTACTACGGAGGTATGGGAGGTTGGCTAGATATGGTTTCAATCGAGGTAGAGGTAGACCGAAGAAATATTGGAAGAAGGTGATTAGACATGACATGGAGCAGCTTCAGCTTACTGAGGACATGACCCTGGATAGGAAGTGTGGAGGAGGTGATTTAAGGTAGAAGGTTAGTCTGAGTTATGATGTTGTATGTTTTGGTGTTTAATTAGAGTAACTTGCTTTTGGTATTATTGAATATGTTAATTTCAATTGTATCTTGTTCTATTACTATTCCTTATATTATCTTAGATTGCTTTATGTTGAGTTGGGGGTCTATCGAAAACAGTCTCTCTATCTCACATTTGAGGTAGTGGTATGGACTGCGTACACTTACCCTCCCCAGACCCCACTTGGTAGGAATATTACTGGGTATGTTGTTGTTGTTGTTGTGGAAAAACATTATTCAACAGTGAGCATTCAAAACCACAAACCTTTTATTTCAAAACAATAACAATACCATAAAAGCCATACACTAAAACATGTGTTGTTAGTAAAATAATAATGAGGGAGGAGTAATATGTCTAAAATACCAAGAAATTTGGAAGAGATTGCACCCTTAGAACCCTAGATGACCATTTTCTTTGAAACCCTAGACTTAACTTGAACAGAAAGTCTGAGAGAGAATTTGGGAATGCTTTTTTGGGAATGATATTATAATGAAATCTCAATGGAGGTTTTAAGTCGTGGGGTCAAATAAGGTTAAAGTAGGAAATGTCTAAAATGCCCTCAACTTAAAAACTATAAAAAACCATCCTTGGTTATGAGTCGACCCATTGTCTCGTTACCACATCATACGAATTATATCCTTGATTCATATCCTAGACAGTGTGTTGGACACCCATACACTGTCCACCTTATGACTCTATGATCCCACTCGTAACCTGACCCAACGACTTATAGGATCTGGTCGTAACCAAGACAGTACCCAAATAACTCCAACACTGGAGAACCTATGACTTTACCTCATGACTCGTAACCTATCCTCATAGATCCTAATGATACACTCATACTCAGAGCAAAGCCAAGCCACTAAGTTATTGATTTGGTTAAGGTTTGTTCCAATGAATCATCACCACCCTTAACGAATCATATCACCAAGTCGTAACCAAGATAGAAAACCCAACCACGATCCACTAGACACCTTACAACTAAGGTCACCTTACCCATCAAGGCACCATACGACTCATATGGTCAAGTCATAATCAAGGAAGTGACCTCAAAGCTCAGGAAATTTCCAAGGGCTAAAAATCTTGGTTGTTTCACAAAATAAGGTAGAATCGGGATAAATCAAGCAATAAACATCACGAGAGAAAAGCAATAATATACCAGTGATAGCATCTGGGGATACCTTGGGTTCCTGATGAATAGAAAGTGCTTAGAGGTAATTTTGGCCATTTTTTGTCCCGGATGTGTCACCCTAGCTGCAGGAGCCACTGAAGTAGCGACCAAGACCTTATTAGCCCAGTGGAAACCTTAGCTAAAGGATAATTTCGTTGTGCATGACTAGGATGACCATAATTAAAGAACAAATTTCTCCCCTCCTCACAATATCCACGATGCAGCCTTCTATAAACAGGACAAGAAGGGTATGACAGAGTTAACTAAGCTCACTGGCTTGAGATAGGGAACCTTATGCCCTATGACCACTGTTAAACTAAAAACACCGATCACTTGAAGGCTTAGAATAGGGATCACTAGCCGACGAATAAGAATTTCCCCAATTCTTCTTCTGGAACCATTGCCTACCATCTTTTCCACAATTTTGTTGATTCGCACCCTGCTCTGCATACTTATTCTTCTTATTATGCCTTTCCCCTATTTCTTCCTATTTTCTCTTTTCATCTTCTACCTGCTACGTGTAAATCACTAGCCTTGTGATATCCATGTCACTATTTTGCATAAAAGCCTTACACTCCAACACCAAGTCATAGGATAGACTAGAAACAAACTTTCTCATCCTAGCCCTCATATTAGACATCAACTCTTGAGCATAATGATATAGTTAGTGAATTTCAATGCATACTCCTTCACGCTCATCTTACCCTACTTCAGATTCACAAACTCCTCCCCTTTAGCTTTCCTCCACTCCTAAGGAAAGAAATGATCAAGGAAAGAAGTCACAAACTCATCCCATACCACTGGCTTAGTATCTTCACCCCATATCTCTTTCCAATCCTCATACCACTGATAATCTACTTCTTTCAACTGATAAGCTACAATCTCAACCCTTTTTAAATCACTAGTATGCATAACTCTAAAAATATTTTCCATCTCATTAATAAACCCCTGAGGATCCACCTCAACCTTAGAACCTTTAAAGGTCAGGGGATTCAACCTTATAAACTGACCAACCCAAGTGACCTTAGATGAGCTAGGGGCAGGACCCATATGGTCAGACTGACGAGACTGTGATGCTATAATCTGAGCAATCATATAGATGGACTGAAGGAACTCAGCATTTGAGATATATCTTAGAGGGGATTGAGTATGTGTATCACAAGCTCGAGACACCCGAAGAGGACTAGTAGGGACCGTAGGACCCCGGGTGGAGTAGTGCAGTCAGAAGTACATGCCCTATACTGAGTCTGCATTCCATGAGTAGGGCAAACTTTCTCTGCATTTGCTCCAGTTGGGATGGAGGTTCCAGTTAAGTTCCTAAAATCATCAAATTTTTGTGGAAGCATGATCTGAAATGCGAGTAAATAAAGAGTTAGAAAATATTCATGATAACTAGACTCTCTAGCAAGAATTAAAACACAAAGAAGGGAAATATTCCTAAATGTCTTGTAGCCTCAACCTTATAAGTATGGAGCACTACACACCCATACAAGAAAATCTACTTGACACGACATTGTGGACACCCGATGATCCTAAACCATGCTCAAATACCATACCTTTTGCAACCCGAACCAAAGCCTGGCCATAACGGGCATCCCAAACTAACCAAGGTCGGATATGACCCCTAGCCTTACCTCAAGAGCATTAGGTGTCTTTTCACTAGGTAACTTGGCAACATGAGGAGTTGGTTTCCTTTTTGGTGTATGCTCATCAACAATATTGGGTGGTTGCTGTTTCATTTTTTCTTGACTGGTCAGATAGATAACGCAACCTTTTGTTTTTATTTGGAGCTTGTATAAATCTCAGGTGGTGGGAGTTTCGGAAAATCATCATCTTAATCAACTGCAGGTTTATTAAGAAGTTCGGGTGCAACTTCAACCTGGGGTATTTGAAAGGTTGTAAGATCCCTCCGTGTTAGCTCAATGTTCATGAAAACAACCTATGATATATAAAATATATATTAAAGAAAATGTAACAAACTTCCATTGTATGTACAAAGATTAAATGTGAAAAAAATAATGAAATAACAAACCAAATACATTTACAAAAACCATATGTATATAAATAAATACATATGTATATAATAACATATAATACTGACACGACCTGAACCAGGGCCTTTTCGTAATGGGCATTCCAAGTCTATCCAGGACGGGAGACCACCCCTATTACACAACCCAACCGACCTACGCACATCCTGAGTCAGATGAATTCCAAACATTTAACAAGATAGCGTTATTTCATAATCCAAGACTCTAGGATAGGTCTATATCCATGAACACCCAAACGAGTCCAACTGTCCGATACCCAATCGATAACTGATTCCAACTAAACCATAATCCAAACCATAACTATATGAGTTCCATAATAATTATATAATTCCAAAATAAAAGTGGATAGAACAACTAACAATACAGTCAACCGGTATAAGCCCTAATACCAATACCAATACCAATACTAAGGCTGACACCCCTACCGATCCTACCCATGCCAACCTATAGTAGTTTCACAAAAGCCTCTAACCGAAAGAATACCAAAATTCAGTTGGGACAAGCCCCCAACCATAGCCAAAACCAATAATCATAAATAAACCAAAGTATGAAATGACATCCATGAAATAGAGCCTTCTTGAAAGATGGAAGCTCACCACTTTAATTCAATAGTTGATCCGAAGTCAGATTGCTAAGCGGGAGGAGTAGAGCGGTCGGTTCCTACATCACGTGGGAATATAGCTACCCGAAGACGATTTAGTGGGTGAATGCTAGCATAAACTCAGGATAAGGATAAAAGAATGCCATTTAATAAAACCAAGCAAACCATCTAAATGCATACAACACCATACATATAATCTATATATGTATATATGTCAGGAAAGGAAATCAGGTTTAGCATGCATTTAAAATCATTAATGTGGGTATGTGTAGCTTAACCGTACTTAACCACCCATAGGCTATATAGGTCTAGTGTAACCCCCTGAATGGTCCTTAATGCATGTAGCTGCATGAACCGGAGATACCATAAGAGTAAGGGATTCCCAAGTACCCTTCACCCATCATGATACAAATGTACAGTGTACTTAGAGGATTCCCATGTACCTCGTAGTATCATATAAGGTCACTCTGACCTACCCCTCCTGTCGACAAACATCAGCTTCCAGTGTTCATCCATTAGATTCCCACCTTCACGGTTAGCTATCACACCCTACCTTTAGTGCCCAATTAAAACCATTTCAAACCAACCAAACCATTGTATTAACCTAGGCTATACATAGTGGTATCTTCATACCAAGTACTTAACTTACAAGTATTGTCCTTATCCAAACCTTTTAGAGATCAAGGGATTCCCATGTACCTATAGATCACATTATCCAATTAACTTGGGGAAGTCCCATGTACTCCACAAGTGTTCTATTATTAGGATTACTTAGGGGATTCCATTGTATCCTACAAGAATGATTGTTAAATCCAAAACTATTCCATTTTGACAATTCCAAACCATTTAACCATTTAGGGTTCCATTACCAACTTTAAACCATGCATAAGTTTCATTAAAAATCCAACAATGTAGTGAAAACATTCTCATATACATTTTATCAAACACATCGGGGGCATAGTATTTCCAAAACTAAAGTCAAATACCAAGTAACCATTCCCATGCAACCAATTATCCAAAATCACCATTAAAGCATCTACAAACATAAGTAAAACTTACGAAAACCATAACCAAGCATTTAAAACCAAAATCCCCAAATTATATTTAAAAACCCAAAACCATACAATAATCAAATCATGAAAACATTTTATAAAACCATGCCTTTAGTTGGAACTAACAATAGGAGAAGAGAATATGCCTTAAAATAAGAAGATGATAGGGAGAAATCATCAACACAAGCCCCAAATTAGTTCTTAAGATGAAACCCTAGCTACCCTTGCCCAAGAACTTTAGAGAGGATTAGAGAGTGCTTTTCTAAGTGTTAAAGAATACAATAATAGGAAAAATAACCTACCAAATAAGTTAAAAGTCATAGGGCCTTATTAGGTTAAGTGGGAAAATATCCAGATTTTTCTTACTTAAACTACACAAATATCCCATTAGAGGGATACAACTATTTATACTAGTCGTACCCTCCAATATGAGTGGTACCCACCCCCCATACCTAAGGTCATCTCCCTTGGACCCAGTACTATCCAAGGTATGACTCACCCTAAACCATGTCGTATCCATGCATACGATTGGTACCCACGATTTGTACCCCTGGCAAAATAGAATCTAAAGAGATTGAACACTGCCTACCATACGAGTCCATGGTACCACTCGTATCCCAGTGTACGAGTAATTTCCCTAAGTCATATCCTGCCCAGAGACCGAAAGTCTAGGAAATTTTCTAAGGGCCTGAAACCTAAGGCGTTTCAGTCTCCCCCACTAGGAACATTCGTCCCGGAATGATGGACAAGGTAAGGTAACCACAGGCACAATTCATTTGCATTATCAAAACTCAATCCAACCTTTAACCGAAGTAGAAATCACAGATGCAAAGATATTAATCTTTGCTTTAAAAAAGTTTGTAAACAAAAGTATGTTGAAAAACACATACCTTCCGCATAAATCCCAGAAGCAGAAAACAAATGTGGATACTTGGACTTTGTGTCCTTCTCAACTTTTTATGTAGCCTCTTCCACCTTGTGGTTCTGCCATAAAACCTTAATGAGGCCATATCCTAAGTCCGTTTAACTACTCGAGATCCTACCCCGAGACTTCACACGATACTTATGGACCCGAAGGACCACAAGCTAACCCTTTTCTGATATTTGTACCTATACACTCCATAATATCTGAAATAAATACGAAAACTTGCCATAAGGTTCAACACATCGATACATACTCAAAACAAAAAAAATGAATACTAATACATCCATCTGAAAAAGCCTCTAAACTGTCTGAACTGTGGAGTTGATGGGATAGGTCCCCAACTAACTTCATCAATTGAAAATAAACAAAGTCTTAAGCAATAATAGTACACTGAGATTTATCCTCGAAAGAAGAGGACTCACTGCTACTGCTGCTGACGGGGACTGAACGGTTGAGGATAATATGGATCCTGTGCCTCTGAACCTATAGTGTCAAATAAAATACCATAGCGCAAATGCATCAGTACAGGAATGTACCGAGTATGCAGATGAGGTAGGATAATGCAAGGGCTCATGTATGCACAATATCTAAACTGAATAATCATAAAAGATGTCGTATGAGAACACATATATGAATGCACAGAACATGAACAAAATCATCATAACTCTAGATACTGAAACTCACATACTACTTTACTGTAGACTGAACTCACTACTGACACTGACTCCTCTGATACTGATAACTGAGGATCTAGATATGCTTACATCAGGGACTGTACTCTGAGCTTACTTTTTTCGACTGATAAAATAAGAGATCAACTTTGCTAACAAATTATTCTGGAAGCGATCATCAATGATAAGAAGTATGATTATATCTGAATCTGATGATAAGAATGTTCAATAGGAATCTGATACTGTGATCAAGTTTGTCTGGCAGCATATCTCTTAATATGATATCAATCAACTGTATATGTGACCAAGCCTATCTGCCGGGATAGTCCATGAATCAACGAAACTATCTGAGTTCCTCATAAAGATAGATGACTGTATCTGACAGTCCTGATTTCTAAAGATTGATTCTGAAACTGAGACTGAATCTGAAACTGTGGAAAGTAGTCACTTAACTGACATGCCCCGACCTACCACATATGGGGTCTAACCTGTGCCCCAGTTAGAAGGGTGTCATTACCGCGTCACTGGTAAAGACAACTCTATGTAACCCTCATCTAGCAGGTCCTCAAATGAGAATGGGGGAGCCCTCATCTAGCAGGTCAAGCCACCTCATCTACCCTCATCTAGCAGGTATGATGTCTCTCATTCACCCTCAACTAATAGGTGTGTTGTCTCAACCTATGCTGGCTATGTAGTTCTGGAGCACAAGGATTGTTTCTAAGAATCACACCCTCTACTAGTAGGTGAGATCCCATCCTTGAGCTCTCTCGATGCTAGTTTCTACTCCCAACTGAAAGACTCAGAACTAAATTCTCAACTGAACACTGGCTGAACTGAAGCTGACACTGATCATATTACTCAAAAGGTCTGACTGAGTTACGTTGAGATTACTTATTTCCATATCTGACGGGAAAGATATCAAATCATGTTATCTGACTGATGATACAGAGCTTGAATGGATTACTCGAATTGCTTCTGAGATTAGGATTGAATCACTTGAATACTATTAGAACTGAGCTGATTACAAGTCTAAGCCTAGGTTACTAGTGATATAAAAATTACAGATATAACAGAGATTACCGAGCTCTATTAAGCTTCGCACTTGTCTAAGGAAACAGAGTTCTATAGTTTACTGAGTTCTGCGAATCATGGCTTGATTGGAATTATCGAGAAACTAACATAGGCTCTAGACAACAGCTCTATTTTCGAGTATAAATACCCCCAAGACACGATAACATAAAAGTAAGACATAATCATTCTTCATGACAAATTATTCATATATCATCACGGTCATCCATTCATCACTACCATCATGCATTCATCATTACAATTATTCATGTATTATCACAATCGTTAAAGGATCACTTCAAGTAGTTGGGCATCACAACATACTTTCCCTCTCAAGATCCTTAGGACATCGCATTAAGCATTTAGGAAACATAGACCTCTATTCATTATCATATACTAGCCTAGGGAAGACATGCTATTAGATTATACCCCATTCAATGAGATCTTACATCATGTACTTCATACCTATATCGGTCTTATCATGTATTTGGATATCACTTGATTTAGGGAAAACTTCATACTAACACGTCACTATTTACTTGCTAACTACTTGACATGTATTAAAAGCATAGCATATATTAAAGAGCACAAAATTGGGGAATTTACAACCATCATATCTCGACTTGTTCCTTTGTTCCCTAGGGTCTTTCAACAACCACTAGACACGACCGATTTTACACCTACTTGGGGATTCATGCTATCTTGGCACATTTCACTCACTAAGGCATGCAGGGACTAGCTCACAATTTGGAGTTTCCTATTCAACATACTATAGCGGCCCTTATGCTTCACCTAAGCTCTTTATCAAACCTATGGGGAACGTTCTTCACTTATCAACCATTTCTACACCCAAAAGTCATGAACACATCACATGGAAAAACAACTTCAAGAGGGTCTGTCACAAACATCACATGAATTCCACATACTAGGGTCAAAGCTCATAAATTTTGTAGGCAAACATAAATCAAAACTCAACAACACATTAAACATCCATTTCAACTCATACAAATTATTAAAAACTCATAAACATAAAAATCTTTTAGTTTTAAAAAGGGTTCTTGAGGTTCTTGAATGAAAGGGACTCAAGAATCAATATCTACATACCTTAACCTTTGAAATTAGATGAACTTTAGTGCTTGAAACTTTATCCACACTTGAAATAATTAAATTCTTGAAGCCAACACTATGAGGAACTTGATTCTTGAAGAAATCTTGAAGATTTATGGATGATTTTTGGAAGATTAGGGTTCTTGATTGAAACCCTAGTTATACTCTCGTGAGAGAGTTAAAAAAGAAAATGATTGAATTAGGGTTTGAATAAGGGTTCCTCATATTTATAGAGGCTCAAAAAGGGTGGGAAATGACCCAAATACCCTTGCAAAAACTCCCTTGAATTGCTGGAAAAATATACTTAACGCCATCCGTGACAAGCCGTCAGGTTTGTGATAGGCCATCACAAATGGTCGTCACAAAAGGGGTCCAAATTCTTGATTTTCTGCCCAGGGCTGATAAAGTCATCAGAAATATTGTCAGAATGTGACGACGTCGTCAAAAAGGGCGTCAGAAACGTGATAGCCCGTCAGAAACGTCGTCACCATTTTCCAGCTTGACATGCTGGAGTAAAATGGGCATAACTCTTTGCTCCGATATCGGATTCAGGCGAAATTGGTATCGTTGGAAAGCTAATTCAAAGATCTTTCATTTGATATATAGTAAACCACCCAGTTATTAATATACAACGAGTTATGGTCGATTGAAGTTGACCCAAATTTTGACGGTCACTAAAAATTGAACAATAGAAAAGTTTTCAACTCGTTCATGAGTTAGGGGACCTCTATGATCTTAATTCATTCTCAAATAGATTCCCACACGATTTCAAAGTATTTCATACTTGGGAGGATATTTCTTAAACATTTTGACTTGGATTTTCTCTTTACCAAATATGCTCTAAGGCTCAGACTGGAAGAGGATTTTGCGGGGCATTACAGTCTGTAACTGACGAATCTGTCTATCCAAGATCTCGATTGGTACCTCTCCATATGATAGAGAATCTGAGATAACCATGCCCTCCAAAGGAACCGCCGAGGAAGGATCACTAATATACTTCCTCAACATAGATACATGAAATACCATATTAATGGAGCTCAAATCAGATGGCAACTCTGATTCATAAGCTACATTACTAACCCTCTGCAAAACGCATAAGGACCAATAAACCGGGGAATGAGCTTCCCCTTTTACCAAACTACACTACTCCCTTCATAGGAGATACCTTTAGGAATACCTGATCCCCAACCTCAAACTCTAAGTCTCTACGCCTTACATCCGTATAGGACTTTTGGCAACTTTGGGCAGCCTTAATCCTATCCCGAATCACCTTCACCTTTTCCATTGCCTGATAAACCAAATTTATACCGAACATATCTGCCTTAACAAGCTTGAACTAACTAATAGGAGATCTATACCTCCTACCATACAATGCCTCAAAAGGGGCTATTGTTGTAAGAAAACTCTACCAAAGGTAAATGCTCAACACAACTAAAACCATAGTCAATAACACATACTCGAAGCATATCCTCCAATGTCTGAATAGTCATTTTTGCTTGCCCATCCATTTGAGGATGAAAAGAAGTACTCAGACTTACCTTAGTACCCAATCCCTTCTGAAAAGACCGCCAAAAATGAGTTGAAAATTGTGTACCATGATCAGAGATAATCAAAATAGGTACCCTGTGTAGCTTTACTATCTCATGAAAATACAACTTTGCATAGTCCTTCGCCGAAAAGGTAGTCCTCATTGGCAAAAAGTGAGGAGACTTTGTCATCCTATCCACAATGACCCAAATCAAATCAAATTGGTTTCGAGACTGAGTAAGATCAGTAATGAAATCTATGTTGATCACCTCCCATTTCTATTCGGACAAATCAATTTCTTGATACAACCCGCCAGGCCTTATATGCTGAACTTTGACTTCTTGGCACACCATGCACTTGGCTACCAAATTAGCCATATCCCTTTTCATACCATTCCACCCATATATATCCTTGAGATCATGATACATTTTTGTCAAATTGGGATGAAAAACATAGCATGATTCATGCGTCTCAGCCAAAACCCTTTGTTGTAAATTGTCGACATTAAGAACACACAACCTCTCTTGGTACCATAAAGTACCATCGCCGCTGATCTCAAAGGCCATCAGCTTTTTCCCACCACCATCACTCTAGATTTTCATCAAGACAGGATCCAACACTTGCGTCTCCTTGATCTCTACACCAAGAGAGGACCAATCCACTCCCTGAACCATTACCCCCACTATCTTTGGAGTCCAAGAGACGAACTCTAAGATTGGCCAAGTGGCAAATTTCCTTCACAAATTCCTACTTTTCTTTCTCCACATGAGCCAAATGTCCCATGTACAACCTACTAAGAGCATCAACAACCACGTTAGTTTTACCTGGGTGGTAGTGAAGACTCATATCATAGTCTTTGAAAATCTCCAACCATCTCTTTTGCCTGAGATTTAGCTCCTTCTGAGTAAACACATATTGTAGACTCTTATGATCAGAAAAGAAGTCTACGTGCACTCCATACAAATAATGCTTCCTGAATTTCAAAGCAAAAACCATTGCCAACAGCTCAAAATCATGAGTTGGATAATTCCTCTTATGCACCTTCAACTTCCTAGAAGCATAGGCAATCACCTTCCCATGCAGCATTAAAACACATCCAAGACCTACCCGGAAAGTATCATAATACCCCTTCCGACAAAGTCAAAATCAAAGCTGAAGTCAGCTTATCCTTAAGCTTCTCAAAACTTCCTTTATATATTTTTGACGAAGTAAACTTTACCTTCTTCTGAGTTAACTTAGTTAAAGGAGCAGCTATCATTAAAAAGCTTTCCATAAATCGCCTATAAGCCAAACCCAAGAAGCTCTGAATATTTGTTGGAGTTGTGGGTCTAGACCACCTTTTAACTACAGCCACCTTTTGAGGATCCACCATGATCCCCTCACTACAAATAATATGACCAAGAAAAGTCACAATGTTTAGACAAAACTCACATTTGGAGAATTCGACATACAACTGCTACTTTTTTAAGGTATGCAACACCACATCGTGGTGACTGGCATGATCCACCTAACTTTTAGAACACATCAAGAAGTCATCAATAAACACAATGACAAAATGATTCGAGAACTTCCTAAAAACCCTGTTCATCAAATCCATAAATGTCGTGGGGACATTAGTCAATCCAAATAACATACGAACTCAAAGGGCCCATACCGAGTACAAAAAGTTGTCTTAGGGATATCCTCCTCCCTTATCTTAAGATGATAAAACCCAGACCAAACATCTATCTTAGAAAATAACTTGGCACCTTGCAACTAATTAAATAAGTCATCTATCCTCGGAAGAGGATACTTGCTCTTGACTGTTACCTTATTCAACTGCCAATAGTCAATGCACATCCAAAGGGAACCATTCTATTTGCACACGAACAACACCAGTGCACCCCACGGGGATACACGAGGATGAATAAATCCCTTATACAGAAGATTCTTAAGTTGATCCTTGAGTTTTCTCAACTCAACCGAAGCCATTCTATAAGAAGGAATAGAACTGGATGAGTACCCAAAACCAAATCAATACCAAACTCAATCTCCCTAATTAGAGAAACACCAGGAAGATCACCTGGAAATACCTCGAGAAACTTACTTACCACTGGAACTGAGGGAAAAAAATACCCTCTGAGTTAGAATGTTTAACCCAGACCATGTGATAAAGACAACATTTGGAGATTAATCTCCGAGCTCTAAGATAAGAAATAAACCTCCCCATAGAATCTAGGGAACCACCTCTCTACTCAATAACTGGTTCACCAGGAAACCTAAAGACAACCTTACGGGTCTGAAAATCTAAGGACATGTAACAAGAGTGTAACCAATAATCCCTAGAATAACATCAAAATCCACCATATCCAACTCAAATAGATCTACCAAGGTTTGCTTGCTACTAATAGATACCATACGCCCCCTATAGACTCTTTTAGCAATAACCGAGTCACCTACCAGGGTAGAAATAAAAAAAGAATCCAAAATAACCTCAGGATCAAAACCAAAACATACAGCCACATACGAGGTCATATAGAAAATAATGGACCCCGAATCAAGCAGATAATACACATCACAAGAAAAGAGTTATAATGTACCAGTAACTACATCAGGTGATGCCTCAGATTTTTATCGAGATGGAAGATCATACAACCTATTTTGGCCTATATCGGTACAGAAATAGGAGAAAATATCAAAGCTACACCACTAGGCGCAAGAGCAGAAGATGAAGCAACCAGAGCTTTGACTGCTCTCGAAGAACCCTTACCAGCCGAATAGTTTCTGAGCATATGGTCTGGCTGACCACATTTAAAACACCTATCCCTCCCTTTATCATAAAAGCCCCAATGAAGATGAGCACAAAACCATCAAGGAGGGCATAAAGAAGCCAACTGAGCCCCACTTTCCTGAGATAGGGAACCCTATGCCCGAAAATTATCACCACCTAGTGGACGCTTGTCACCTGATTGCTTTGGGTAAAAAGCACTAGCAGTAGAGAAGGAACCAAAACTCTTCCACTTCTTCTTCGATCATTTACCGCCATCCCAACTACGTTGCTGCTGAGCACCACCCTACTTAAAGAACCTACTCCTCTTACCCTACCTTTCCCCAAACTCTGACAGTTTCCTCTTTTCATCCTCCACCTACTACATGTGGACAACTAACCTCAAAATATCCATATCCTTAATCAGAAAAGCCGTCTTACTTTTAAGGATCAATCTCTAGATAGCCCAAAAGTGAAATTTCTCATTCTTGATATCATATCTGACACTAAGTTCAGAGCATACCTTGAAAGCTAATAAAATTTCAAGGCATATTCGTTGACAGACATCCTTCTCTGCTTAAGATTCACAAACCCTCCATCTTCACTTTTCTTAGTTCTTTAGGTAAGAAGCGATCTAGAAAAGCATTAGAAAAGGTCTTTCATAAGGACAACTCCTCAACATCACCTCTATCCCTATCTCATTCCTCACACCATTGGTACGTAACATCCTTGAGGTGATAAACTATAAAGTTTGCCCTTTCCAAATTCATGGTTAGCATCACCCTGATGATTTTCTCTAACTCATCCAAAAAATCCCGAGGATCCTCCTCCACCTTTACTATAGTAAAAATAAGTGGATTCACCTTCATAAATTGTCTAACCCTTGTGGCCTCAGCAGATAAAACACCAGATACATCTCGTCCAGCCTAAGAAGCAACCAAATAAGTAATAACATAAATTAATTGGCAAAATTTTTCATTAGTCACCTCACCTTGAGAAGGATTAGTAGCAACCGGGAGAACATAAGAACAATCAGGGATAGGACCCTGAGATCGAGTACGAACTCTAGCTGTAGGGTGTACCCCATTAACATCATCCACAGAAGGACAAAAAAAATTCCTTGTGTTCCAAATCATCAAGGCATGATATGAAAAGCAAACAAATAAGGATTAGAGAAAATTCTAGGACTTAGACTTCAAGCTTGAAAATAGAATACCAAGAAAATGAAACATTCCTAAATCCCTTGTATCCTCTCTCTTATGAGTGTGGTACGCTATACACCCCTAAAAGAGACTCTACTAGACACAGCTTTATGGACTCCCAATTTACCATGAACCTAAAGCTCTGATACCAACTTGACACGACCCAAACTAGGGCCTTGTCATAATAAGCATACTAAGTCCAGCCAGGACCGGAGACCACCCCTGTTACCTAACCCAATCGACCTATGCACATCCTGAGTCGAATGAATTTTAAACATATAAAAAGATAGAGTTATTGTATAATCCAAGACTCTGCGATAGGGCTATAGTTGTGACCACCCAAATGAGTCCAATCGCCTGATACCCAACTGATAACTAATACCAACCAAACCATAATCCAAACTATAACCATATGAGTTCCATAATAATTATATAATGCCAAAATAAAAGAGGATGGCCAAAAATATAGTCAATTAGTATCATCATTAATACCAATGTCAATACTAAGTTTGACATCACTACCGATCCCACCCATGCCAACCCATAGTAGTTCTACAGAATTCTTTAACCAAAAGAATACCAAAATTCAGTTGGGACATACCCCCAACCATAGCCAAAACCAAAATCCATAAATAAACTAAAGTATGAACTAACTTCCATGAAATGGAGCCTTGCAAAAAGATGAAAGCTCACCACTTTAATCCAATAGTTGATCCCAAAGTTCGATCGCTAAGCAAGAGAAGTAGAACGACTGGTTCCTGTATCATGTAGGGATATAACCGCTTGAAGATGGGTTAGAAGGTGAAATCTAGCATGAACTCGGGATAAGGATAAAATAATTCCATTTAACAAAACCAAGCAAACCATTCAAATGCATACAAACCATACATATAATATATATATATATATATATATATATTTGTGCCAGGAAAAGGAACTGGGTTTAGCATACATTTACAAACATTAACCTTGGTATGTGTAGCTTAACCGTCCTTAACAAGCCACAGGCTATATGGGTCTAGTGTAACCCCCTGAACTGGCCTCGATGCATGTAGCCGCATGAACCGAAGATACCATAAGAGTAAGAAATTCCCAATTACCCTTCACCCTCCATGATACATATGTACAGTGTACTTAGAGGATTCCCATATACCTCGTACTATCTTATAAGGTCACCATGACCTAACCCTCATGTCGACAAACATCAGTTTCCAGTGTTCATCCGTTGGACTCTCACCTTCACGGTTAGCTATCACACCTCACTTTTATTGCCTAATTAAACTATTTTCAACCAACCAAACCATTGTTATTAACTAAGGCTATACATAGTGGTATCATCATACCGACTATAACTTGCAAATATTGTCCTTAGCCAAACCTTTTTTAGATCAAGGGATTCCCATGTACCC
The DNA here is from genome assembly GCF_002878395.1 of Capsicum annuum. Lineage (NCBI taxonomy): Eukaryota > Viridiplantae > Streptophyta > Magnoliopsida > Solanales > Solanaceae > Capsicum > Capsicum annuum. The sequence goes on from NC_061111.1 coordinate 174,995,092, forward strand.
ATAGATCACATTATCCAATTAACTTGGGGAAATCCCATATACCCCATAAGTATTTCTTTATTATGATTACTTGGGGGATTTTGTTGTACCCTATAAGAATGATTGTTAAATCCAAAACTATTCCATATTGACCATTCCAAAATATTTAACCATTTAGGGTTCCATTACAAAGTTTAAGCCATGCATAAGTTCCATTAAAATCCAATAATGTAGTCAGAAATATTTTCATAGGTATTTTATCAAACACATTAGGGGCATAGTATTTCCAAAACCAAAGCCAATTACTAAGTAATCATTCCCATGCAACCAATTATCCAAAAATACCATTAAAGCATATAAAAGCATAATTAAAATATGAAAAAACCATAACCAAGCATTTATAACCAAAAACCTCAAATTATATTTGGAAACCTAAAATCTTACAATAATCAAACCATGAAAACATTGTATAAAACCATGCCTTTAGTTAGAACTAATAATGAGTGAAGAGAACATGCCTTAAACCAAGAAGATGATGGAGATAAATAACCAACACAAGCCCCAAATTAGTCCTTAAGATAAAACCCTAGCTTCCTTTGCCCAAGAACTTTAGAGAGGATTTGACGGTATTTTTCTAAGTGTTAAAGAACAGAATAATAGGAAAAATGACCTCCCAAGTGAGTTAAAAGTCCTTGGAAAATGTCCAGATTTCCCTCAATTAAACTGCACCAAAATTCCATTAGAGGGATACGACTATCCATACCAGTCGTACCCTCCAATACGAGTGGTACCTACCATTCGTACCCAAGGCCATCTCCCTTGGACCCAACACTTTCCAAGTTACGACTCACCTTAATCCATATTGTATCCATGCATACTAGTGGTACCCATGATATGTACCCCTGGCAGAATAGAATCTAAAGAGGATTGAATACTGCGCACCATATGAGTCCATGGTATAAATCGTACCCTGGCTTATGGCTCATGGTGATCCATTCATACTCAGATCTAACTTAGTCTACCAAATCTACGATTAAGTGAATGAAATACCCAAACGAAATGACCTGTGTCCATCATACGACTCGTACCACCCAAGTTATATCCATTCCAAAAAATAAATCCAACCTACCAACCAACACTGGCCAGCATATGACTAACCCAAACCACTCGTATCCCAGTGTACGAGTCATTTCACCTAGTCGTATCCTTTTCAGAGACTATAAATCCAGAAAATTTTCTAAGAGCCAGAAACATAGGGCGTTTCAAATATTTATACATATTCATTATGTATATGTATATGTATCAGACAATGTATATGTATTAGAAAATGTATATATAAAGGTAAATGTATACAGACTATGGGTATTGTATAGTATAATGCCAGTTCACATATATAATATACACGTAACTTTCCAAAATTAAAATAGAAAAAGTTTGATAGAAAATACAAACCTTGCCACTTTCTTCATTAAACATAGTGTCCATAAGAAATTCAAAGCATGGACGATGTGTATTTGTTTCCAATTTAACAATTTTTAACTGTCCACCTTGGAAGCAATCTTCTGAGGAATATTCGAATGAAACTCGTACAACCACACTTGAATAGCAAGTGGCATTCTTTGAAGCAAATAAAACTTTTCTTTGGATTTCAACTTCTTGTTTATACTTTTAGCCAAATCCTCAAATGATAGAGAACTCCGTGGATAATCCTTATAAATACCACTCTCAACCAAGTCAAAATGAAGATGTGGTATCACAACAGTATCAACATTCGATAACACAAAAGTGTGTATAAAATACAAAATAACAAACTTCAACACATCATCATCATGTCCCCCTCTCTTACTTTGTCAGAGACTGCTGCAAACAAGTCTTGTTTTTTTAATACAACTTAGACCATCAAAATACTGCTCAACTATTCAGTTTGATAGCTCCTCAACAAATACAAACTCATTTTTGTTAACAATGCAATTCAAATAAGTTATTCTAGCAAAAACGTAGAATTGTGTCATTTGCATAAATAATTATTGCATTGGTAGAACTATCCCTAGTCTCAAGTGACATAACACATCTATACAATTGTACTTGTAAAATAAAAATATTTTGGTCAACAAAAATCTTGTACTGCTCCTTAGACAATATAGCCTTAAAACCTCCCTAAATATCATTGTCTATGAGATTGTACATATGTGGTGCAAACTTTAAAAATTTTCTTGTCATGAATATCGAATCACGCGGCACCTATATAATAATAAAACATAATTTATATTACATACACATATCCAAAATATACAAAATAATATGTGACCCATATGTAATCTATACATATACATATGGGACATAAATCTCTATTTAAAAAAGAAAGAGCAATTGTATACATATACATATTCAAAAATATATAAATAAAATATCTTACACTCTCAAAATACAAATAAACACATATGTTACATACTAAAAAGTCATAAAACAGTCCAAAATACATATAGATCTGCATATGTATATACAGAATATAATTCTAATCCATATGTATATATATATATATACATACATACAATTCGGACTCATATGTATATATGTATATATGTATATATATATGACATAAAATCTCTATTACAAAAAAGGACAACTATATACATATATAAATATAGGTTATCAAAATATACAAAATACATATCTTACACTGTAAAAAAAAAAATACATATGTTACACTCTAAAGGACATAGAACAGTCCAAAGACATCCACCACTATACAAAAATACATATGAATCTACATATGTATATACAAGATACAAATATATGTACTTGTCAGAAATATGTGTGTGTATGTATATGTATGTATGCATGTATAACAAGAATTGTGTATATACCAACATTTGTAAAAAACACCCTCTTGATAAATACATATGCCAAATACCTCTTGGTCTTTATCTTTTTTTGAATCATTTTCAGAAGAGTTTTCAACATCACGACTTAAAATTTTGCTCGTTTTCTTCGATTTATTTTGCTATTTTTTTCATTGATTTTTGGAGGATTTGGAGATGTAAGTTTTTAAATTCTTTTTCTTTCATAATTTTAACCATTTTCTCTGAATCATTAAGATGCTTCGACCTTACCTCTTCGACTCTCACTAATTTCTTTTTGACTGTATAGCCACAGAAACCATTTTAATAATTTCTTCTTGAGATAGTCCAATACTAAAGGATGTTGGATTAGCGAAAACTAAATTCATATGTGTTATACCTCTATTAGATCTTTTATATGGTGTGTGTTCTGCCATTAGAGCAGACCTCCATAATCAAATAACCAAATATCTCAAAAAAGTAAAATGACAATAACAATGGCGAACAAAAAAAATACAAAATACAAAATATATCAAATAAGAGAAGAGATAACATGTAATAACTAAAAATTAATAGCTTTCTAATTTCGTGGAACATGATCTTTATCTAGAATGTGAGAAAAAGTAAGAAATTGAAAAGGAAATTTGAAAAATTGGAGAAATTTAAAAAAAAAAATATAAAAGGTAAAGTAAGAAAAAGAAAAGAGAAATAGTGTTAGCGTGAAAAGCGGGACAAGATACCCCTGATAACTGAAAACACATGGAAGTGGAATGGTTGATGAGCGGTAAATTTACCACATATTTACATCTAAAATTCGTGCATACTACTACGATTTGAGCATGTGAATAAGACAAATTTGTGATTGAATGCACTAATTTCTACATTTTGCAGGCTTACAGGTGATGAGAAAGAAAGATGTGGATTTGAGCTGAAATAGATCAAAAAGAGAAGAGAAGTGCAGCGGGAAGACCTGAAGCAAAATTCAGTCTCAGTTACCGTGATCGCTATCTGAGGATCACGATCATGAGTATCTGGCCGCAGTTTCAATATCCGCAATTGCGGAAAAACTTGTGCGATTGCGGCAATGTGGGAATGTGCCCAAGGGCAATTTTATAATTTGAGACAATCAGCCCCAAATCCCTTAAAAGGCTAAAACCTTTTTTCATTTTAGCATTCTAGACTTTTTGGAACAATTAAATTTGAAGTTTACAAATCCTAATTTGGGCAACAATTGTATTTGAATTTCATACTTTGAATTTGGTAAAATTGAAGGATGGATGTCTTGAATGAACCTTATGGTATATTTCTTTCTCTTTAGTTCATGAGTAGCTAAACTTCTTTGTCTTAGGGATATGTTGAACTAAAGTAAAATTGTGTGTAGGTTGTGATATCTTTGTGTAAATTTTAGTTTGTTGATGATGGGTTTCACTATTGCTTGTTCTAATTAGTTGGGGTTTGTAGGTGAAAACCCCAAACAACCAAAATGGGTTTGTGGGTGAAAATCTCAAATTTTTGAAAGCTCACATCATCCTTGAAAGAGGGATGTGGGTGAACTTTTGGAACCTATATCGTCCTTGAAAAGGGAATATAGGTGACAAAGCAATATTGGACAATAATGGATATAGTTTTCTATCTTTTCTCCATCTTAGAAATAAGGGTGAATGGAGAGTTAGCTATGTCTTTGGCATCTTTCTAGAAATAGGGATGCTCAATCGAGGTATAAGGTTGGTTTAAGTGACACACTCGTTAGGTACTTGAAAGGGTTAATGTAGTGATATTCGTGAGGTTTTGTTAACAAGCTAGCCTCAAGGACCTTCAATCTAGCCTATCATATCATTAATAACTAGAAATTGTACCAAATTATCATGTTCCCATGCATAACTTGTCATTAGGTAGACATAATCCCAAGATCCTTCTCATATTGAATTTTCAGTCACAAGTGTTGTCTTATTTTGTTGACTTAATTATATGATGATAAAACCGCATTCCAAACCAAACCCCCCATTTTAAATCTTGTATTTCGCTTTGTTTACATTACGGGTATCTTATTAGTAACTATTAGCACCCATAGGACTAGAAAGCTAATTTCGCTCCTCGTGGATTCGATCTCAACATAAGTTGAGCTATTGACATCGACCGTCCTCTAGCAATTTAAACAGTATAGGTGAGCGTTATCAATAATCCCACTAAAATAATGTTATTTTTGCTACAAAACTTAATTTTGTAAGAGTAATGCTATTTAGCTTAATTATAACCTTAAGTTTGTCACTTATATTTTTTTCTTTTCTTATAGCAACTTAAAAAATGACAATATTTTACAATGTAAGTTTATTGAGTGCATTTTTATTTAATTTTCTCATAAATAATTATAGGACTGTACTTGAATTCAGCTAATTATTATATTAGATAATCCTATGTTCACTTCTCTAGATTGTGGTGAAAATTAACGAAAAATTGCTTTCAAAATATGTAATATTAGTTCTATTTCTAGATTTACGTTAATGTGTAGGCATTTTTTTACTGTGATTACAACTAAGTATATGATTACACATTTTTTGAAATTGATTGAGCTTCACAAGAAAATGTTGTCATATAATTTGATGACACGTCACTTGATTGTAATATTTTAAATTTTATTATCTTCGAAGAATATTAGTAAGGTTCCTAAATTTGCACTATTTGTGGTGAATATCATCAAATAATCAACATATATGAAAATAAAATAATAGGTCACGAATATTCTTAAATTATGTCATTTGATTGTGTTGACAACTAATTATTTTTTAGATGTAGTTATAATGCTATTTCCATACAAAGAATGTCGTCTAATCTAGTTAAACAAATGATAAATGAATATTTAATTAACAATTACATAATATTTATGGCAAAAATATATCCTGGCCATGATTGATTCTAAACTAAAGATGCCTACAAAAAGTATTATATATTGGGAGGATTCTGTTGTAATAAGAACATTGAAGCTACTTTTTTTCATTAAATTTTAGGTCCACTACTGAACCATTTTAGATATCAAACCAAAATGGGCAAGGCCCAAGTCTGTACAATGACCCCAGTCCAACAAAAGACCCGATCCAAAAAAGGAATGTGAAGAGTTTCTAAAAGTGCTACAAATAGTCAATGTTGTCCAAGAGTAGTCAGTACTATTCACTTCTCTCCATTTCTACTACCTTAGCTCAATATTCTCTCCAATGTTGAATCGACAGATCATCTTGTACCTTCTGTGGGTTATCTTTCAACTTCATCCTTGCTTTGATGTGTTCATGCTTTTTCTATCAACATCACTTGGTTCTGATGAGTTCAAAATCTTTCTTTTTGATTTGTCTCTCCCACTCAGATCTAATCTACTTCTTTCCTCTTAAGGTGGTTGGGGTTTGTCACCAAGGTGATGAAGGGATGTGGTCAGAATGTTCATCTTCTCCGCGCATTGTAGGTTCTCACATCCTTCTCTCTTATCCGCTAGCCCATCATCTACCTTTTCCATCTCTGATGTTCTTATTGGTGATTTACAAATGCTGCTATATCTTTGTTGCTCCCCCTCGCGTCACTGATAAAGTTGAGTTGCTGTGGAAGGAGGCTCCATTTACCCCTTTTTTTATGAAGGTTTTTGGTAGCTAAGGAATCTAACTAGAATTAGCATAGTAGAGTAGTCATCTTGTGACAAAAACAATTATCTTTGTGCTCTTGCTTATTTTTAATTTCCATGGGATTGTAATTATTAGTACTACCTGCTATTCTCTGGACTATGTGTGACTGTTCTTTAATTTCACGTATGTTTACTGTTATGCTTGATGTTGATCTTCCTTGTTCGAATCTTTAAGTTGGGGATTTGAGTCTTATCCATGTTTATTTATCTCCAATTTTTTTGTAGCTCATAGAAACTATGATAGCCGCTAGAGATTGTGATTTAATTACTTCACTTGCCAATGCATCTGCTCCTGTGTTTTCTTTCTTGAATGTGTGTGGGATTTGTGCTTGAGTTGATGGTAGTTTGCCCCTTATGTCTTCAATATGCTCAATCAGTTCCCAAGGCACTTGCCCTTGTCTGTCTATTATCTTATCAGTTCCTAAGGCACTTTCTCTTGTCTGTCTATCATTTTATTTAGTGTTAGGGAGTCCATTTCTATGGCAACATCCTTAAGTTTCTTCCCTTGAATGTACTCTAGAGCCTCCTAAATTGCTTCTATTTTGTATGTGCCTTGGAAGCTGCCCCTATTCCTTTAGTAGTAGCATATATCATATCCCCAATGTCATTTCAATACAGATTGCAAACACACTTATTCATGGAGTACCTCTGCTTTCCCCATCTGTATTATATTTGAACTTATTCTTCTCTGAGAATTTCCAAACGACACTGTGATAGTGCTGCTTTGGCTTATATTCCCTCAATTTAGTAACAAGCTGTGGCCAATGTTCCTTTCCAATTTTGAACCTATTTATCAGCTTTCTGATTAGATCCTAAGTTTGCCATATCAACTCCCTATAGGTTATATTCCCACCATGTTTGATTGCATTCCTTCTCTTCCACATGCTCCACATAATGATTGGTGGGTTAGCTTTGTAGACCGCATCCAAACTTGGTATTGAGTTCATTATCCATCATGTGTTGATGATTTGCTGCAAGTGTATGTCCTCAATGTCTATTCCTGCAAAAATAGCAAACTGCTATAGCCTAGTGGTTGTAGGGGTTGTTAGAAATAAGTGGGTCATTGTCTCCTCTTCTTTGTCCTCATAGCACCAACATCTAGATACAATATTTATTCTCATTCTTCTCAAATTATCATCTGTGGTAATCCTTCTCTTCCGATCCCTCCACATAAAAAAAATATTTTGAAAGATAGACCTTTATCCCAAGGAGCTTGTATTCTTCTTTTTGTTCTTTCTTCTATCTTATGACTTTCCAAGCTGATCTAACTGTGAATCTCCCTTGCGAGTTCCTATCCACCAAGGAGTGTCATTTGTCTCTAAATTAATGGAAGGGCTTATACTTTCCAGGATATGTTGAGTCATCTCCTCTGAAAGTTTACTCCTTAATTTCACTTTATCCCACCCTCCATTTTTACAAAAATCCCTCACCTCCAACTCCATATCGTGTACATTGTCGCCTTCCACAAATAAAGGGCTCCCTATTTAATCCAATTATCAAACCAGAAACTTGAATTCCCAGCTTTGATCTGCCACCCTATGTTATGTTCTTCTTCTTCTCTAACCTCCACCATCTTTCTCTATACATGGTAAACACCATAACCTCTCACCACTATTGGTGGTACTTTTTCCCGTATTTGTTTCACATGTATTCATTCCACATTGATGATGTGGAAACTCTAAAATTCTATCATAACTTTGCAAAAAAACCCTTTGAGACCGAATGTAGTGACTTGAGTCTTATTCCACCCTCTTTTTTTAGGATAGCACATATTCTCCCAAGAATCAGTTGTGTTTGTTCCTTGCTCCAGTGGAGTTTGCCCATAAAAACCTTGCAAATATTTTATGCAACTGATTTACAACACATGCTAGGGGAGTCATGTCTAAAACAAGATAAATATGCATGGATTGTAGGACGTGTTATCAAGATGTATATGCCTCCATACGTCTATAGTTTATTCTGCCACAAACTCTGGCTTTTCATAACTTTCTTGATCAGCTCTTCAAAGGCTCCTCTATTCTTCCATTCATAAAACACAAGGCACCCCAAGTAGATAAAAGGGAAAGATCCTTATTTTACTCCTATAATCCTTTTTATTTGATTGCTCACTCCTGCTCAAAACTTTTTCATGTAAATACAGGAAAATTTTATCCAAGTTAATCATCTGCCCTGATAATATCTCATACCCTCTTAGTAATTTCACTATTTTCTTCACAGAAGTAAGATGACCTGAACAAAAGAGGATACTTTCATCTGCATATGATAGGTGATTAATCTTTGGACTCCATTTTGGCAAACCATACCCTTTATTATTAAGGTCTTCAAAAAGATTATTTAGGTTCCTTACCAGAACTTCAACTATAATACTAAAAAGAGTAGGCAACAAAAGGTTTTCTCTGTTTGAGGCCTCTGGATGATTGAAAAAAAACAAAGGATTGGCCATTCAATAGGACTGAGTACCAATTACTGCTGACCAACCTCACTTTCATGTCAATAATCTTTACTAAAAATCAAAAGTTCCTCATTACTTTCACTAGAAACTTACATGAGACTCTATCATAAGCTTTGACCATATCTCGTTTCACCACTACATTATGTAATTTATTCCTCCTGTTGATATCCCTTATAACCTCCTAAGCAAAGAGCACATTCTCTATGATGCTCCTGCCCTTTTCAAAACCACCCTAGTTTGGTGATATTAGTTTAGGTAGCACCTTAACTATCCTGTCATGAATGAGTCTTCAAATAATTTTATTAGAAAAGGTTCTTAGACTAATAGGTCTCAGGTCACCAAAGCTTTTCACCACCTTAGAAAAGGTTCTTAGACTAATAGGTCTCAGGTCATCAAAGTTTTTCACCACCTCCTTTTTAGGAATCAAGATCAGGTTAGTATGAGTCACATACCTTGGTAATTCATATCAACAAAAGAATGCTTTTACCATGTTTGTGATGTCCTTCTCAATAATGTCCCAGCTTGATTGAAAAAACTATCCTGAGAATCCATCTGGTCCACCGGCACTGTCAGTATTAAGCGAAAAAACTACCTACTTCACCTCTTCTTCAATTGGCATCTTCTCCATTTTTGCATTCTCCTCCTCTGCAATCCAATGTGGTAGACACTTTAGCATACCATAAGTGTTTGCTTTTATGCTTTCCTTGAATTGCTCCTTACATACATTCACAACTTCTTCTCTTATATTTTGAGATGTGGCAATGATGTCCCATTGCATTGTGTGTATTTCATTAATCTACATTTTTCTTCCTCTTTCTTTCACATATACATGGAAGAACTTTGTGTTTCTATTACCATCTATGAACCATTTCATTCCTGCTTCCTCCCTCTAATATTGCTTATCTATCTTCAAAAGTCTTTTCAAATTTGCTTCAACCAACTTCAGTTCACATCTACTTTCCTCATTAGGAGTCACTTGTAGTTGTATTTCCTTGGATTTTACAATGTCCTCCAGTTTGCCAATCCTTAGAAATATGTTCCCAAAGGTCTTTTTGCTCTAGATTGTCAAATTGGTTGACTTTCTTCATTTTGGATTGCACAATAGCAAATGGGGAGCCTATCGCCTCTCCGTTCCATCTTTCTTCCCCCACTTTGCTGAAGTCTTATGTTTTGTACAGAAATTTAGGAACCTGAATGGTTTAAGCACTTACTTTTGAGAAATATTACATATCACATGCAATGGAACTTGATTAGATCCTTGCCTAATAAAGTAGTGCACCTCACTGTTGGGGAGCATCTGCATAAATTCATTGTTCCCAAGAACTCTATCAAGCCTTTTGAAGATGCTATCTTCTGCAATTCTACTATTCTACCATGTGTAGCAACTTCCAATGAATTGGAGTTTATTTAGTGAGCATACATTCATACAATATGCAAAATCTATAATTTTTTATTGTGTGGCTGGTAGGCCTCCTAGCTTCTCAGACTCATTTGGTACAGTATTGAAATCTTCTCCTACCAACCAAGGCTTACTATTTTGCTCTGCAATACCTTCCAAGTCATCCCATAATTCCAATTTGTCCAGGCACTACATCTAGCATAAACGACTCTCACCGTGAAATATTTAGTCCCACCTTTTAGTTGGAAAGTCATTGTTAGTCGCTAGATAGAATCTGTACAATATTTTTCTTCCCAATTACTTTCCTAGAAAAAAAATTTATCTTTAAAGAAGAATTAACTTTAGTATTTGGCATTCCTAGTTTTCTTCTATAGCTCTCAGGCTCACTAGGACTTTGGAAAGGTTTAAATATAGAAATGTAAGAGTATTGATGTCTTCGATGCAAATTCATTAGTCTCTCAAAAGCACTTTAAGTCTTAACAGATCTGATATTCTAGAAAACTACCTTGTTAATCATTGATCGAAGGTAAAAACTGATCCTTTCTTCCTCCTTGCATTCATTTGTTATTGAGGAAAAGATGGCTTTGGTCTTTTCTTAATTTTTTCTTTAAGCTGCCCTATTTGCTTAGGTGACAGGTCTCTACTTTTGTTGACTTCTCTTACATTAACCTCCATGATGTCATCTTCGTTAGTATTCTATTTTTCTTTGATTTCATATTCTATGAGTGTGCTGATCTTAGGAATATCTTATCCTATTTCACCTTCTCTCTCATCTATTTTCTCTTCCTGTTGCCCTGTGATTGTGCGTTGTTGTGTTGATTTTATTTTATCCTCCATTGAACTATCCACTTGAGGTGCCTTTTTTAGGGTCTCTTGTACTTGGTTTACCTTGTCTCTCTTACACTGTCCAGTACATCTTGTGTAGTTATTCTAGGTGATTTCTGTGATTCAATAGAGATATTTATCTCATCTTCGTGAAGAGACTTTTCATAGTTGAGCCTTGTGATTTATTTTTCTTGCTTTTGCTGCTAGATCCTTCAGAGTTGATAGGATCTTTCTCCACGTCTCTCTCCATGTTATCTTTAGTTACCTCAGTACCTTTCTTATTGTCTGCTATTTTCTTTTTTTGCAATCTTCCCCTCACATCATTTTTCATGCTCTCCCTCAATGCTCCATATTTGTTCCACTTAACACTTCTTGCTCCTTGTTTTGGGTTCATGGATTCCATCTCATCCCCATTCTTCCTCTATAATTTTGTCTTCTCCTTTCAGGTCTATTTTTTCTCTTCTACTCCTGGAATTCATCATTTTCTCCTTGTTTTGTTTTGCCTTTTATCTTTTTTTAGATTTGCATTTCCTTCTTTCTTCTCTCCCTATAAATTTTGTTTGTCCGTCTCCTCCTCCTTGTTATCCCTATTTTCTTTCTCTTAATCCTTCGGGTATAACTTTGGATGTAATATGAAGCATTCCTTCTCATTATAATCCTGCAGTTTAAAAGTTTTGCAGTATTTTGGGACATAGTCATAGCTAATATTCACCCCTTTTTCTTTGACTTCTCTTGTTTTCATTCTCATACCAACATTTATCCTTTTTGGAAATTCACCTAACAAGTTTATTTTCATTTTGACTTTTGCACAACTTGGCCTTGTCTTATTTTGTGTGGCAAGGTCAACATGCAAAGGATTATCTACTGCTGTTGCAAAGGAAAATACCACCTCTTTCCCAAAAAAGTTAAGTGGTACTGCTGGAAAGGAAATCCATGCAATCATGATTGATGTTTTTCCTCTGGATCAAACAACGGATCCCATTTTAGTGTACGCATTGGGTATGACCAGTAATTATGTGTAATGAAAAACTGAGGCTTTGAAAGCAAATTCACATAATCATTTAATCTCGTTCTAATTAATATGTACCTATTGCTCAACAGTTCAATGTTTACTTCCCGTTTTAACTCACATTGCTTATGAATTAATCTCCTTAGATCTTGTATTTATGGCACCCATATGCAAATTTTCCTATCACTGCATATTGCAAATCCTTACTAATGATTATTTGGTTGACCTCGTCCTCTTCTCAGACAATTCTTGGCTTCCTATGCAAATATGAAATTTGTTTCAAAGATATGGGCTTTTACAATGGTTGTGTCCGTATAAGATACTTCCAAAGGTTCTTCATTCGAAGGAACAGTAACAACAACTAAACCAGCCTCCACCATTGGGGGAGGCTGGCCAACGACCCTAATGACCATGAATCTAGTAAAATAATCCTGGGCAAATTTTCAGCATTGAAGCTACTACATCTAGAGAATTTTTTCTTATTTTTACTCCATTTCTTTTCTTAAAAAATGGGTGATAAAATTAAATTTATCAAAAAAAAATTGGGATAACGATGCAATGGTGTTTAAAAGTTTGAGTCGTGTAGTTATGTATAGTTCTTGATCATGAAAAGTCAATCAATCCCATTTCCATAAAGATGTTACATGCAAGATGAAAAAAATATTTGTATTTAAATGTTTAAATTAGTTGGACATGTAGATGTGGACTACGCAATTATGGATGTAATACACGATTATCGTACTTTAAGAACATATACTACAACATAGTGGAAGCATTTAAGAACAAATCTTTATTCAAAGTAAAGTATTTCACGAAAATGAGTTGAGTCAAACCATATTTTGAATATTGAATCTTAACTAATTAATCAAACTAGATTTCTGTGAAGCCTCCAATGTCAAGACTAAGTACTGATCATTAGAACAAGACCCTTGATCTACTTTTATTTAGCAATAATAAACTTAGTAAATGAGATAAACTTTTGACTAAGTCCTCTAGAAGCAAATAAGAATCACCACTAGATGATGAGGTAGTGCCTAATGATGTTTTAGGTCACGAGCCTGAGTACTTTAGTCTTCATCAGAAAAAGATGTAGTATCCAATGACGTAAGTACATGGAATGTACTGAATATAAAATAATTGAATGAAACAACAACTACCTTTTAGTATAGCTGAACAATTGAAACATAAATAGGGTGCATAATAAGATCATAAGATAACTGATTAATGAGATATAAGACATTTTAATTATCTTAATGATAATATAATTGTGCAACTGAAACATAGGGTAAATTGAATATGTGAATATAAAACATTACAAGGATTTCGCATAAACTAGTGGCCTTATGCCAAAATCATCTTTAAAAAATAAATTTTTCTATTGGGAGTTTCTCATAATCAAGATAACATCATGTGAGCTAATGATATTCAAGCATCGCCCGATTGGGAAGCCATCCTATACCTTGTAAGAGCATAGGGCGTAATGTAAAAGTGGATCCATGCTGACCCCAAAAGGCCTAAAGAGGAGTCACTTAGATCTACTGTCATGATCTAAAAGCTAGGTCATGATGACACTTGTCGCGGCCTAGTCTTGACAAGTAAATTAATCACCCAAACTGATAAGATAATATAAATATCAACTAAAAAAGACTAAGGTGAAACTTCTCGAAGGAAGTCAGATCAATACTAGTACAATAATAGCAGAATTTTGAAATGAATGTCATAATAAATTCAAGAATTGATGTCATAAGTCAAGAGCATCTAATACAACTCAGAAAGGTACTGAAAATACATCTCTATCTCCAAAAGTAAGTAAAGACATAAAGGAAATAAGATGAGGTCCAAAAGTCAATCCCGAACTCTGGAGCACATCATTACCTCGAAGATCCACCCAATCTCACCAACTCAAATTTCGTGTGTCATACTTGAAACTGGATTTTCATCGAAGGGGCACAATAAAGATGAGTATGGATTCATTTTTACTTGGTAGGCATCATAGGCTAACTGATCAAAGTAGGAAAAAACTGAAAAAGGTCAAAAATACCCTTCAAGTATTGGAATTGGTTTTAAAATATCTTCTATTTACCTATTGGGTCAAAAATATCCCTCGATCCGCCTTTATGGCTCAAATACACCCTTACTACTAATAATCCTTTTTTAAATCATAATTAAAATTTTATTTATTGGTTGTAAATTAAATTAATTAAAATTTTATTATCTTATAATCAAATATGAACCAACTAAAACTACCCCACCCAAACCCGATAATAACCATCTCAATCAATTAAATTCAGGATCAACAGATAACAAAAATGGCTACTGCAGCATCCATAATAGCCAGTCAGCTAAAGATTAACAATAATGACCCTCTAGGTTATTTCCTTGATTTGCATGTATTTTCAATATTTTGAGTCTTCCCATAATGGCTACATATCATTATGACTTGGCGGAACTGTCGGTTTGGTTATCAAACAATTCATTTGGATTTTAAGCTCATTTTCCTATTTTGGAGCTTTTACTCTTTAAAATTTAGTCTTAGACCAAACTTTTAGTAGATGACCTCAGATGATAATTCTGATAGTACCATCATCTCTGAAACATTGATTTTAGGCTAGAAGACTCTTGGCTCAGGCCTCGAGACTTTTGAACTCATTTTAGGCTATTGAGTGAATTATATGGAAAATGAAACTATAGGTATGGGCCCTATATTTAGTTGAAATAATCTTGGATGAAAGTTTCAATTATTTTATTGAGTCTGGGACGTCGAATTGGGTTTGTTAAAATAGTTTGTTTGTGCGCACGAGATTCTGAACGAATCCCAAGCACCCAGTTGAAGACCATTTATGGACATAGAAAAATCAAGGTATCTGGCACCTTATGCGACCATTTAAATGCTCAAGGAGCTGCTCTAGCGGTATGCGCTTTAGTGCCCCTTGAGTTGCTTAAGCGACCTTGGGAAGTTGGCTAGTCCATTTTAGTGGTAGGGTGGCCACTTTAGCACCTAGTGTCTACTTTAGTGGTACTCGCGCCAAGCTGCTAGACCGCTAAAGCAGTCGAGATATCACATAAGTAATAGGCACATTAGCACTCAAGTGTCTGCTTTTGCGACACGTGGAAGTTTTTAATTTCGATTTCCTATCATTTTCACACTAAATTGAGAGCTCAAATAGAGAAAAGGGTGAGAAATCATCCATTAAAGCTAAGGTAAGCTAGCCTAACACTCCTTGATCATGTTTTATTAATTTTTTCATCAATTTTCATCCTATTTTATGATAAATTCTTAGATTTAGATCTTAAAATTCTTAAACTTTAGGGATTGCTTTGAGACCCAATTTGAGTTCCATTTTGTTCCAACTTTGGAGCACATATTTTTTGTTCTTCGAGGGACCTCGTGATGAATTCAATTTTGAATTTTTTTTGCGATCTCTATGGGTTTGTTCTTGGCCCAAATTTCAACCCAACTCATAGTATAGAAAAATGGGTCTTATTTTATTCTTAACATTATGTAGATTACTATTTTGATAGCTTGGTAGTATTTTGGGATCATGGAGCAAAACTGAATGAGTTGTGGGCGATTTGAGGACGTACGATTTGACATCGAGGCAGGCTTCTGTCCACTTTTCTTCACGAGATAGTGTTTTATATATGTTGCATGTTAGATAGGGGTGTTAAGATATGACTATGGGTAGAACACCGTGACTTAGCCTAATTTTTGAGTTCGGAGACAAGAAGGGTGAATTGACCCTTAAGATGAAATACTTATTATGCTTTTAGAATTCTATTACCCTAGGTTTCTAGCATGTTAGACATAGTTGATGCTAATAACCCCATTAGTATAAGATTAACTACTTAACTCGGTGGATTATGATAGCTTCTCGAATTATTATATGATTATGTCGGTCATATATTGTTGAAACCAAGGTCGTGATAATGATATTAGTTAGATTTCGGGAAGTGATTTATCCTTGTAAAAGCGAAGGATGGGGTCATGTCGATGGATATTTAGATGCTTGTAGTTGTATTGTTTGGATACTGGTGATGTCATGCATAGTTTTGGTACATCCATACTTAATGGTATGATTCCAACTACAAATATGAGTTTTACTATTGTTTTTCTAAAAAGGAATTTATTTCCACTTTTTTCTTTAAACAAATTCTTTCATAATGGGAATTGTACCAACTTAATGAATGATTTATGAGCCTTTGAGACTAAAAATAATATATTAGAGATTTGACCAAGATAAATTTTGGTCCACGATTTTACTACTACTATTCACTTCGATCGAGAGAGACTACTATCCTTTCTACACTTGTATGATGATTTAGTCCCGGAGTTTATCCCAAGCAATAGATTTAGGGACTTACACTCTTTTAGCTATAATTCAAGCCCGACACTAGACGGAGTAGATTGATGATGAGGTTGATTATTAAAAAAATCCTGAATCAGGACCAGGCCAGTGTATACGAGCACTCTTGTACCCCATAGGGGTCCCTTCATTCATGAGTCATCATGTCAGAGAAGAGAAGTCGTTGTAGGTCCTGCCTTTAAGAGTCGTCAAGCTAGAGGAGGTGTATACATTGGGTTACATTATGGTACTTGAATTGGTTGTGGTAGTTTGGATTATACTCTGCATTCACATTGTTGATCGCTAATTGTCCTATATCAGCCTAATGGGGGTTGCATTGGTATAGTTGATGAGTGTTGTTTGTTTTGTTGTGTGCTGATTAGACCTTTTGGGTTATGAGGCCCGAATTAGGTATTGTTTGGTCGGGATAGCTGGTTGTTTTATTGTTATTATTATTATGGTTAGTTCATGACAAGTTAATTATTGGACTAATACTGAGATTCGAGGTATGATTTTGATTTCCTTGTCTTGCAATTATTTTATTATGTATAATTATCTGATATTTTGATGTATGTATTAGGGATCCTGATTTTGTTAGCAGTAGTTCCTACTATGATTAGGAGGCCTTAAGATGGTAGTGTGACTACTTTAGGTTGTACCTTTGAGTTAGCCTTTTTTATGTATATATCTATCTATCTATATGCAGTTAGGTATTACCGTATATCCCTCCCGTTCTTCATTTGTTCATGTTGTATATCTATTTGGCCTTGTATACTACTATATATTTATCATTATTCTCCTCTTTAATTGTATATTGGTTTGTGTTATACGGTAGTTCTTAGGTCCCTGGGTATGGTTAGAATCGGATAGTTAATCATTATTGCCTCCTTAACTTTTTTATATTTGTTTTCTTGATATTTTAGTGTAGTTTACATTCCTCTTTGCATGTTATTAATATTTGCATTATCTTTGGAGCTTAGTCGGTAGTTGTCTACTAAGTACTATGTGTTTGGTACTCATACTACACTTCTACAGCTTGCAGATTATAGTTACCACTTGTTTGGTACTCATACTACACTTCTACAACTTTCAAATTATAATATGAGTTCTTGCTATTGTTGTATACTTCCTGTGGAGAAATTATGATTCGGAGACTTAGGGTGAGCTTCTGGCATTTGGAGTATTACTATTCTCACTCTTATGTACTAGACTAATCTCTATGTTGTATTTAGAAATGGGTTGTATTAGTATATTCATTTAGTACTTCATTTTGTATTCTTATTATATTAAAAGCTCTTGTACTTATTCCACTAGGTTTGGGGACTATCTTATACATATTAGTCTTTTATTTTATTTATTCCTCATTCTTCTTTTATTTTTCTTGATAATCTGTTACTAGTAGTTTCGGACTAAAGGTTAATTTATCTACCGGTGGGTTTATAGTAGGTGCCACTATGACCTGAGAAATTAGATCGTGGCAGTATATTTACTTCTTTGTTAATAAGAGGTCATGGCCTTGTACTCTCAAAGGCATTTCTCTATGACATTACCAGGTTCTTCTTTCAGAATTGATGGCTCGTCTTGAACGTTACAATTAACAAGGCTTCTTATGCTTTTCTAGAGCAATAGCAATGGTGAAAACTATTGCATCTCATTTCTCCTGGAGCCTCTGAAGTGAAGCTTGCTCTTTAGAAATAATAGTTGCTTGATGCTTCTCCAACATCTTTGTAGATTGATCAATTTTTTTCTCGAACTCCTCTTGGCCTTTCAGTTTATTTAATTGGTTAGGGCGGGTTTTGTTGGGTTTGGGTTGGATAGTTTTACTAGGGTCCGGATTTGGTTATATGATAATAACATTTTAATTAATTTAATTTGTAGCCAATAGAAAGTTGACACGTGATAAATAAATTTTTTAATTATGATTAAAAAGGGTTGTTAGTTGTAAGGGTAAATTTGAGTCATAAAGGTGGATAGAGGGATATTTATGGTCCAATAGGTAAGCGAAAGGTATTTTTGAACCAATTTCAATATTTGAAGGGTATTTCTGACCCTTTTTTTAAAAAAATAAGTAAAATAGACTATGAACACGTCACGTGCAAGCATAAAAGTCCTAAACAGTGACTCACACCACTTATTTTTAAATATTTTTATCATAGGAGCAAAAAAAAACTGTTCGAAAAGCTTACTTATTTTTATCATTAATTACAAATCTATTGTCTAATAAAATTAGAGACGAATTATGTTGATATAAAATATGAGTAAAAAGGAATAATCATTTTTGAAAGTGAGAAGGAGAGAAAAAATGAGAAAGAGAAGAGAGATATTAATTTAGGAGAATAAGGATAAAAGAGAGATACTTTTTATTTTTTAGAATTTTGAATAGAACTTCCACCTAAGCAATTTTATTAAGGAAATAAATAAATAAATTGAGTGATTTTCTGAGTAAAAATATGATAATTAAGTGATTTTTGGAGTAAAGAGCTAGCAAAACTGAGTGACTTTTGGAGTAAAGAGCAAAGCGGGGTGACTTTCTGGGATAAAAATTTATAGTTGAGTGACCATTTGAGTTATTAACTACAGACTTTGTTATATCATGATAGAGAATTGTTTGTAATTTCTAAGAATATACATGCAATAACTCTTGAACGAGAGTGATCTTTCACACTTCAAAACCTTAATTTCTCTGTTTTTCATCTATTTTCTAGTAATTTTCAAGAGTTATTTAGTTATGGAGAAATTATTATCTGATGTTGAGAATTTGAAAGAAATGATTAAATTTGATCATTTTGCCGATCGAACTTCACTCATCGAAAGGGCAAGATACTCACTGCACAGAAAATATTTTTTGTCCTTGATCATTTGCTTCCTACAGCACGAACACCCCCACCCCCGACCAAAAGATATTGTTGTGCTTAAAACAAAGAAGAAAAAGTGTGAGGAAGATGCACTGCTCTATTGAGGTCATATTCTAAACAAATTTGAATGTTCAGTTGTATGATTTGTACTCCAATCTGAATTTCTATGGCAAATGCGGACGATATTACAAACCGCATATGAAAACGAGAAATGGGGTATCAATAAATCCCTATCCTTGTAATATTTAAATGATTCCTGTTATGAGCCAGATCCATGAATTACTAATCTTAGTTTTGAAACTAAGTGATCTCAAAATGAAAGTTTCTGATGCACTTCAAATAGGTGCAATTTTCTCAAAATTGCTTTCTTTCTGAAATAACAACAAAAAGAAAATTTTACGTTTTACTGATAAATTTACAGTGAAATAATGTTGAACTCGCCTTTAAATTGGAAGTGAGATTCATGCTCGTGATGCTTTTATTCAAGCCTTTAGTTCTATAATACGATTAGTCTAAATAATCTGAAAAATGAAAAACAAAAATCTAAACGTTTCTAAGTTGAAAGGTTATGAATTGTTATCATTATGAAAGAAAGGCCATAAGATTCGAGATTTGCAGGTTCAAGAAAGTAGGAATAAACTCTTATTCATGAGATACTAAAAAATCAGCAAAATCAAAGAATTCAAAAAATGTAAATGTTGTAAAAAGTTCTTCACAAGGATTGATTTCTATGATTTCTAATATACCAATGAAAATGGTTAAAGAGTTTCACATGACTGCTACAATCACAAAGAATCAAGAGTGGTGGTTCGATTGTTATGCACCAATTCATGTCCATCACAACAAGAATATGATCAAGACTTATTCGGAAGTAAAAAATTTTGAAAAAAAATCTCGATGGACAACTATTTTACAACCGAAGTTGGAGAAAAATACACTTAAAATGGTATGATAAAATTATTGATATCTTACCATTTTTGCTGAGCATGGGGCAGTTCACCAGTGAAAATTAAAATTGCTAGATAAGTCATTAAATTAATATCAAAAAGCACAAAATTCAACTTGTTGGTATTAAATTTTAAGAAGTTCAAAAAACTTAAAACTTGAAATACTTTTTTAATTCTTAGCTCTTTTTTATTCTTTCTCTTCGTCTTTGACCAAGTACAGAAGAAGAATGATCAATATGCAAATTACAAAGCAAAAATACATCACCAATCACTTGGTCTTGTTTAATTCTTTGCAGCAAATACAAGTCTATGCACGCTACCAGAATCTTTCAGAAATGTATAAGTTTCTTCGTGGTTTTTTTTAAAGTTAATTTATAAATTTCTACTATTTTTTTTTTTAAAAATGTTTGATAAATTTTTTGATATGAACAATTCTGATTATGTTTTTAGTCGATTAGTAATTCTGATTAACATTATAAGATTAAGCAGTTCTATGTACATTTTCACTATTTTATATATTTTAAAAATTTATATTCCTATGTAATTTTATCTTTTTTTTAAAAGAAAATATTATTATCATATTAATTTGTAAAATATTATAGTTTTGATTGGTGGGGCTTACACCCAGCGCCTTGAGGCTTATGCCTCATTGCGTATCAAAATGCCTTATCTTGCATCGAGGCTTTTAAAATATTGGTGTGCAATCAAGTTGTATAAGTAGCTTCCTCTAAAAAATCGTATGGGTCGTCTACTATTTCGCCACTTCGTAGGAAAATAAGAAAGTCTCTTCATTGCGTATCAAAATGCCTTATCTTGCATCGTGGCTTTAAAAATATTGGTGTGTAATCGAGTTGTATAAGTAGCTTCCTCTAAAAAATAGTATGGGTCTTCGTCTACTATTTTGCCACTTCGTAGGAAAATAAGAAAGACTTACAATGAACTTTACCTTTCTTGTAAATAAAAATAAAGATCAAGTTATCACATGTCAAAATACTTTGATGGCAGTTAAATTATATGATAATAAATAATAAAGGACACAAAGGCAAGTTACTTTCAACATTAAATAGATTCTTTTTAGAATTTTCAAAAATAAACTTACAAATCAAACTAGAAAGTAAAGGCAAAAAATTGAATTACAATAAAGGCAAGGCATACACCTTGATTATGAACTAAAAGTGCAAGAAAATTAAGTAGGCATTTGTCCATGAAAATAAAAAAAAATTGAGTTAGGGCTAGATTGTCATAAATATAAATTTGACTTGTTTTCAAATTTTTGTGAAAGGTCGGAATGAAAAAAATAAACTAAGTTGAGATTAGGGTTTAAAATTTGTAATTAGATTTTTTTATAGCCAAACATCATTTTTCAAACAAAATATAAAAAACTTTCAAAATAGGTGAACATATCTCATCCAAATGGGCCTAAGTCATGTGTCATAAAAACGGAAAAAAGATAAATATACCTCTGAACTACGATAAATGGTATGTATATATCTTCTGTCATATTTTGGGTACACATATGTCCCTGTCATTAATGAAATGGTATGCATATGCCCCTCACACTAACAGTAGGGGTATATGTATACCCCAAAGTATGACAGAGGGTATATATGTACCATTTATCATAGTTCAGGTATATTTGACTCTTTTTCATTTTTATTTTTTAATCCCAAATAATTAATCCAAACCCACTATTCGATCCAATAAACCTATCGAATTCGATTTCAAACTAACTCAATTCGACCTCTATTTTTTGTTTCAAACCCGATACTCCCTCGGTTTTTCTATTAAACGTGAACCCCAATCAAATGGGAGTGATTGGTCATTGCTACTAGTTGGTGTTTACTAGTTGGAGGGAGTGGAGATTAGGCCGGAGGCGGCCGAAGTTAGGGGTACAACGATGGTTCGCCCGTGGGGTGTTTTCGGTTCGATGGAGACGGTGGACATGTGGTGTTGACCGATGATAGATAGTGTTTTTCCAACTGAATTTTGCTAAAAATTGAAACGTGAGGGGTTCAATTTATTTGGTGTGGGTGTTATGATTTAATAATTTTTTTTATTTTTTTTTTAAATTGGTAGTGGTTAAGTGTTACTATATTATGTATGTGTATTATAGGGGTGAGAAAAATGCGTTTGTTACATAGGCATGTCTTAAATTTTAATTGAGATCGAGTCAGGTAGTGAGTTTATTGGAGCGGATAGTGGGTTTTGATTTATTATACAGGATAAAAAATTAAAACGAAAAAGGGATAAATATATTCTCCAACTATGATAAATGGTACGTATATATCCTCCGTCATACTTTGGAGGAATATATACAAACTATTTCATTAACGATAAGGTATGTTTACTCAAAATATAATAAATGATATATGTGCATCATTTATTATAGTGTGAGGTTATAAATTGGAAAAACAATAAAAAGGAATGTGTGAAGTATTTTCGGTTGGACTCATACGTGTGAATGCAAGAATTGATGTTATCATTTCTTTTATTGTTTTCTCACCTTTCATCTTCATCCAAGCGTCTATTTTGACTTCTCTATCAGTATATACCTTTTTTCTTTGCTATCCTCCTTTCCCACGAAACCTAGGTGTCCATCTTTGATTAGAATAAGCTAGCAAAAACAAGTGTAAAGTTTTCCTTCCATCACTCTCTATCGGCCCATCTTCCCCACTCTTTAACTTTTATTTACTACGATGATACAGTTTGAGTCGATACATAACTTATAGTTAAAAGACTTAAAATTTATTATTTAAATTATATGTCATTACCTTTGTATAACTATAGAATTTGTGAAATTATTTCATCTTAAGTATGTCACTTAAATTGTATGGTTTAACAACTTGTTATTAATTAAGTGTAAAATCAAAAGTTTCTTTAAACTTAATTAAATGGTTCCAAATATAATTTCATATAAAGTAAAGCGAGGGAATAATATTTATATAAATCAGCGAAATGTGGCTGCAGTTTACTGTTTAACCATTATATGCTGCAGCGCAAATTTCATCAATATGTATCTTATTGGCGATGATTATGAAATAAATAACATGAAAATGACATCCATGGATATATCTAATACTACAGGTTAACATGCAATAGTAGTATAGTACTATAAAAACAAATCCACACTGTATGTTATGCATTAAGTGTGGTGCTCCACTTACGGTCTTTGAGAAGTTATCATAAGATTCTCTTTTTCATGTCACTTCTCTTTCTCTTTTCTTTAACTTTTCTCTTTTCTTTAATTGATTTTTATTTTACCTTTTATTATTTGAAATCTCTTAGATTCTCTTTCAATTTTTTTTCTTTCCTATAAATTACTGTTATTTAAATTAGTAAATTCCTTTTTCAAATCAAACTCAATTCTGACATGATATTCAAAATTTCAAAATATTACTCTCTTATATCTCTAACTTTTTTTTCTTGCTAGGTTTTTCATTTTTTTATCATTTTATTTTTTTATTTTAATTTCTTTTACTTTTCCATTTTTTTCTTTCTTTTTTATTTTCTGTCTTCTACTTCTCTTATTTTTTTCTTTTTCATTTTTTTCTTTATTTTTATTTTTTCGTTTTCTTATTTTTTTCCTTTCTCATATTTTGTTTCGTTTTCTTCTTCTTTTTTTATTTTTTATTTTTGCTTTTGATTTTACACTTATATTTCTAATTTTTATTTCTCTTTCTTTTTTTTTTTTCCTTTTTTTCTTCTTTTATTTTTTTAGATTTTTTTTTTTCGTTTTTTTCTTTTTCTTTTTCTTTTTTTTCATTTTCTTACTCTTCTATCTCTATTTTTTATTTTTAAAAGACAAATATCTATATCACATGTACATATTCAAAAAATATACAAAATAAATGGACATACAGATCTGCATACGTATTTACGATAAAAAACATACATATATATCTGTATATGTATTTACATAAATACATATCAGACTCACAAGTATATATAAACATATAGTATATGTATCATGTATTTTTTGATTACTTATATGTATTTGTATATAGTTGTCCTTTTTGTTATAGAGATTCTGTGTCTTGTATGATTATATATACATATGAGTGAGATATGTATTTTGTAAATACATATGCAGATACATATGTATGTTTTGTACTGTAAATACATATCTAGATCTGTATGGCTATATATTTTGTATATTTTTTGAATATATGTATGTGATATACATATTTGTATTTTTAAAATAAAATTTAGAGATAAAAGAGTAAAAAACGAAAAAAACGAAAAAAAACAAAAAAAAGAGAAGTGAAAAAGAAAAAAATTGAGTTTGAGAAGCTTGAAAAATCGATTTTGATCACTATATTGTTCGGTCAGTTCAATTTACTGTTGCGTTACTTTTTTTTTCGAAATTCGTTTACAAAATATTCAGAAATAATTTAACAAAATAAATTATTAAATTATACAATGTAACGGAAAATTAATTTTGATCACTCTGACGAAAAAATGTTAATGGCTCAAAATATTCAAAAATAATTTAATAAAAAATCGATTTTGATCACTATATTTGAACGACACATCAATAATGGCTCAAAAAAAATTGAACGAAATAACAGTAATGGTTCAAAAAAAATTCAGAACGAAAAAATTTTGATCGATTACAAATAACTGATGAAATTTATATAAGAAAATAATATTACGATGAAATACCTTCAACAAAAGTAATGGTTTAATTTAAATTTTCGAAGATATTGAACAAAAGAAGTTTTAGTTGAATTTGATTTTGATTTTTCTAGGGGATGAAAACGATAATGTGAAACTGAAATTGAATTTTGATTTCAGTTGGTAACAAATAACGAAAATCATGTTAATTAAGAGCTTTTAATGGAAAAGGAATCTCCACATTTAATTCATGACTAATTATACCATATTTAACTCAACTAATTTGAGTTAAATATGGGCAGTAAAATAATTTGTATATGTATTTTTATAGAAATAATTTGTTCAAATACAAAATACAAGTTACTAGTTTAAGTAATTATGAAAGTGTTGCTATGAATCTCATAATTATTGTCTTAAGTATGTTATTTATAAATTTTACCCATAATTAAATTAGATACAAGAGCCATACAAGCACGGCCCAACATATATTTTTTTGTCCTAATTTATGCAATATCGATAAATTATTGAGAGTTAATTAAACTTTCTAAATAATTTTTAAATATTTTAAGTTTTTAATTATTGTGATGTGTAATACTTCATAATTTTTTTTAGATAATATGTGTTATTCTTACTGTTTCAATTTATGTTATACTGATAAAATTTGGAGAGTCAACTAAATGTTTTAATATAATTTTTAGATTTTTGTATTATTTTTAAATATTCTAAGTTGTTAACTATATTAATTTATAATCCTTTTACATATTTTTCACATAATATTCTCTACTCTTTTTATTTCAATTTATGCGACATTGATGAAATTTAGAGAGTGAACCAAATTTTGTACATAGAATTTCTAAATGTTTTGATCTGTTAATTATCGTGATTTGTAATATTTTCTACTAATTTTCAAATAATATATGTTACTTCCTCTATTTCAATTTATGTGAGTGTGATAGTATTGATGAATCAATCAAAAATTTTATATGTAGTTAAATATTTTAAGTTGTTAATTTTTATAATTTATGATACTTTTTACGACATTTTCAAATAATATATTTTACTTCCTCGGTTCCAATTTATGCACTAATAAATTTTGAAAGTCAATAATTTTTTTCTTATAAATATCTTTCTAATATTTTAAGAGATTAATTATTGTAATTTGTAATAATTTTTATGCAATTTTTAAATACATAATATATTTAGAAAGTAAGACAAAAAAATTAAAATGAAAAAAATAAAAAATTATGAAGAAGCGGAAGTTGGCAGAACAACCCTGGCCTGCTTGCTTTTCGAATATTTTAAGCGATTAATTATTATAATTTATAATAATTTTTATGCAATTGTCAAATATATAATATATCTATAATATATTAAAAGTGTGAAGGCCCTTAGAAAAGCGATTCGAACTTTTTACCTTTCATTAAAACACTCTCCTTTAGACAAAATCGTCTTTTTACTATTTTTTCAAATTATAATTATACATAAATACTAAAAATATATATTTTTGGAAAAACAAAAAACCACCATTATTAAAAGAGTCCTAATTATAGTACCTTATATTTGGAAAAAAATTAGAATAATAACATTTAATAGCAACTTTATTTATATGTGTTAGGACTCTTTTTTTTTTTTCCATAATAAAACACACGGTATTTTTGACTTTGACACTAAAAAAAGGAAAATATGAATGATGGAAAATAATTAAAGGCACGATTTTACTAAACTCCTAATATTTAGATTTTTATAAAAGTAAATAAAAGACTTTCCCATTTAGAAAAGTTTTATATAAAAAAGGTCACACTTTCGTATTAGTTTCTATGGTGCTTTTATTGTTCTTGCTTGTGTTTTATCAGTTTTACATCTAAGTAGCAATAATAATTTCTTTCATATCATGTCTTTGATTCCTCTTCCCCTCACATTTTTTTTTACAATTACTTATTGTACATAGCTTACTTTATAGTTGTTGGCTTGTTTTTTCATTTTTCGGCCTCTTTGATATGTGATTTCTGTCTACTCTGCATGTCTTTTTAGCCTTTTTGTATTAATTTCATATATTATTAGTTTATTTGACAATTTATTTTTGTTTAATATATTATTAGTTTATTTATTAATTTATTTTTCTTATTGTTATTCAAGGTTTATTTAATCTGGAGGAAGGCTTATGTTAAAGATTAATTTAAATTTTATTTTCTATAGGTTCTTTATGCACTCCTTTGTAACATTGACTTTCCATAGAATCACGAGAAAACAATGTGGAGGCCTCGATAAATGTTTGATGACAGTTTAGGTAACAAATTTTACAACAATGAGATACTTTAGGTCTGTTTTTGATCCTTCACTTTATTCCCAAGTCATCAGAATAATTTTTCGAGGAAAGAGTGATTTGTAGTATGATTTTTCATAATTTGTTCTAGACGAGCATTTAGAATTCAACATATACACTAAAATAATAAATTTGTCCTATTTTTGGACAGTTGCTTTATTTTTTGGATAAAAACGTCTAAAAATGTGTACAAATCGTTTAAAACTTGAATTCAATGTGTGTGTATATATAGTTTTTTCTACATCTACTATATTTTCTTATTTTGTTTTCATTCAAGTCGTCCTTTAGGGTCAAAATTTCCTCTTAGGCAAAAATTATTTTCCGCGGAGACTGAAGTTTGTGATCATTATCATATTGTTTTATTGTAGTTTACAGATCGTAGATGAATGTCGGTTGACTTTGAGGAATTTTTTATGTAAAGGTTAGTTTTAATTGCATTTTTTGATATCTTTATTGTTGTATTGTTTTATTTTAATTTATAGGTAGTTGAAGAATGTCGGTCGTCTTTGAAGAATTTTTTTAGTTAAAGGTTATGTTTAATTGTATTGTTTTAATATCTTTATTAGTGTATTGTTTTGTGGTAGTTTACAGGTTGTAGATGGTAGTTTACAAGTCGTAAATGAACGTTGATCAGCTTTGAGGAATTTTTGTGTGTAAAGATTAGATTTAATTGTATTATTTTGATATCTCTTTTATTGTACTGTTTTGTTATAGTTTACAGGTAGTAGATAAATGTTGTCGGGCTTTGAAATATTTTTTTTAGGTAAAGATTAGATTTAATTGTATTATTTTGATATCTCTGATTTGAGAATTTTTTTTGTGTAAAGGTTAGGCTTAGATGTATTGTTTTTATATCTCTATTATCATATTATTTTGTTATAATTTACAGGTGGTAGATGAATGTCCGTCGGCTTTGAGGAAATTTTTGTGTAAAGATTAGATTTAATTATATTATTTTCATATCTCTGTTATTTTGTTGTTTTGTTGTAGTTTACAAGTGGTAAATACATGTTAATCGACTTTGAGAATTTTTTGGGCAAAGATTAGGTTTAATTAAATAAATTCTCCATCTTTAAATATTTAAAAATATATTAAGTTTAATTATTATACTCATCTTTATCAATTTAAACAAATATCCTATTTAGTGTAACATTTGAATTCATTAAAGTGGGATACACGCGCAAAGCGCGTACACCTAAACTAGTTTAAAAATAAGACAAACAAATTAAAACAGAAGAAATAAAAAATTATAAAGAAGCGGAAGCTGGCAGGACAACCATGACCTGCCTGCTTACCGCACTTATATTATTGTAATTTGTAATAATTTTTATGCTATTGTTAAATATATAATATTCTAGTTCTAAGTGGCCCGGGCTTAAACTCAGATATAAATTTTCATAATTATCAAAAACATCAATTTATAGAGAAATAAAATTAGTAAATATCAAAGGACACATGTGATTTATCAACAATATGTCTAATGTGATTTGATAATTAAATTTGGAGAAGATAAAGTGTATGCATATGTTACCCCTACCTCATTAAGGTAAGGAGACTGCTTCTAAAAGACCCAAGAGACTCAAGTGATTCATATTCTAGTAATTAAAATAATAAAATATAATAATTACAATTTGATGACGATCATAAATTAAAAAATATTTTTGTATTTTGCGAAATGTCAGCATATAATTCTATTCAATGAAATTTGCAAATCTAAATTTTAAAATTGTGTTTTTTGAAATTTAAAGATGTGTTTGGACATGCGTCTTACTTAGAATTTTTTTAAAGCTTTATGAATGAATTTGAAGAATTTGATCAAATATCATGGCCAAATAGATATTTGAAAATTACTCCCGATATTTATGACCAAAAAGCTAGCTATACTCGCTCCCTTTCATTTTACTTGACCTCTATATAAAAAATAAATATTTATTTTATTCGTCTATTTTAGCAAATTAAGAGAGGTTTTTTTTTTTTTTTAATAGTCTTAGCATAAAATACCTATATAAATTAGTACTCCCTCACCCCTCCTTCCTCCCCCTATTTTTTTATTTGCTTCATTTGAATTGTTCTTATATTCTTAAATATTTGCTCCTTTAATCTTTCACGATATTTTGAACAAAATCTTCTTATTATGCACTTGCTTCTTTAATTTTTTAAGAATAGGTTGAACAAAATCTTTTTATTATGTCCTTGTTCAATAAATGTGATTTTTATTAATTTGAAAAATAATATAAGACTTAATTAGAAATATATTGATAAAATTACTTTTAATTTTATAGGACTAAGTGATTTATTAAAGAATGTGCTCAATTTAACTGAAGTAAATTTAAAAGATAATAGATAAATACTATAGTTAAGAAGATTATTAATAAAATTAATTTAATAAAATATATCTTTAAAACTTTTTGTAAACATGTATCAAATTCACATAAGCCAAACAATATAAGGGGGAAATATAAGGGAGAAAATGGTCTATTACACCCTAACCTTTAGTCGAAATTCTAACTACACACTTATACTTTGCCGGGGATCCTATGACCCCCCTAAAATTCCTCTTCTTCTTCTTCCTCCTCCTCCTCCTCCTCCTCCTCCTCCTCCTCCTCCTCCTCCTCTTCTTCTTCTTCTTCTTCTTCTTCTTCTTCTTCTTCTTCTTCAATGACATCCAAAATTAATTTATCATTTTCCTCATCTCCAAACACAAAATCAATTGGTTTCGACTTCAAATTCGTCGAAAATTTTAAAATAGGTATTGTTCATTGTTTCCAACTTCAAGATTGTCGGAAATTTTAAAATCGATATTGTCCATAATTTACGACTTCAAAGTCATCGTAAATTTTAAAATGAGTATTGTCCATTGTTTTCGACTTGAAGGTCGTTGAAAATTTTAAAATTCTCTATTGTTTCCGACTTTAAGGTTATTGAAAATTTTAAATTTGATATTGTTCATTGTTTCCGGCTTCAAGGTTGTCAAAAATTTTGAAATTGATATTCTTCGTTGTTTTCGAATTTAAGATCGTCGAAAATTTAAAAATTGATATTGTTCATTGTTTTACACTTCAAGGTTGTCGAAAATTTTAAATTCAATGTTGTTTATTATTTCTGACTTCAAGATCATCAAAAATTTTAAAATCGATATTATCCATTATTTCCGACTTCAAGGTCGTCGTAAATTTTAAAATGGGTATTGTCCATTATTTCCGACTTCAAGGTTGTCGAAAATTTTAAAATTCTCTATTGTTTCCGACTTTAAGGTCATCAAAAATTTTAAATTTTGTATTGTTCATTTTCCGGCTTCAAGGTCATTGAAAATTTTGAAATTGTTATTGTTCGTTGTTTCCAAATTTAAGATCGTCGGAAATTTAATAATTATATGGTCATTGTTTCCCACTTCAAGGTTGTCGAAAATTTTTAAATTCGATGTTGTTTATTATTTTCGACTTCAAGATCGTTGAAAATTTCAAATTCGGTATTGTTCATTATTTTTCATTTCAAGGTCGTCGAAAAATTATTTGCATAGAAGTAGGAATAATAAAGTTTGAAAAGGAAAAGAGATGAAAAGTAGTGGTGAAAAAATAATGGTGAAAAAATGATAAAAAGTGATAAAAATGGAAAAGAAAGTAAATAAAAATTAATTTTAAATAAAAAAACACGTGTCAAAATGTTGTTGGCGCATGCATCACACCTTATCCAAAATGACTGGTTGTCAAGTTTTTTGAGGTAATAATTCCACTTTAAAATAGTTCAGGTGGGTCATAGGACCCCCGCAAAATATAAGTGTGTAGTTGGGATTTGAGGTAAAGGTTGGGGAAACTTTTGACCATTTTCTCAAATATAAGGCAAAGAAAAGTAGAGATGGAAGTAGGGCCCACTCAGAGAGATACTAAACAAATTACTTTCTAGGGAAAAAGCTCAAATATACCACTGAACTATCAGAAATGACTCATTTATGTCATCCGTTAAAAGTTGGGCTCATTCATGCCACCGTCGTGACAAAACTGGCTCATCCATGCCATTACTTTTAACAGCCGATTTTTAGAAAACAGCTTTGCCACGTGGCAGCATATTAGAGGTCCACGATATTTTATTTTTTTTAATTTTTTTTTATCCATTAAAAAGAATCCACCCAACTTTTTGATCCATTAAAAATTAGTTTGATCTATGACGATTAGGTTAATAGTAGAGTCAAAATTTTCATTAAAAGATTTTAAAATAACATAAAAATATATATGAAAAAATCAATGAACATTATATATATATATATATATATGTATATGTATATATATATATACACATATATATATACATTATATTTATTTTATACTCCACACAAATATATACTCCCATGTTATCTAATTTATCAAAAACATATTGGATTTACTTTTGTTTTTATATATGCCAACTGGCCTTAGACTATATTATACAAATTCCATGTCATCTTCATTTTATTCTTTCTTCTTAGATATTTTATTTCATTAAAGAGAAAAGAACAATAAAATTTTGGAATTAATCAATTCATTGAATTAAGTATATAATGAAATGAAAAAGACTATACATACATAATACTTGTGAGTTGTAACTTGCATGCATGACTTATATATTATTTTTATTTAATTTTTAATTAGGATTGGACCACTTAAAATTAATTATATAAGGATATAAAACTATGGCGTCTCACCAATTTTTATGTAACTATATCATTAAATCAAATTGTAATATAAGAAAAATATAATTGTAATTTAGATAAATATTCTACCTCTAATGATTAATGTTGATTGTCAAATAATTATCTTAATATATGATTGTGTCAGGACATTAAACAACATATTAAAAAAGATGAAAGGGAGCAGTATAATGAGTGTTTGAGAGAACAATGTCCCACGTGAAAAGTAAAAAAGAAATAAAATTATTTATAAAATGTCGAATATTTAAGGTCTCTTGAAAAAAAATGTCAATTTGGTTCAAAGCGAATGATATCATACAATATTAAAAGTATTTTATGATAATTAATTAGTACAATAATTGATATCAACTCCACTGTACTGAAATTTTTACAGGATGGGTATGAAGATGATAGAGTGGCGGCATGAGACGTATTGACTTATTGTCTTTGCTTGTTTATGGATCAATTACTATATCTGACCACAATTTTAAGCCGCATACAACCAAAAAAAAAAAGTCAATGAGTTTGGTAACTATAAATACTCGGATGATATGAGACGATACACAAATAATCTCAAAATTAACTCATTAACAGTAATTAATCAAGTAAAACTTAGTTCAAAGGGAGATGATCGTATTATTGATCCGTATTGTGAATAGAGTCACACGCGAAAGCCAGAAAAGAAAAAAAAAAAACTATTGATATGGGGCAATATACAAATAATCTCAAATTTTGAAAGCATAGATCAAACTAATTTTTAATGGATCAAAAAGTTGAGTGGATTCTTTTTAATACATCAAAAAAAAATTTAATTTTTTTTTTTAAAATTAATTTTTTTAAAAAATGACGTGAACCTCTAATATGCTGCCACGTGGCAAAGCTGTTTTCAAAAAACCGGCTGTTAAAAGTAATGGCATGGATGAGCCAGTTTTGTAACGATGATGACATGAATGAGCCCAACTTTTAATGGATGATATAAATGAGCCATTTCTAATAGTTTAGTAACATATTTGAGCCTTTTCCCTACTTTCTATGAGGGGCCCATTCCTCTTATATTGCGTTCCATGTGGGAATGGTTGTAGTCAAAATAAATGAGGGCAATGTACAAACTGAAATAGTCACCTGTGAAATTTTCATTAGCCCCTGTGAGGATGTGAGGACGACGAAAATGAAATATCTTCCCTTATTATAAGTAATTTAGAAAGTAAGACAAGCAAATTGAAACGAAAGAAATAAAAAATTATAAAGATGCAGAAGTTGGCAGGACAACCATGACCTGTCTGCTTTTCAAATATTTTAAGTGATCAATTATTGTAATTTATAATAATTTTTATGCAATTGTTAAATATATAATATATTTAGAAAGTAAGATAAATAAATTAAAATGAAAGAAATAAAAAAATATAAAGAAGCGGAAGCTGGCAAGACAAACATGGCGTGTCTGCTTTATCGCACTTATATATATTAGTAATTAAACTTATTATCGAATAAATTATTTTTAATTAGTTACAAAGGTGTTGCTAGAGTGTCGATTATGAATTCAACCAAACTTAATAACTCCGATTTAAATCTATTTGTTTTAAAAATTCATTCAACATGTATAAATTATTAACTTAACTTCGTGCACCATGTCTTTAGAAATCTGTATAATTTATCATTATCCTAGAGGTATAGCAAATTAATATATATTGCCAAATTTCTCAATAACAATTTTTGTATATAATAATATTTTATTATAACGCTCTGATGTTTTTGAAATTGATTTTTTATAGTAAAATTTCATCAACTCAAAATTCTAATTTTTCACCTATAATTAAAGCTAACTTCAAAGAGGGATCTTGAGACTTCTTAACAAGACACTTGTTGTTAGCTTCTGGATGATAATAATAATTTCGATAAGTAATTACCCGTGTCTTCTGTTTCTTCATTCTTTGTTCATCTTATCTCTATTTATTAATTATTTTTGGCAAATAAGACGATGCCCCAAGTTTGTTTTTATAACCAACAAAAAATAATCAATTAGATAAAAAATCAAACGTTGTGCATCATGCTTTTCAGAGGAGCCCGGTTCATGCTTTGATTATAATTCTTTACCTTCTGATTTGTCTACAAAAGAGAGCCTTTCTATATTTAATACTTAAAATTTGTAATACCACAAAAAAGTAGGTACAAACAGTGACACACAGGAGAGTACTACATCAATCGTGAGCAATTATCAAGTGTGTTCGTTATGGAGCATCAGTTTTGATAAATTAACCGTCCAACCTCTTCCATAATCTGCAAGGATTAATATTGATATTATTAATATGTCAGGTATGGAGTGTTGTGATAACCCACCAAATTACCTGAGTGGAGCAGGAGGAGAAGATGGACATGTCCAACAACTCGGAGGCTTCAACTGTTACATTTCTGGTCCTGCTCATTCCACCCAAGCTGTCCTCCTTGTTTCTGATGTTTTTGGTAACTTCTCTCGTATAAAAATATTTGTTGTTCTCTGATTTTTTCTTATAATAGGCTTAATTTTCTGTTCCTACATTAACTACCTCTGATTACTAGTTTAGTTGAAGGAAAAACAATGATATCCTGTTGATTTGTCCAGGTCGGACTTATTTATTCTCAACTTATTAAGTATTGTCTGTTTGATTAATGTGCAGGATATGAAGCTCCAAAGTTGAGGTATGACTTGCACAAATGAATCTGATATATATGAAGTCCACTTATGATTTTGTTATAATTCGGATGATGCTATCTTTATGATTCATTGATTTGGTACCCCTCCTTCCCTTTCCCAAACAAAAGAGTATAACACAGCAAAGTTAAGTATCCTTTCAACCTATCCCGGATTTGTTTAAGACTGAGGCATAGTAGTTGTTGTAACCTCCGTTTACTCTATCAAAGTACGTAGTTTCTCTCAAATCCTAAACAAACCTTATTCTTACTGACTCACTGTACTAACAAATGGCTAAACACCTTTATCAAAAATAAAAAAATGATTAAAAGCCATTGTTGGTAAGATGTTGAAGTCTCGATTGAGTGATCAGAAATAGCTCGCTGTCAGAGGTAAATAAATATATTCTCCAAACTGATATCACTTGTTTTCCATCTTATAGAAAACTTGCGGACAAAGTTGCAGCAGCTGGCTTCTATGCAGTAGTTCCTGATTTTCTCCGTGGCGATCCCCATATAGCTAATGATGAGAGGCCTTTAGAAGAATGGATAAAAAATCACGGACCAGTGAGTTCCTGTTTATATTGTTTTTCCATTCAAACACTACTTCAGAGTCAAGAAATTAGCTGAGGTCTCAGCTTTTGTAAGAAAAGATTTCCCTTTTCCTCTCGTAGAAGATATTAAGAATTCTTCACCAACTTAATTAATATCCAAGACATTTCATAGAAGAATCTAGAAAATTCAAGAGCTGTAGAGAACAAAATAAAGATCTCTAGAATGAGTGTTCTAGAGAGAAAGGTCTAGATATATTCTAGAAAAGGTAGTTCTAGAATTAAGTAGTTGGCGGAAGATTCTAGAATAGAGTAGTAGTAAATATGCTTAGCTAGATTCTTCCACCACCACCTATAAATAGAGGTGACCATTTGAATTGTATGTGTGCTCAAGTAAAAGAGTGCTCAAGAATAGGATAGCTCAAGAAAAAGAGTAGGTGATCAAGTAAAGTGTGTTGCTAGAGTGTAAGTACAAAGAAATTGAGTGTAAGAATTGTAAGACCGAAGCGGGTCTTTACTTTGTAATAATAAGATTCAAGTTGTGAGAAACTGATTGCGTGCCCACTATAAAATAAACTACAGAAGGTCCCTCTCTTGCAATAGCTCTTCTTATGCTATCCCTGTTCGTGGGATCTTTCATCTTTTCCTTCTTTATAGGAATGTAATGGAATTTCCTCAAATGATAGCAGCATTTTCGAGCACTTCCTATTTTCATCTGCTCTTTGATAGGCTATCTGACATGTCAATGCCGTCAAAGTGGACTTTACATGCCTACTTTACCTTCAAATCATTTGTTCAATTTGGTCGATTTGATACATAATTTGTTCTTTTATCTTTATGTTTCAACTAATAACCAATTTGGGGCAAAGCTGAATGGCAATCTCCACTTGTTTATCACCAATTAATCTAGCTCTTAAAAGATATAACATTCTTGATCCATTCTTTTACAAGTTTTCTCGGCTGGAATCATATATGAGTTTTCCCGCTATAATGACCTTTTCTATAGGGAGAATAGAACTATCTTGAGAAATCTATACTAACCTATCCCTTTCTACAAAATAAAAAGGGTTTCTCATGCAGTAGCAATCAGCCTTTCATTTCTTTCTTATTGGACTGGCATATAATTGATTCTGCTGAGTTTGAAGGGCTTTTTATATTTTGGCTTGTTCACTCATGGGGTCTGGTGTCCTAACATGTTTGCACTTCTAGCTAATGTATTCTTGTTACTGTAGGATCAAGGGTTCGAAGATGCAAAACCAGTTATTGAAGCGTTGAAGAGCAGATGTGTAACTACAATTGGAGCAGTAGGCTTCTGTTGGGGAGGTGATTCTTCTTTCTCTGGTTACAAGATCTTTTTATCTTCCTTTGGCATGGATTTTGTCAGCAGTCTTGGAGAATGTATCTTCTTTATTGGTCTAATTTGCTAAAGAATTACTTTGAATTCGTTCCAGCTAAGGTGGTCGTGGAACTATCAAAATATGCTTATGTCCAAGCTGCAGTTCTATTGCATCCTTCATTTGTTGCTGTAGATGATATGCACGGTATGACTTTGTTACTAGATCCTCTATTGCATCTCTTGTTTGTAGATGATATGCACAAATTGGGAATGTTCAGGCATGATTTTCATATAGGCCTTGGTCCCCTCTTCAACATACAATTTTTTAAGTATGACGTCTTTATCGTGCTTCTCTCATTTTGGGCAGGTTGGTGGGCGGTAGGGTTGGTTTTAAAATTTATCTAGTTTGATAATTAAAATACATTATTTTTTCCATAGCAGCTCCATTCTACTACTTAATTTAGAGCATAATTTCATAATTCAATGCACTAAGAGGGCGAAGTTTTTATAATTCAATGCAATCACAAGTCCCTAATTTGTTGTTGTGTTCAGCTGTTAAGGTTCCAATCTCAATATTGGGGGCAGAGATTGACCGAAGATCTCCACCTGAGCTTGTCAAGCAATTCGAGATGGCCTTAAATGCTAAGCCCGAGGTAGGAAACTTTAGATGCTTAAGCTTTTCACGAATTGCACTTGGAGACATTACTTTAAAGCCTTCCCATTGGTGATCATAACTTGCTTATGTTGCTTTACAAAAGAACGCACAAAAGCTCACTCCTTTATGAACTTTCAAATCACATGCTTACTTTGGCCAAAGTTCTCTTATTAGTTTCTGCACTTATAATAAGCATTTGAACCAATACAAGCATCAAATTAAAGTAACTTCTTTTAGCTTGTCACAACATGGTTTACCAATAATTACTGGTTCCACAGAGGTTTATAAAACTTGGATTACACTGCCATAGAACGAGAATGAAATGAACGTTTATGGCGGTTTTTTTGTGCAGATTGATGCATTTGTGAAGATTTTTCCTGGGGTTGCACATGGATGGTCCGTGAGGTACAATGATGAAGATAAATTGGCTGTAAAATCTGCTGAAGAGTCTCACCAAGACATGTTGGGATGGCTTGAAAAACATCTCAAGTAAAATTTGCTCACTGTAATGACATGTTTCCTTTGTATGTGTTTGATAATGAAGGTTAGGAGGGTTTTATTTGCAACAAATGATTCCATCTGCATCTTGTTGGAATATGGATTTCTCAGCATGAGAAACGAGTGTTTGTTTTGGTTTATGAGATAATTTGCAAATGTCATCAATAGGACTCTTCAGATGCAATGCTCAAGTTAAACTAATGGATTTAACTCTAATCAGATTTTTGTGTTTATAGACGACTTATCAATTTTTTTTTTAAGACTTATCGTAATTTGATTATTTGTACGGTGATCGTCAATCTACTACTGACCTTTTTCTTTTTATGAGTTTGCTCAATTATGCTTTGCGAACTCACATAAGTGGAATTATGTAGGACTTCTTTGTGAAAATTCGACTGATGAGCTGGGAAAACTTAAAAGAGAAAAGAGGGGTGCGCGGTTGACAATTTTACCATTATGCTTGAGTAGTAGATCATATCAAAAGAATAGATGTATTGAGGTGTATATACAAAAGAACAATTGTTTGCCAATTCAAATTGGTAATGAGAGTTTTTCACTTAAATGAGCTTATTTTTATAAAAATATCCAATATAAAATTTAGGATAACTTTGAATAAGAAAAACAGAGTGAAAGTGGAAAAAAATATTTTGGGTGTTCTCTAAATTCCTAACACAATTTCAGGTTGTAGTTGGAATTTTCATGGTCAACCAGGTCCATGTTCCTATTAGAGAGAGAGTTTAGCTAATGACACTTTCTCAAACATTTATCCATTACCTTTTGCTTCACATAGTTGTATTGAAAAATCTCAGGAAAATTTTCAACTTACTGTAAAGACGACATTTGAAGATTGAAGAGTTGTCTCAGTCTAGTCGGTGATATCATAAGGTTGTGAATGTTCTTGAAACTATGAAAGATATCAAGCCCCATGTGATGTTGTTTGACCTTAAGTGTGATGTGTTAGTTATAGAGATATTCCAAATTTTCTCAGGATCATCAGGTAACTCAACAACTTTTTCCTTCCAGTATCAGGTTTCTTGATTTTCCCTTCCGTTTTCACTGCTACATAGAGTGTGATTTTATTCATTCAAGCAACGATTTTCACTGCCTTCAGAATAACTTAGAAAATGTTCTCAGGATCATTGTTAAGCTTATGTTTAGTTAGTGTTCTTCAAGAATGTTTTTACTCTAGATACAAATTTGTATGTTAAGGATATATGAGATGTTGAGAACTTCTATTGTTAGAGAAACACCAACTCCCTTAAAAAAAACTAATTATTTAGTATTGGAAGGAGGATAACCTGAATAGAGTGAAATAGATACAAAATTATATAGTTTACCCCAACTAATACAGGATTGACCAACAAAAGATTAGCTAATATTACAGTGGAACACTAAAGTGTTGGTTGCTTCTGTGTCAAGAGTGAGCAACATATGTTGAATTTTTTCTTGTAGAAGCTCTCAAGTCAATAAGAATGAATCTTAATGATTATGCTGAACTAGTTTCCTCAATATGCATGAAACTCTGGTGGGAGAACAAATAGTGTGTAAACTCATGATTGTCTATTTGTATGCAACTGTTCTTTGCTTTCTCTTGAGGTGTTGAGTGAAACATTTTTAATATTTTCCTTTTTGCTATACCATGTAGCTTCAGTGTCAAGCATGTCTATTTTAATTCCTCACTAATTATCAAAATATGTTAATAGTGTTTCTCAAGTGCTCCTTATACGTAAAAGAACTATCAGATTACTTCCCTTTATTGAAAATGTGACTGATATTGTGCATCTAGCTGCTGCTGTTATTTGTCAGACAAGGCTGGAGGATGGGGTGACCTATAATGGCATGACACTTCTTGAAAAACATTAAGATGGAGCAGCTGAAGAATACTAGTTTTAGAAATAGGAGTCATGGGGTAGCCAGCAGAGGCGGAGCCAGCCTCGTAATACGGGGAACCCCCTTCGATGAAAAATTATACTATTAATATATGGTTAAAATGATTTTTATGTATATATTATAGATGTCGAACCCCCTTCAGTGAGTTTTTTTTCAAATTTTGACCCCCTCAACAGAAATCATGGCTTCGCCTCTGGTAGCCAGCATAGGGCTAAGAAGAAAGATAGCAGCACAAATAAGGATGTTCACTTGGGAGTGTTGGTTCTAGAAGGTGATATTCTACAATCTCAAGAAAACAGAAATGCCAGTCACTTTTGTTTTTCCTTCTCCTTTTGTGGTTGTGGGTTTTGTAGGAGATTAAACTATTATCATTAGGGATGAAACATCTCCAGAAAATTTGCCAAGTCAAAGCTCTAGGAAAGCTTGCCCTGAGAAAGGATGAGGTACTAACATAGCATTTTTTGAATAAAATTGTGACACCCTCAAAATTTTAGGTATTTTATTTTTGGCCTTTCCGTACTTGAAATATTGATATTTGACTCAAATTATGTTTCGGGATGTTAAAAGGGTAACCCAAAAGAGTTTCAAAATTTTCGAACGGGGTTCAAGGTGGTTTTGGGTCATGGAGGCAGTAAGCCTCCGCGATACTAGCGTGCTACGGAGGTTTGCCTCCACGATAACCACCGTGACATAGAATATAATCATCGCGATAAGGTCCGTAATACAGAGGCTGGACCTCCGCGATAAGGTCCATGCCACAGACATATAGCAATTTTGGGCTATCTTGTTCTTTTTAAGATGGGATGAGGGGCAAATGGGTCCTTTCACCTATCAATGAATTTTAATCACTATAGGGACTTATTTCTAATAGTTTTCAATATACGAAGGTCATTCCTATTACTCTTAACCATCCTATCTCAAATCCCCCTTTTTAAATCAAGGTTAGGGTTCAAGGAGGTGATCATCTAGGGTCTTAAGGGAGTGGTTTTTTTCTAATTTCTTGACAATTAAGGCATGTACCTCTTTCCATATACTTATCTTTTCTTTATGGTATGAATTGGTTATTATTATGCATGGTTTTGATGTTGGGTTTTGAACTATGGGTTGAGGGTTTTTGAATGTATTTGGTTTAAACCATTTTCCATGATTATTATTGAATTGTTATGAATTGAATTGATGATTTATGAACTCTTTAGGTGCATAGAGATGGTGAATGAATTTAGGGGTACAAAGGATTCCCCAAACAAATGATTTTGGTATGAAAGTTGATAATTGCATAATTGGTTTTGGAATGTGATTTATCACTTGGTTTGGATATTCTTTATGAAACCTTGCATTGCATAAATGGTAAATAAAACATGAATGGAATTGGTTTGGTTTTCAAATGGTTTTGGAAAGGCCTTGGTGGCCATGACTTTGGTTTTTTAAATTGAAAACTGTGGAGTCAACTTGGTAAATGATTGGAAATATGTAAATGGTTTTAATATGAGCTTAAAGAGGGTTGTGTAGCAAAGTCGTGGAAGGGGGAGGTCCCGGGGGAAACCGATACTGGAAACTCATATTTTTCGATGTGAGGTTTGGTCATGGTGACCGTGTGCATGAGACACACTTTATATTTTAGGAATGGTATTATCCCTCTCTAGTTTTCTCCGGTACGTGAGGCTTACACGCACTAGGCCCTTTTCAGTAGGGAAAACTGAACCCATATAGCCCATGGGTGCCTTTAGGATGGCAGAGCTACACAGTCCAGGCTAATGATTTAAAAATGCATGCCAAGTGATGAATGGTGAATTTACCACTCATTGACACTCAACATTCGTACACACTACTATGATTTAAACGTATGAATAAGACAAATTTGTGGTTTAATGCACTAATTTCCACATTTTGCAGGCATATACGTGATGAGAAGGAAAGATGTGGTTTGAGCTGAAAAGGATCAAAAAGGAGAAGAGAAGTGCAGCTGGAAGACCTGAAGCAGAAAATCAGCCTCAGTTACTGCGATCGTGGCCATTCAAGCCAGGTTAAAAGAGTCGCGAACGCAGTCAAGCGTCAGCAATTGTGCAACGCAGGAATATGCCCAAGGGTAATTTTGTAATTTTGCCCAGCCGACCCCAAATCCCTTGAAAGTCTCAAACCCTTTCTCTTTTTGGATATTGTAGACTTTTAGAGAGAAATTAAATTTTGAAGTTACAAACCCTAATTTGGGCAACAATTGTATTTGAATTTCTTGCTTTGAATTTGGTGCAATTGAAGGGTGGATGTTTTGAATGAACCTTATCTCTTTCTATTTACTTCATGAGTAGTTAAATCTCTTTGTCTTGGGGTTATGTTGAACTAAGGTGCAATTTGTGTGTAGGTTGTGATGTTTTTGTGTAGATTCTAGTTTGTTGTTGATGGGTTTCACTATTGCTTGGTTTAATTAGTTGGGATTTGTGGGTGAAAAGCCCAAATGTCACAAATGGGTTTGTGGGTGAAAACCCCAAACTCTTGAAAGCTTACATTAGCCTTGAAAGAGGGATGTGGGTGAACTTTTGGTACCCTTAGTATCCTTAAAAGAGGGCTATGGGGGACAAAGCAATTATGGACAATAATGGACGTAGTTTGCTATCTTTTTGCTATGTTAGAAATAAGGGTGAATAGAGAGTTGGTTATGTCTTGGGCATCTTCCTAGAAATAGAGATGCCCAATTGAGGTATTGGGTTGCCTTAATTGACACACTCATTAGGTACTCGAAGGGGTCAATGAGTGACATCCTTGAGACTTTCAACCTAGCCTACCACATCATTATCAATTAGAATTTGCACCAAATCATCATGTTCCCATGCATACCCCGAAATATCTTGGATAGCCTCATGTAATGAAATATCCCAATGAATTTTCAAACACAAGTGTTGTCTTAGTGTCTTGATTCGATTATACCTTGATCAAACTTTGTCTCAAACCAACCCCCCACTTTAAATCATGTACTTTATCTTATTTCCTCCTCGGGTATCCTTTTAGTAATTATTAACACCTATAAACTATTAACAACGATCGTCCTTAACCAAATTGAACGGTATAGGTGAGCGTTATGAAAATGACGCCATTGTTAGGGAGTGAAATTTAGCTTTTACTATACCCGTAGTGGTGTTTATTTATTTAGTTGGTTGTTTTTGTTTCCTTTTTAGGTGATTCCCATAGTGTTCATGGAGCTATGAGTGACAATGTAAGTACTGCTGGGTCCTTCGATGACCCTCTTGATGACGAAAAACAACTCAATAACATTGGATGTTCAAGTTCCATCCGCATCCTACCTACTCATGGGAACATCGTCTTTCATGTCACGATCATCATGTTGCAATGCTATAAATGAAGGGACTTTTGAGGGGTCAAGCTTATGAGGACCCCAACTTGCATT
This sequence comes from Capsicum annuum, assembly GCF_002878395.1. Lineage (NCBI taxonomy): Eukaryota > Viridiplantae > Streptophyta > Magnoliopsida > Solanales > Solanaceae > Capsicum > Capsicum annuum. The sequence goes on from NC_061111.1 coordinate 175,038,002, forward strand.
TGAAGAACTTCGCAGAAGTGTGTGCACCCTTTGATAATGCACACATCACCCAAGAGTCCATACGGCTACGCCCCTTCCCCTTTTCTCTAACGGGGGAGGCGGTATTATTGCTTTGATCTCTTCCAGCCGGATCAATTACTTCATGGGATGAACTCACTATTGCCTTTCTTGATCGGTATTTCCCACCCTCTAAGATGCTTCAATTACGTGATGAAATCATTAAATTTAGGCAATTGAATGGAGAACCCTTGTCGGGGTATGGGAAAGATTCAATGAAAAATTCATGTAATGTCCCAACCACGAGGTACCAGAGAAGATGCTTCTCCAAATATTCTACCAGGCTCTTGATCCTCTCAACCAAACTGTGGTAGACAATGCGGCGAGGGGCTCTCTTATGAAGTTGAATTATCAAGTGGCTACAAATTTTCTTGAGGAAGTTACCAAGAAAAATCGGGGGTGGCATACCCGAGATGCCGAGGTACCAAAAGGTTCTCCTACTACTTTATTTGCTGACAAGGAACAAAGGAATAGAGATAAGGAGAAAAATGAGAATATGGCAAAAATGATGACTCAATTGGAGCTTTTGATGAAACATATGATGGGTGCACCCATGAAGCGGTGAATGTCATGGCATCTAAGGACTATGATGATGAAAAGTCCAAGAAGCTTGAGGAGGAGATTCGGTAATTGGCCAATTATTCGGGGGGTTCTCGCCACTCCTATCAAAGGCAAGATGGGAATCAAGGTTGGACGGATCGTGATCGCGATCATGATTGGAGGGATAGAGTGGGTGACTATGATCGTTATGTGCCTCCTCATGATCGGGCAAAGAACAAAGAAGGTAAACCCATCGACCTCGACAAATACAAAATTGAAGATGTCTTAGCAAGAATTTTCATGAAAGTGGAGGGAAAAAACAAAATAGTTCATGAATTTAAAGGTAATTTTTTGCGACTCAACCAAATGTTTATATCCTACACCACTTCAATCAAACATTTGGAAACGCAAATCAGTCAAATGTCTACCCAATTGAATGTTAATCCGAAAGGGGGTCTTCCTAGTGACACTATTGTGAATCCAAAAAATGAAGCTCAAGTGTTGGCAATAGTCACTAGAAGTGGTAAGAACCTTGGTGATCATTTGAAGGAAATTGAGGGAGAAAATATGGGTGAAAAAGAGCCAAAGGTTGAGCCAATGAATGTGAATACAAAGATAAAGATTGAGTCAAAAGAAGGATCTCCGAAATCTCAAGAAGAAGGAGATGAAAAAGAACTGGTGGAAATTGATAAAAAGGTGGTTAAGAATTATAAGCCGCAAGGTGATGTATTGCCCACCATTCAAATCTTTTTGCCATTTCCTTAAAAGTCTTAAGAGAAAAGAAGAGAATGACAAGCTCAAGAAATTTATGGCTAAGCTTAGCAACCTCTCTATCAATATTTCATTACTTGAGGCTATCCAAGATATTTCGGGGTATGTTAAGCTTATGAAAAAATTGATGTTGAAGAAGAATATTGTTGAAGGTTACACCACTGAAGTCACCCATGGGTGTAGCTATATCATGAGTAGCGAAATGACGAAAAATAAGAAAGACCCCGGGGCCGTTACAATTCCATGCGCCATCGGGACACATAAGTTTGAAAAAGCTTTATGTGACCTCGGTGCGAGTATTAATCTCACTCCCTTTGAAATATATTAGAGACTTGATTTGAGTACCCCCACGCCAACATCGATGAGGCTTTTGATGGCGGACTGTCCATCAAGAAACTAGTTGGTGTTTTGTTCGACATGTTGGTGAAAGTGGATAAATTCATCCTTCCAGCGGATTTTGTGGTGTGAGATTGTGATATTGACCAAGAGGTACCTATTATCCTTGGTCGACCTTTCCTTGCCACCGGAAGAGACATTGTCGATTTGAAGCTTGGGGAAATAAGGTTTAGAGTTCATGATGGTGAAGTATCCTTTCGGGTATGCAAAATGAAGAAATAATCCATGGAGCTTCAAGCGGTGTTGGTCATCGAAGTTGAGGATGAGGAAGTGCATGAGGGGTCCTTTGAGGATCCAATGAAAAAGAAGGAAGGCGTCGTGCCACGACGATAACTAAGGCGCTATATGGGAAGAAACCCACAAATGCCACGAATGTGGCTTGTATCCTTCATTTTTAATTTCTTAGGGTAGATTTTAATTTTGTCATTTGATTAATCCATGTATTTGTGGCACTATGGAGTGTGTTGAATGAGTTTGAGAAGTGAAAAGTGTGAAATTTTTAAATGTTGGACTTAACAGGGGAAAGTGTGTCAAAATTGAGTAATAATCTGAACAGGGGAAAACAAAGACGCAGAATTTCCCTCAGTTACCGCGATCGCGGTCCCTTTGTCGCAATTGTGGTCACCTGCGTGTTCGTGACCGCAAAATCTTGACCGTGATCGCAGTCAAATCAGTTATATGACCATCCGAATCCCCCATTTCCCTCACACTCCCCTCTCAACTTTTCTCTCAAATTGTACCCATTTCAGGCCAAATTTTGAGCATTCCAAAAGCATCCTTGCACCTAAAATAGGCCATAGAATGTGTGTTATAGGGAAGGCCTAAAATTATGATTTTTATGGTTAAATGCTTGTTAAATTATACTTTTGTGGCGATTAGCATTTAGAAATAGTGTGCACACATGTGAGGAGGTCTTGAGTACCCAAATTTTGTTTGAAATTGAGTAAAATATAGGGTGCACACCAAGTGATCGATCAAATCCCAAACGAGTTCATAGCTAGTTGTTTTCACATTCTAAGGGCCTAATCGGGTACCTAGTAGTCTTGTTTAATGATTTTTGTGTAAATTGTTGTTGTAGAACATGTTTTGGCTTAGCATTTGGATTTTTGGAAATTGAAAATTTTGTCTTGAAACCAGTCTCAAATACCGTGATAGCGGTCATCGGGATCGCGATCACAGCTCTATGGCCCGCGATTGCTTTATCTGAGGCTGAATTTCAGCCTGGGCCAAAAATTCTGCACTTAAATTTTTTGTCCAAACACCACCAAGTAACCATCCCATGAGCTTTAGTGGACAACAAGCATAGTTGGTGCATGAAATTATCGATGATTAATGTTGTTGTGCTGTCTTCATGTTTTTCAGGATTACCTCATGGAAGATTACGACCAAGTTCGCTTCATGGCCCTCGAGTGTCACACTCTCTACTGTGGTGATTTTTCGAGAATAAATTTGCTCTCGGAGAGAGAAATATGCTTAGAGAAAGTGCTGGAAAAGATTCCAACATTTCATGATAGACTCGTGGCCAATGGGTGGCAGTGCTTCGTCCCAGATCCTTGCAAGGAAAATAAGCAATGGGTCCAGGAATTCTACGCTAACCTTAGCATAGTATCCTTCTCAGACGCGTCCATCAGGATTATAAGGATCCGGGAGAATGAGGTGGACTTTGGGGAGGAGCAAATCAATGGCATCTATGGACTCCCGAATGCAAACATGGATGAGTTTCAAGCAAAAAGGTATGAGCCGGGAAGCTGGTTGGCAAATAGGTTATGTACCGAAAAGGAAGTATCTTGGGCGGCAATCAAAAGAAACATATCCATGATTGACTTCACTGTCAAGGCCCGAATTTGGTTAAACATCATACGTAGTTGAGTCTCCCCTTGCACCCACATGATAGCAGTCCCAGATTATTGGGCTTGGATGGTTTCTTGCATTCTAGATGACATTCCTTTGAATGCCGGTCAGCTTGTGGTTTCTGATACGCCCAAATTACAATTCTCTTATAAGAGTGTAAACAGTCGTTGTCAAATATATAACCCAACTAGGTTGGGGCCGAATCCCACAGGGAATATAGTGTTAATTAAGTTGTATGCAGATTAGTTGACTTTTAATCATTTGTTTTCATAAAACAAAAAGGGGGTTTGATTCAGTTCATAAACGTATAGTTTCAGATTAACAAGATGAGATATGTGTAGTAGTATTCGAATTCAGAGAAATAGCAAGCTAGGGTTATGTACACCTTGTAGTTTTCAATACTTGCTAATTATGAGTTTTAAGAATTCATACATGCATCGTACTTATAGAGAAACGTATTCAATTACTTAAACCAAACGTTTCTTAACCATTAAGGACTAATTCACTTAAGTTCTCTCGAATCAAAAGTGTTTATACGATTATACAAATTCTCCAAGTTGTTAATCCTATTAAGTCATTAACGTGTAAAATAGAGGTTGGAAGCCCTATTCTCTTATCACTGCTCTCTTTTCTGAATATCAACCTTTCTATCGAAGAAGTTGAGTTTTAATTGCACATTCTCTATGTTTGCAACTACGAGAATTTAAGATCAATGAAGAGAGTATGATATAAGTAAATTAATGCATAATGATTCAAAACCCATAGTAATAGATTGTATGCTACAAGGCTTCCATAACCCTAACTAATAAACTTAGCTACCTATGTAGATGTGGGTAAAAACGATCTTGATATAGATGTGTATGAACAAGATGAAATCGTGCTTTTCTCCCTGTGAGTTAAGCCGCCAATCTCCAATTCAAAAATAATACAGAATAGAATAGCCTACGTAAATTGTCAAAATCAAGTATTTTTAGCAACTTTTATCTCATAATTGCCTTCTAAGTCCCTAGACTAACTTTAATTGACAAATTAGTCTTGGGCATAGTTTTTAGGCGTCACATTTGATCCAATAAGCTACTTTCTATTTTTTCATAGGCCATCCGCATTCCATAGTCCCATTATGTCTCCATCTGCTTCATTAACACCTGAAATCATGCTGATTATATAGGTTAGCTCAATTACATAAAAGTAGAGTAAAAACATAAAAAACTAGGCACTTTGTTCTCAAAACTTAGCTAAAATATGGGTAAGTTATGGTGCTTAGGCGTATAAATGCACCCAAGATCACCACCCCACACTTAAAGCTTTGTTCGTCCTCGAACAACTTATCCATTTATAAATACTACACAAGACTTAACACCCACAAATGAAAAACAAGATGCTCAAAAATAGGCTCACACAACAAATATGAACAAGAAGTAAATTCATGAATCATTACTAGAGATGACCTACCCTCAAGAATAAACTTATTAAGTTGGAAAATTCATGCATATTGTTTAAGTAAAGAAATCATATAAATTACCCAACTTTCATCGAACATGTGCCCTCACAATAAAAGAGTTATCCATAATCACTCTCAATAATTCAATTTCTAACACAATAGGTATAAGAATCAAGTTGCACTCACTCTCACAAAGAATTCTCAAATTACAAATGATGACCATATGCTTGCCCTTAGTGTAGTGCTCCACTAATATCAGAATGTTAAGGTTAGGATCAAATAAGTCTTTACGGGTTGTAATGTTGGCTAAGGGATGGGTAGGAACTATTCTGGCCAGTAATAGTGAATATCTTCCTTAAGAGCTTTAATACACTACATTAGACAATGAAGACCAATCTCTAACAACCAATTTTCACCCCATTTCATAAAGCTCACTTACATAATTTATGGTGGGAGTATTTTCTATGCTCACCTTATTTTATTTTGAACAAATTTTTATGCCTCTCTCTCTCTCTCTTTTATATATATATATACCTCACTCCTTACCAAATATATCAAATTTAAACACCAAAAACTATTACTTTGGGGTTTCATTTTCACCTTTTTCTTCTTCTATTTTCAAACTCCGTACTCTCTAAAATTTTTTACTAAAGCGCTTAGGAGATTTGGATCAAGTTGAGATCAATCAAGGAAGAATTAGGCTACACATGAGGTTACCAAAGAACAAGCTACAGGCTCAACGAGGCTAGCTAAGATTATGCACAAAGGTGGTTCAAAAGAGGGTATGAAAAATGGCTATCAAAGAAATCCCTAAATCATCTCTAAACACACATTCTCTATTTCATTTTGCACACACACTAGGAAAGTTCTAGCATCAATTGCAACAAGGAATACACACTCACACACACATGAAACATGCTCAACTCCAACATGATCATTACAGATTCATAACTAAACAATCATATGAATTCACTTTAAGCCAACAATTACAACATAAGTCATAAACTAGAACTTAGGTGTCTCAAAAGTAAAGATTTATCACATGCTTATAATGTTGTGTGGGACACTAGAACAACTTACATTCACTTTTTAGATCCTACACATAACTAATTTTCTCTTAAGACAGTAGTCATCCATCCATCATTGAGAAAAACACCTAACTATGACTAAAGAAAACTAACATATACAAAGAAACAAAATAAACACAATAACTAATCCTATTAAAGGAGTATACTAAAGACAAGGTACTATTTTTCTACAAAACAAGCAACAACGTAACAAGCCATCCCACACTTAATTTAAGCACTCTCCCAGTGTGAATAACAAAAGAAAGAACCTGGCTAGTAGTACTCCTCTTCCACGTCAAGAGTCGTGCCACCTGCATCGAAATTATCATCAGAGTCATCCTCACTAGACTTGGCCTCCATGTCAGAATCTATTAGCCGTCGGTCCTCATCAGTCTGTGCATCATCATCCACTGGCTCCTGAAAACTAGGCCCTACTCTACACATAGCTCGTGCATGCTCATTAAGTGGATAATCATAGTTCATCTAACGTAGATCCACACCAGTAAGTACTCAGTCTCCACTCATCCTAGTGAGCTTCGTCATGCCATAAAGATGGCAGAAGAAGCTCTCATCTTGTGCATGTCTTTCTGCAGTGCTAAGAGCTAGGACTTGGCTTGTGTCTAGATCCTTAACCTTCATGACATCCATTTTTTTTTGGTTCTATGGCAACTTATGATCCGCTGGCTCATCCTCAATTCTATTCTTTTTCAAAAAGGTGGTCAGTAAGCTTCTGAAATTGTATTTTGTCTTTTTGTGCATCCTTGATTTACGCATAGAAATGCGTATAACTACGCTAATATTTATAGAAATGTCATTCATCAAAGCAAATTCTAGACACACCCGATCACGAGAAACTTTGCTGAACCATTTTTCTGGGATCAAGCAAGCATTAATTATCCTTAGCCAGATACGCGCTTCCCTATTCAGAAAAGCGTATAGCAAAGTATTGTGGTGTCCTTTGTATTTGGTATAGGACCACCGATTAGGAGACCATGAACCGTACAAAGTATGTCGATAACTCTACATGGAGGCTTTCTCTGCAGTTTCTTCAGTCTGGAGTGGTCAACATTTAGAGTACTAAGGCATGAGTTGAATAGCTCTACAGTCAGATTTAGGATCTGACCTTGAATTTTCACCTCATTCCCTCAGATGTTTGGCAACCAATTTACATAAAATTCTCTGACCCAATCCATACTGCATTTAACTATGTATTCAAAAATAAAGTCAAGCTTCAGTTCACTGATCTTAGCCAAAATACGAGGGCAGTGCCTAGTAAAACTCTCTTTGGGTGAGATTTAGTTGCAAGTATCTAGATGCTTTGTTGTCCTTGTACCACTCCTGACCCTCTTGTTCGACCCATTTAATGCCACAAGTGCGTCGAGGCCTTTGAAGGGAGGATGAGGTAGATTTCTTCTTTCGTGCCCTTTTTTGTCCCTTCTGAGATGTTGATGATATTTCTTTGCCTGTGCGTCCTTTGGGATCCACATCACTTGAGTTAATCGTACATTTATATTATCCATACATAACAAAACTAACTATAATTAAGAGGAGGATAGTGAAATCACCACCCCACACTTAATTTTCTAGCATGAACCAATTAACTGATGTTATTGGGTACTCAGGTTTCGCCGACATATACTTTGACCTTGGGTGCCAACATTATTCACAATTTTATTAGCACATTTGCAACTCACATGGTGGGTTTTCTTTTTCCTTTTTGATTCACGACTTGACTCAAAACCCCTCAAATTCTATAATAATTTACAATTCAAATTAGCACATATCAAACACAAAATTATCGGGCAAAATCAGTTTGTTAACACCACCAAATCCACCAATTTTATTCCAATGAACCAATTATTGAACAAATTCATGCCCTACAACTTTAACCATATCAAGATATATAAAACAGTATCACTTTGACACAATTACTGCACCATGTTCAATAAAGTAAGATGTGAAATAATGGCTACACAACTACTATGTTAGTTATAAATAACTCAATCACACACAAAAGCTCAAAATATTACAATAATGGTGTTTATCTTCCAAAGATTTTCAAAACCTTGATTTGACATAGCCATGGCAAGAATTCAATCCACAATCCTCAAGAAACCAATTAACAACTACAACATAAAGTCCCAACAACTAAGGATTAAGAAAGAAAACTTACCTTGAAGATGAAAGATTTAGGAAAGAAGGATAAAGTTTATGGGATTGTTAAGTAAAGAAGAAGCTTGAAGGACAAAGAGTATGTTGAAGGCACGGTTTTGTGGTGAAATAAGAGTGAATTTGGGGATTTAGGGTGTTGGTTCTATTAAAAGTGGTGAATCCAGGTCCGGTTGACCTAGTTTGATGTTGGGGATTTAATTAAAGTGGAGTAGATTTTGGGCCACACAATGGATAGCCAAGACTTAAGTTTGCATCGCAAAGCTTAGCTTCTAAGGGAACCAGTGTGCGATATGTTATGTGTCGCACAAGTCATTGCCTAAGTTAATGTTTATGTTGCACAAAGGATCACAAAAGGGGACTTGCGCGCCACCTAAGGTGTTGTATAAGTGAAATGGTGAGGGTATACGGTGTGTTGGGTATCACACAAGTTATTGCCTAAATAGGCTTAGGCGCTGCACATCATGTCGCCTAATTTTAGGCAGTGGGAAAGGTCTATACCGTGGGGAATTCGCACCCACACCCCCACAAACTGGGTCACACTGCGAAACTTTCAGGGTCAGATCAACATAATTCAGGTCACATCTCTAACATGAATCATGACTCGGGACCTAACATTTGACCACTCCAACTAACCTGTAACGTTCCCGTTACTCCTAAACTCACCACATTTGATATGGATTACTTTCAAACTGAGTTCAGTACTTATCACCTCTTTAGTACTTCATACACCTACTCTTAATTAAAAACAACCAAAAATGATTAGAAGGATGGGTTGCCTCCCACCAAGTGTCGTAGTTTCAGGCGTGGCTGACTCTTATTTTTGTATTTTTGTGTAACATGATAAAATCAAACTAAGATCATAGGTTGCCTCCCATAGAACGCCTGATTTAGTGTCGCGACAAGACTCATATTTCTTGATTACTCAGACTTCATCAAGATAAACTGTACTTAAGCATTTCTCCGAGTCCATTGGACGATGTATTGCTTGACTCTCTGCCCATTCACTTTAAAGACACTTCCATCTTTATTTTAAACTCGACTACTCCAGGTAAGTAGACTTGTGTGACTTTAAACGGTCTAGACCACTTAAATTTGAGTTTACCTGGGAAGATCTTGATTTTGGAGTTGAAGAGTAATACCCAATCACCTACCTGAAAATCACTCTTTTCAATTCTTCGATCGTGGTACTCTTTCATTCTTTCTTTATAAGAATCTGCTCTCTCATATGCACTAAGATAGAATTTATCCATCTCATTCAGCTACCCCAGTCTTAGCTCTGTTGCTTCTTTCCAGTTCAGATTCAACCTCTTGAGTGCCCATAAAGCTTTGTGTTCCAACTCAATCTGAAGGTGGCATGCTTTGCTATAAATCAACTGACACGATGACATCCCAATAGGTGTCTTGAAAGATGTTCATATGCCCATAAGGCATCATCAAGATTTTGAGACCAATCACTCCTGCTTTCTTTCATTGTCTTGGCCAAACTTTTATTTCCCGATTTGAAACCTCCACTTGCCCACGAGTTTATGGGTGGTATGGAGCGGGCACCTTATGTTGCTTCATACCATATTTTGCCAAAGTAGCTTAGAACATTTTGTTGTAGAAATGGGATCCCCCATCGCTTATGATAGTTCTTGGTACACCAAAATGGGAGAAGATGTTCTTCTTCAGAAAGGCAACCATTCTTTTATCTTCATTGTCAGCCAAAGCAACTGCCTCAACCCATTTGGATACATAGTCCATAACCACCAAGATATACTTTAGCCCATGGGAGCTCATGAATGGCCCCATGAAATCAATACCCCAGACATTGAATAGTTCAACCTCCATCATCTTCTCCATAGGCATCTCATGATGCTTCAAGATCGAACCTTTTCTTTGGTACTGGTCACACCTCTTTACAAACCCATAAGCATTACTTAAATAGGGTTCGCTAATAGTAGCCACTTTGTAGCATTTTTCTTGCCGTACGATTACCTTTATAATGTCCCCCAACTGGAGAGGTATGGCAGACTTCTAGAATACTCAGCATATCAACTTTCGAGATGCACCTTCTGATAATATTATCAGCATAACATCTGAATAAGTACGTCTCATCCCAGAAGTATCTCATGGCATTATGGAGAAACTTTTTTTCTGATGGAAAGAAAGAGTCTCTGAAATAATATCACTCACAACAAAATTGGCAAAGTCCACATACCACAACACCATTTCAAGTGTAGCCACTAGAATTTGTTCATCCGAAAAAGCATCATCAATATCCATCTTTTCTGTAATAGACTGCTCTCTTTCTAGCCTGTATAGGTAGTCTGCAACTTGGTTTTCACAGCCTTTTCTATCTTTGAACTCAAAGTCAAATTCTTGTAGAAGTAGCACCCATATGATAAACCTTAGCTTGGTATCCTTATTCGCTATTAAGTATCTCAAGGCAGTGTGATCTGTATGAAACACCACCTTGGTTCCCAACAAGTACGCTCAAAACTTCTCAAGAGCATAAACAATAGCTAGAAGGTTTTGCTCATCGATAGTATAATTTTTCTGCGCCCTATTCAACTCCTTGCTCATGAATAAATAGGGTGAAATAGTTTCTCCTTCTTCTGACCAAGTACAGCCCCAAGTGCTACTCTACTTGCGTCGTATATTAATTTGAATGGCCGAGACTAATCTGGGGCAACTATAATGAGGGCAACAACCAGTTTCTCCTTGAGGCATTCAAATGCCTTCATGCAGTCATCATCAAACACAAACTTGGCCTCTTTCTCCAGTAGTTTGCAAAGTGGATTTGCAACCTTGGAAAAGTCTTTAATGAACCTACGGTAGAATTCAGCATGACCAAGGAAACTACGGACTCCCTTCACTGAGATAAGAGGGGGTAGTTTCTCTATAACTTCTACCTTAGACCGATCGACCTCAATCTCCTTTCCTGAAATCTGATGTCTAAGCATAATGCCCTCCTTCACCATGAAGTAGTATTTCTCCCAGTTCAGCACTTGAATGTAAATGTTCAATATGGGCATATAAACATTGTTTGCTCCTGATCTTTTGGAACAATTGAGATCTGATTGTATCCAGACTACCCATCCAAAAAGCAATACCAACCCTTTCCTGCCAAGTGATCAAGAATTTGATCCATAAGGGCACTGGGAAGTGATCCTTCAATGTCCACGAGTTCAACTTCTGATAATCCATATAGACTCACCACCTAGTCATTGGCCTAAGTGGAATTAACTCATTCTTCTCATTCGCAACCATAGTCATGCCTCCTTTCTTGGACACGCACTGTACAAAACTCACCCACTTATTATTAGAGATTGGGTACACTACCCTTACGTCGAGCCATTTAATAATTTTTTTCACCACTTCTTGCTTTGGTGGGTTTAATTTGAGTTGATGCTCAATAGTTGGTGTGCACTCCTTATCTAGCTGGATTTTATGGGTACAGATGCCCAGTAGAATACCAATAATATCAGCAATCATCCACCCGATAGCCCTCTTGTATCTCTTAAGCACAGAGATAAGGATCTCAACTTGCTGCTCTCCTAAGTCTACTACAATAATTATCGATAAGGTATTTCCACTACCTAGAAACATAAATCACAAATGGCACGATAAATCCTTCGGTTCTAACACCGGTGGATCCTCAATGGAAGGTTTAGATAGTGGTGTTGGACAACTTTTAAGGTTTTAAGTCCAGCTTCTTGGGGGCATAAGAATACGACCCCATTCCTGTTAGTACGCACACAGTCTCATTATATTCTTCGATCCCATAACTATCGAAGTTCATCAATACTGCAACCAATGTTTTAACAATAAATCTCAACTCAATCGATACTTCTTGCTCATTTTCATAGAACACATCAATGATTGAAAATACACTCATGTCTTTATGTTGCTTCATCAATTGAGAAATATTAAAACTGACTTTTTCATCATTGAGCCTGAATTTTAGCTTATTAGTCTACAAGTCAATTAATACACTCTCAATTGCTAAGAACGGTCTACCTAAGATTATGAGTACCTCAAAATCCACCTCACAATCTAGGATTACAAAATCCGCTGGGAAAATAAAGTTGGCCACCTTGATAAGAACATATAAAGAATCCCCAGCGACCTTTTCACCAATATATCTGCCATTAGAAGCCGTATATTGGTGGGTGTAGGATCTCTCAAGCCCAACTTTTTGTAAATTGCCAATGGCATAAGATTTATACTTGCCCCAAGATCTCAAAGGGAATTTGCAAAATTAAATGATCTGATGGTACATGAAACAATGTATGCTCCTAGATCTACCTTCTTCTGCATTAAAAATCTTGTAGCAATAGCACTACAATGTTGGAGTTTATCCACTAGTTCATAGCTCACAGTTCGCTTCGTTGTCACAAGATCCTTCATGAACTTAGCATAGCCTGGCATTTGTTCTAGTGCCTCAACCAAAGGCAAATTTACAGTCAACTATTTCAGCATGGTCATAAATTTGCTAAATTTAGTGTCATCCGCCTTTTTCTGCAATCTGTGTAGAAAAGAAGGAGATAATTTTGGCATTCTTGTAACAGTGGTCTCTTTCTCCTTCCCCTTGTATTTCACCAAATCATCAACCCATTTTTGTTTAGATGGGCCATCAACTTTTTCCAGCTTCTTAGACTCTACTGGATATTTTTTTTCTATCTCTACCATATCATCTACAATAGATTTGCTCACAGAAGGTCCAAGTAACACTCTACCACTTCTTATGGTTATAGCCATGCAAGAATTATCATTCCTCGAATTTTGCATGGTATCACTCAACAATGTTTGGCTTTTTCTCTGATTGAACGCCGCTGATAATTGATTCATCTGCTACTTCAGTTGTTTAATAAAAGTCAAATGTGAGTCAACTAGTTGACTCATAGATGAAATATCACTCTTTATCTCTCTCACTCCAGTATCAGTCGACTCTACCCCTTTTAATAACTTGGCCATCATGTCCTCCATCGACATCTTACCAAAACTAGTAACAACATTGTCACTATTCCCAGGAGGTACATATAATCTGCTCCTAACATTTTTATTCTTCCAGACACTTTGGTCACGATCTTTATAACCAGCCTTGTCGTAGTAGTTCCGACCTTGATTTCCTTGGCTATTGCCTCAAAAACCCCCTGATTATTCAGCTAGTTCACTTTCTCTTCTCTACCTTGTGACCCCATAGCTTTTACCTTTTCTACCTTCCGTCATAGAAGATGTTTTGTAAGTAAATCCATCTGTGTCTTTATGTGAGCCATGTCCTGATCATACTCATTTTCTCTCCTACACTACTCTACTGACATTATACTAGACCCAGTATTGCTTGCTACCTCAAAATCCCTAGTATGCCAAGCTCTACTTGTCTTAGTCATTCTTTCTAACATCTCTGCAGCCTCAGTAAAAGTGAGCTCTATAAAATCTCCTCCTGCAACATTATCTACAATTGACTTTGTAAGTGAATTCAAAGCTTTGTAGAATGTTTTCATCAAGTGTTCATCAGTCATCTTATGGTTTGGCCAATAAGTCAACTTTTTGATAAGCCTCACCTAAGTTTCATGCAGTGCTTCATTAGGTAGTTTCCTAAAGTTGCTGATCTTATCCCTCAACTGTAACATTTTATAAGGCGAAAAGAACCTTTCTAAGAAAGCTCCTTTTAGTTACCTCCAGTTTGTTATAGAATTAGGTGCAAGCATATTTAGCCATAGAGTTACCTCCCTAGACAGAGACAGTTGAAATAATCTGATATGTATAGAACTTTGCCCCACTCCAGAATTGTCAAACGACTTACAAATATTGATGAAATTCACCAAGTACAGATTTAGATCATCACCAGGTAACCCACCAAATAGTCTTTTCAAGTTCAGTAGCTGGATTATAGTACTGGTGATATTAAATTTCACCCCAGGAGCTAGTGGTGGTGGAATGATTGCCCCTGTAGCTCCAGCTCCATCCAAATCATCCACATCTAGGGCAAAATACACTATAGGCTATTGGTGTATTTTACCTCTTGCTTGTTGATTCTAATTTGTTGGTACAATATTCTTAACACGTCACCTATTTGCAAGATCAACCAACTCATCATCATCCAAATCCTCATCATCAGCATTGGACATACGCCCGGGCAATCCAGCATTCTATTGGTTGATTTAAGCATTACCCAAAACGGATAATCTTTTAGCTTCTTATTGATCAACCATTCTCCCGATTAGTTGAGGTTTTAGGTTGATAGGTAACAAAGGTTCTTCTGACCGTTTGGTTTGTGGCATATACAACAAAAGCCTAAAATGATCAGAAACAATAAATAAAAATAAAATCAGAAAACTTGACCAAGAGTCAATTAACACACATATACTTAATTGACAACCGTATTCCTGACAGCGGTGCCAAAATTTAATACGCCCAAATTATAACTCTCTTACAAGTGTGTAAACGCTCATTGTCAAATATATAACCCAACTAGGTTGGGGTTGAATCCCATAGGGAATATGGTGTTAATTAAGTTGTATGCAGATTAGTTGACTTTTAATCATTTGTTTTCATAAAACAAAAAGGGGGGTTTGATTCAGTTCACAAATGTATAGTTTCAGATTAACAAGATGAGATACGTGTGGTAGTATTTGAATTCAGAGAAATAACAAGCTAGGATTATGTCCACCTTTTAGTTTTCATTACTAGCTAATTATTAGTTTTAAGAATTCATACATGCATCATACTTATAGAGAAACATATTCAATAACTTAATCCAAACGTTTCTCAACCATTAAGGAATAATTCACTTAAGTTCTCTCGAATCAAAAGTGTTTATACAATTATATGAATTCTCCAAGTTGTTAATCCTATTAAGTTATTAACGTGTGAAATAGAGAATGGAAACCCTATTCTCTTGTCACTACTCTTTTTTTCGAACATCAACCTTACTATTGAACAAGTTGAATTTTAGTGGCATTCTCTATGTTTGCAACCACAAGAATTCAAGATTAACGAAGGGAGTATGGCATAAGTAAATCAATGCATAATAAATTCAAAACCCATAGTAATAGATTGTATGCTACAAGTCTTCCATAACCCTAACTAATAAACTTAGCTACTCATGAGTAAAATGAAAATCACAATAGAAATATTCATTATACCAAAAGGTAAAAATGATCTTGGTGTAGATGTGTGTGAACAAGATAAAATTGGGGCTTTTCTCCCTGTGAGCTAAGCCGCCAATCTCCAATTTGAAAACAATACAGAATAGAATAGCCTACGTGAATAGTCAGCATCAAGTATTTTTAGTAACTTTTATCTCATAATTGTCTTCTAAGTCCCTAGACTAACTTTAACTAACAAATTAGTCTTGGGCATAGTTTTTAGGTGCCACATTTGATCCAACAAGATACTTTCTCTTGTGTTATATGTCATCCATATTTCGGAGTCCCATTATGTCTCCATCTACTTCATTAACACCTAAAATCATGTTAATCGCATAGGTTAGCTCATTTACATAAAAGTAGAGTAAAAATAAAAGAAACTAGGCACTTTGTTCTCAAAACTTAGCTAAACTATAGGTAATTATGGTGCTTAGGTGTATAAATACACCTAAGATCAGTTTAAGACATAAAATTCTTCAAGAACCATGGTGTACATACCTCTCTTTCCCTTCTTTGATTACCGAGTTGTACAGGCAAGCCAGGGTTAAGGAGTACCAGGGAGACACTTGGGTGCGCCATGACACTCCCATCTACCTTCTCAAAATTCAAGGTAAGGGTGCATCGGGCAAAAGCAAGAAGAGCAAGAACGACTTGGGAAAGTCGACATGTGAGAAGTCTAAGTCTTGTAGGACATCCGTAGTCAGGCCTCTTGAGGATCTTGGTGTTGATATTAGGGCTATTAGGGAGATTGATTCAGGATTACCCCAGGGTCTGGGAGATTCCTCCACTACCTGCCATTCATATGTGGCTTGCTCTGATTATGAAAGGTACTTAGAAGACCAGAAGAAGCAGAGAGCCACCATTGATAGGCTTGAGAGGGCCTACTTATCATTAGCAGTGTCTCACATAGAGCTTCAAGACTTGCACAAGAAGATGGTAAAAAGGGAAAAGAAGAGGGATAAATTTTTAGCAAGATATGGAAGGGGGTAAAGGGCCTTTGGAAGGTCTTAAAACCTCGAGATACGCTTCCTTCCTCTCGAGTGAAGAGTGATGATGAGGTCCCAATGGAGTGGTCCAGTCCTAAGGATGTAGGTGATGATGTAGAGTTCGAGAGCGAGATCAGCTCTTGATGTAGCTTTAGGGAGCACCCTTATCTCTCTTTATGCTTGATTGCTTATGCAGTGAGGACACTGCTAGCTTCTTAGTTAGTGGTGCCTGTCTCTGTATTCATTTTATTTGGGCCTATATTATTGATATTTATGCATGTTTTTATGTTTTTTTGGATATTTTTTTACTTTTTCCTTTGAGTTCTAATATTCGAGCACTCTGATGGTGCCCATATTTTCACGGATTGGTCATTTTGTTTCTAGATTTTTACTTTATCTTTGGTTTGCTTGTGATAATATTCGACGAGCATTTCCCATGATAGATTGAGTGATGACATTCTTAAGGGAAAATCATCATGATTGATCTTTGAGCCATAGATACAGGAGAAGTCTGAGTACCCGTAGCATCGAAGCTATAAATGCAGGGGAAGTCTAAGTACCCATAGCATTTTTTTATTTGGGACCACACTTATAACTATGGCAAAGTCTGAGTAGCCACATGGTTTCCCATATGAAATTCGAAATGTGATACGTCGCCTTGGTTTGGTGCCATAAAGAGCAAATTGTGCCTGGTGCATATGTGAAACAAACACCCCCCTTAATCCAAAAAAAATTTCAAAAATCAAGGGCACGGACATAAGTGACTTTGTCACAATACTTTATCTTTTTTGTGACTCCAAATTTTTGGCTTGTAAAAATAGATAGATACTCCATTTTCGCCTCTAGCGGGAGGGGCAATTAAGCCCCCTTGGCGAATTTCCATGCCATGTGCGGTGAGCTTATTTGTTTGAATATCAAGTATACTTGTATCATCTAGAAATTGCCCCAATAATCTCTCAAGGCTAATTTTGGTTATACTTGGTTGGTGGAGATGATCCTAGACCATCTTTGTGAACTTGGAATTCCACTCTAGCCTAAAAACCCTACCCCTGCATAGATGTTATCCCTAGTCACCCACTTTGAGCCTTTGGACCTTTCTTCGAAAAACACATTGCAAGCCGTGAGCCATATTTTTATCCCTCTTTTGAACGCTACCCTCCTTGAAATTGAAAATGTAACTTGAGGCTAAAAGCCTGGTATTTACTTGAATTGGAGCCATGGAAGAAGCTTAGTCCACCATCATGATCACTTCAAGCTCACTTCCTATTAGTTTTTCAAACTCTTCACATAGTGTGTCTGAAGTTTCACCAAAAATGATATCATCCACATAAACTTGAACAATTCCTCTAGATTTAGAAATAAAGTATTACATTTTTTCCTCTTTGAAGCCATTCTCAAGAAGAAACTTTGAAAGTCTTTCATACCATGCTCTAGGGGCCTATTTCCGTCTATTAAAAAGCCTTATCGAACTTCAGGTAATGATTTGGTTGACCAATTTCTTCAAACCAGTTGATGTTAAATATACATTTTTTCCTTCAATTAGCCATTCAAAAATACACTCTTCACATCCATTTTTAACAGTTTGAACCCTATGTATGCAATAAAGACAATGAGAATTCTTATTGTCTCCATCCTTATAATAGGTGCAAAGGTCTCATAAAAGTCATTCCCTTCTTCGTGATTGTATACCTGTACCAGAAGTCTTGCTTGGTTTTTGGTGATATATAATACTCCGTATTTCCCTAGCATAATTTAAGTCCCAATACATGAGTATTCATGTATAAAATTTTTGAAATACCCATTATTTTTTAGTTTAGAGCCTGCCATAGCGTAGAAAATTCAATTACTTTTCCAATGATATAAAATTCGCTCACATTCGATAACCGGATAAGAAGTTATGGCGATTTTAAGTTTCAGTCATTAAACACAGTCATTTTGGTCACTAGAGTGTTGCGGAGCCAGTCTAAATTGGGGCATGTCGGCTAGATGATAGCTCTCACAGTCTCAGTCCAATAATCAGACCAGTAGTTCAATCTTAGTGTTATTTGACCAAGGCATACAGATATCAGTTATTTTAGTATTTTAATTTACAGATTTTCATTCAGTTCATGTTATATGCTTGGTCATGCATCCCCAGTATCTACAGACTTTTTATGCATACACAATATTTATAGATTTTACATATTTTTAGAATCTACAGATTTCATGCTCTCTATTCAGTACTCCATGATTTACATGTATATTCAGACAGTTATTATTCCTGTTAATGAAACCATGCATGTCAGCCTACCTTATTTAGCATATAAGTACATTCAAAGTACTGATCGCATACCTTTCTTTTGTGCTATGATGTATTATATCATAGGTTCTAATGCTCAGTTCTCGGATCGCGCTTAGACTTCTCAGACTCTCAGCAGTAGCAATGGTGAGTCCTCATATTTTGAGGATAGATTATTTTACTTTATGTCTTTAGTTCAATAGTTAGTGGAGTTAGTTGGTGCATGTCCCATCAACTCACAGTCAGTCAGTCTAGAGCTTTCAGACAATACAGTTAGTTATTCAATACTCAGACTTCATTTGATATGTCAGTTAGTTATTTAGTTTATCAGTAGCTTATCAGATTCAGACAGTTATTTTCTAGTTTTATGATTTAGTTTTGATTTCAGATATTAAAACCTTATGGCTTATCAGTTATTCTTTAGCATTTATAATTATGTTATTCAGTGCTCACAACATGTACCAGCTCATGGGTTAGCTTGTCGTCCCTCGGGACTGTAAGCACCATGTGATGCCCAGAGTGTATTCTTGGGGCATTACATGATAGTGCCATACTCATCGTGCTTATTTTTATACACCCATTTGGTCCCTATAATAGTTCTATTAGCAGGTATAGGGACCAAGCTCCATACTTTTCTTTTTTCAAATTGATGAAGTTTTTCCTGCATTGTATTTACCCACTCAATATTTTTAAGTACCTCCATTATAATTTTAGGTTTAATAGAGGACATGAATGCTGAAAAAACAATAAAGTTTCTAGCTTATGTCATAGTATACATTCCTGACTCCAATGGAGAAGTCAAATTCTCAAGTGAATGAGATAATTTGTGCTTCCAGTTAGACTTCTTAAAGTTGATTGAGGCTGACTAGTACTAGGTCCCTTAGAGTTTTGGTCCTGATTCACTTGTTGTGACCCATTAATTTCAGATTACTATAGTTGAGGACCTAATTCTCCTTACCCTCCTTCTTCAACATTCACTTTATCTTGAGCATGTTGTACTTTGGTATTTTCTTTAATTAGACTATCTCTTTGGATGGGGATGTGTACCTCCATATCTGTATCATTAATACTTGTAGGTTTTTTCATGTTTCCTAACTCTTCAAAAATGACATGAACACTTTCCTCAACACATAGTGTTCTTTTGTTGTAGATCTTGTAGGCTTTGATGGTTGATGAATATCCCACAAATACTGCTTCGTCACTTTGTAAATCAAATTTGCCCAATTCATCATTACCATTGTTTAATATAAAACACTTGTAACCAAAAAGTCTGAAGTAGCTAAGTTTGGGCTTTTTTTTAGCAACAAGTCATTGGGTATCTTGTTGAGGATGGACCTGATGAGGCACCTATTAGTAACAAAATAGACAGTGCTTACTGCTTCAGCCCAGAAGTTCTTAGAATGACCACCACCATTTAGCATGGTTCTGGCACTATCAATCAGGGTTCTATTCTTCCTTTCAACCACCCTATTTTGTTAAGGGATTCTTGGAGCTAAAAAATTATGACTAATTTTATTTTCTGCACAAAAATTCCTCAACTCTTGTATTTTCAAACTCTATCCTATGATTCACTATTTTTTTGTTCATTTTACTTGAATTTGATTAGCAAAGATCACCAGTACTTCAAATGTCTCATCCCTAGATTTAAAAAACATGGTCCATATGAACCTGAAGAAGTTATCCACAATGACAAAAACATATTTCTTCCCTCCTCTACTTTGAATTTTAATAGGTCCTCATAAGTCTATATATAGCAACTCAAGAGGTCTGGTAGTGCTTACTTGCTTCATTTTCTTGAAAAAAGACCTGGTTTGTTTTCCCCTGACATAGGAATCACATACCTTTTAGTGTCTGAAAACTACAATTTTGGAACACCTTAAACCAAGCCCTTTGAGACCAACTTGTTTATTAGAGATAAGCTCACATGACAAAGTATTCTGTTTTAGAGATCAATATTTTTACCTTGAGCAGTCATATAGGTTAGATCACTTCCAGGAATTGAGTCTAAATCATCTATATATATATATATATATATATATATATATATATATATATTTAAACCTATTATCCTTGAGTATAACTTCACTAGTAGATAGACTTGTAAAGGTGCACCAATTTGACAAAATTTTTACTTCATTCCCTTTGTTACAAATTTGAGACACTCACCAAACTATAATTCAGTCTACTCGCATAGTATGCATCTTTAATAACATAATTTAACGATTTCCAATCTTTCCAAAACCAAGAATGTAACATTTTTTACATCTATAACAGAAACACCTCCACCTTGAAGTGCTTAAGTGAGAGAAAATAGTCATTTTGCTTGTCATTTGTTGGAAGCATCCATTATCCATGAACCAACTTTAACTGTTTCCTCTTACTCTCACCTACATACAGAGATTATTTGTTAGCTTTGAACCTATTTTAGTTTGAGTTCGGGGAGTAATCACAACTTTCTTGGCCTGGCTAGGTAGTTTAGACCTTTTAGACTTTGTCAAAGGACCAGGTCCTTTCTTAAGTGACTGTTCTTACTGGACATACCTAGTTGGGTTCACTTTAACTCTTAGTTTTTCCTGACAATTCCTTTTTTGATGGACATTTCTTCACAATGATTACATAACAGATTATTGGTCGTAGATACATACTTGTTGTAGGGATTGAAAGGGAGATTATTATGTTAGAAGCTACGACCTCTACTATTATTTCACGTTTGATTTTTCAGATTATCTTGGATTTATGATGAAGTAGTCCAAATTAGAGATTTGTAAAAAATTTCTCTTATGCTGACTAGGTCCCTCTCTAGTTCAGAATTTTTTTCAAGAGAAGCTGTCAGAATCTCCTGGGACTTGTTTAGCTTTTCTTCAAACTCAATTTGAAAACTGCTACATTTTTATTTAGACACAAATTAAGACAATTTATTTAGTTTTTCTTAGATTTCCATATTTTTAGAGGTTAATTTTTAAGAGTGTTCTCCTTTATTAGATATTTGAATAGTTGGGGAAATTTTCTCATTTTCAATATTTTCTATCTTCTCTTCAAAAAAGTCTTTCTTAATGGTGAGCTCACATAAAGAGTCAATCCAAACATTGACAAGTTCTCTTAATTTCTTAAAGGAATAATCATTCAGATTTTGCTTAATATCAAGAAAAGTTACCTCATCATCTTCATCATCAGACTTTGCCATTAGAGCAAAGAGTGAATTGTAAATTGTTTCATCATCTTCAACAACTAGAATGGAGACATCTTCTTGGTGTTCTAACTTACTAGATCCACTTAATGAGTCTCCCTAAGAATCCAAGGCTTGTTTGACTATATACTCTATTGTAACTTCTCTGTTGGACTTATCTGGGACTTGATCCTTCTTCTTCTCTTTATCTCCTCCAGACTTCACATATTCTTTATAGTCTATGTTTTGTAAGGGACGATCCTTAATGAAATGACCAGGTTTTCCACATTTATGGTAGCACTAGTTTCCACTAGATGGTTTGCTACTACTTTCTTTCTTTTGAAATCTACCACTTCTCTTCATGGCTCTAATGAATTTTTGAGCCAAATAAGCAACATCTTTATCATCCTCACTTGGATTTGATTTTGAGGCCTTCAACATCATTGGTTTCTCCTTTTTAGGCTCTTTTTTCTCTTGGTCTTATAGTTTCCTAAGCTCATAATTTTTTGAATTCCCAATTAGTTCATCCACAATGAAAGTTTTAAGGTCTTTAGCCTCAGATATGACATTGACTTTACTTTCCTATGACTTGGGTAAGACACCCAATATTTTTTACTTTTTTACTAGGAGGGATGACTTCATCAAGACAGTGTAACTTATTGGTTATGAAACTGAACCTGGTATACATCTCCTATATTATTTTACTCTCTTTCATGGTGAATGCTTCATGTTGAGTGGGAAGCATATCGACTTTGGATTCTTTGGCCTGACTTGTTCCTTCATGAGATGTTCTCAAGCAATCCCAAATCTTTTGTTATTTCATAAGATGAAATACGATTTTATTCATCAGGGTCTATTTCACAAACTAGTAGTTTATTTGCCTTATAACTTTTCTCAATCTTTTTGCGATCGTCTTCATTGTATTCCCTTTGAGTCCTGGGAACTAATCTAGTAACATTGCCTTTCTTAAATTTCCTTATTGCAATATTTGGACCATCACATATGATGTCTCATAATTCACTATCCTCAACCATTATGAAATCATGCATCCTCGTCGTCTACACCTCATAATATTGCCCATTAAAATGAAGTGGTCTGGTGGCCGACTGTGCTTTTAAATTTGGTGGAGCTACCATAACTAAGGATCCACTCTAGGTATTAACCGTTTAGAGCGTACTGACTCTGATACTAATCTTGGACTTATATGAATCCACCACCAACAAGGGACCAGGTCCTTTGTTAATATTTGAATAAGGAAATAAATAAGTAAACAGAAAGTGCACAACAAAATAACACATGAGATTTTATGTGGAAATCTCCATGCTCAAGAAAAGAAAAACTCTGACCTATCCTTACAGGATTTTATCAATTCCACTAAAATCAAGAAACTAAATGATTACTAACTCAAGAAAGCGTAAGGATTTAACTTTAAATCCTATCTCTTGTAATACCTCTATTACAAATGAGCATGGAAACTGTACTACACTACAACCAATCAACTATCTCTAGTTGATGCAGCTAGTTAACTCCACCTAAGCTAACAAAGAACATATTGAATGAATATTTGCTACACCACAATGAAGGAGTATACTACACTTTTATAACGAGACACAAAACTCAAGAAATGAAGATATAGATCTATTGATTGACCAGGTCCCTTGAAAAAAGTAATTTCCTATTTCTTGAGAGCGCAACTTTTGCCTTTCTGAAGAATTCCTTTTGTAGTGAGAAAACTAGGTTTGCCCATTGTCACATCTTTACTTATATAGGGAGGGACTAAACGAATGTTGCCTTTTACTAGACCAAGTATCCTCATGGCATACACAACACTATTGCACTAGCATCACACTACCAGACAAAATACTATAGTGCACAGGAGGGCACAATTGTCTAGGAGACACTCGTATATTCAGCGTACGACGGACCTAGTCCCTAGATGTGATGGATATAAGTCATAATCAGAACTACATACAACAATTTCATCTTCATGAAAACCAATGGAATGATAATACTCAATTTTAGTTTATCTCGTATTTGATTCTAATGGAATAAGAGCAGCCTTAGCACCATTAAGGCCTTCTTCTGATATTAACCAAGAATGTACTTCCTTTGATTTAGAATGACCCCAACATCAGATCTTAACACTTCAATCCCCAAGAAATATTTAAGAACACCCAAGTCTTTCATTCTAAATATGGTGCAACACATCTTTAGCTACATTGACCATAGCAACATTGCTCCCAGTGATAAGTAAGTCGTCAACATATAATAGAATAACCAATATGTCATCTCCTTTCTTCAAGGTGAATAAAGAGTAGTCATGCATACATTAAGTAAAACCATCTGTCAATAATGCACACTACTAAAAAAATCAGGATTTCTGACCACAAAAAATCGATCATAGATTGCGATCGAAAAAACCGACCAGTTTTTATTTTTAATTTTTTTTAAAAAGCGACCACATGTGGTCTCTTTTATATTTTAAAATTTCAAAATAATAATTTCAATAATTTTTATATTAATTATTATTTACAAATAAAAAATAAAAAAATCGACCACAAGTGGCAGTTTATAATAAAAAATAAAAAAAGAAAATAATTTTAATAAACCGACCACAAGTGGTCAGTTTTAATTAAAATAAAAAGAAAATAATTTTAAAAAATTGACCACAAGTGGTCGGTTTTTTAACATTATTTTCTTTTAATTAAAATTAAAAAGAAAATAATTTTAAAAACCGACCACTTGTGGTTGATTTTTAATTAAAATAAAAAAAGAAAATAATTTTAAAAAACTGACCACAAGTGGTCGGTTTCTAATTAAAATAAAAAAAGAAAATAATTTTAAAAAACCGACCACTTGTGGTCGATTTTTAATTAAAATAAAAAAATAATTTTAAAAAAACGACTACTTGTGGTTTATTTTTAATTAAAATAAAAAGAAAATAATTTTAAAAAATCGACCACTTGTGATCAGTTTTTAATTAAAATAAAAAAAATAATTTTAAAAAATCGACCACTTGTGGTTGCTTTTTAATTAAAAAAAAAAATTAAAAAAATCCGACCACTTGTGGTCGGTTTTGGAATTAAAAAAATAAAAAAAGTAAATAATTTTTAGGAAACCGACCACTTGTGGTCGGTTTTTATTAAAAAATAATTTTATGTATAACCTAATATATTATTTTTGAAATTACACTGATTACACGCAAACGATAACCAATATAATAATAATAAAAATCAATCAATCTTAGATTTTGTTAAAAAATTACACTAAAAAATATATCAAATAAAATAAACAAATTATAGTAAACATAATCTTTATCTATTACTTATGTTTTAGTATATAAAATAAATATTTTCCTTTGTATATACATTAAATGGCGTTAAACAAGCATAATCTTTGTATAATGAATATGTATATATATATATATATATATATCATACCGTTGAGATAATGATATTATGCTACTATTTCAGTCATAATAATGTAATATATAACCGATAATTCATCAGAATATGATGAATGTGTTCTATTATAAGGTAATATACTTGTGGATGGGATGTATATAGTAAGCAATCAAGAGTCTATATATATATAAATATCTTTATGTATATATATGTGTGTGTGTGTAGTGATCGATTGATGAACGATGTGGTCAAAACCTAGTAGAATCTATCCAACATATTGAATACCTTGATTTGAAACGACAGAAGTAATAATATATACTGCACGTTGAAGTTATATTAATGTAAGCTAATCAAATTAATTGATCACTCATCAAAGTATGTATATGAAATACGTTGCATTATATTATTGGATAATATACTCATGTACGTATGTGATGTATATAGTATGTATTTAGAACTTGATATAGTCGATAGTGTGTATATGCGTGTGTATGTATAACTATATATATAGTATATACATATTATATAATGAAGGTATATTAATGACATAAGATAAACTAACCGATAATTCATCTAAGTATATGTGAAATACGTTGTATATTATTATGGGATCGTAAAATTGTGTATGCGTGTGATGTTTATAGTACGTATTTGAAAGCCGATAGACAATTGAATATATGTATATATACGTATATCTCGTGTAGTGACATATGCAGTACTAATCTAAAGCTAGATAACTAAATCTATATATCAAAATATTTTGATTAATACGTTGATATTATACTATTGAGAAAACAGATATTATATCAACGTCGCTTAAATTAAAATAAAAAAATATTATAAATTACAATAATTAAAAATTTAAATTACTTTTAAAGTCTAAATTCACTATCAATAACACAAAAGTTTGAACAGGAAGAGTATTATAAATTACAATAACAAACAACTTAAAATAGTAAATTACAACGTCGACGATGGCATATTGATTAGGATAAAGGGATATTACTTGAAAATTATGTTGAAAGTTGTATAAGTCACATACTTTCTTCCAGCTGCCTGCTTGCTCGGTGATTTTATTATATCTCTCCTAATTAATTATTATATGACGTTTACGTGTTAAAAAATTAATAATATTTAATAAAAATAAAATAGATATTTATAAAGTAAAATAGACATTTATGACATGAT
Source organism: Capsicum annuum (assembly GCF_002878395.1). Classification (NCBI taxonomy): domain Eukaryota; kingdom Viridiplantae; phylum Streptophyta; class Magnoliopsida; order Solanales; family Solanaceae; genus Capsicum; species Capsicum annuum. Next base: position 175,064,455 of record NC_061111.1, read on the forward strand.
TGTTTCAGCTGCTTCAATTGTAATTTTACTATATCACCTATAATTTATTATTATGAGTCATCTAAGTTTTTAAAAATTGATAATCTTGATGTTTTAAATTAATTTGACATCTTATTTGAGATCCACTTAAAAAAAATTCACAAGTACTTTTATAGCAATTTTGTCATATCACTTTAATTAGTTATTAAGTTATTTAAGACGTGTCGGTTTCATAAAGATAATAATATACTGTTGAAATATAATATAATAATATAAGCTATATTAAACAACAATTCATCAGAGTATATATAAAATACGTTGTATTACGAGATAATGTGCTCGTGCATGTGATGTATATAGAACATATTTCAAAGTTGATGGTCCATCAAATATATATATATATATATATATATATATATATATATATATATATATATATATATATATATACACACACACACACACACACACGAATCTCTCGTTTAGTGATATACATAGTAGTCGAAAGCTAGCTAACTGAATATATCTATCCAAATATTTTGAATAATATGTTAACATCATATGATCAAGGTAATAATACACTGTTAAGTTATAATAATAAAGCTAATTAACCGATAATTCATCAGATTAATACGTTGTATTACGATATATATATTTAATACCGTATTTAAAAATTAATTAATCAAAAAATATTTGTAGAATACGAAATGCATTGACATTATTATGCGATTGACATTATTAATTTTATTTACATAATTTATTTATAATTAATTTAAAAATAATAATTTTATTTATTTTTTAATATTAATTTTATATTGTTACTATACTTATTAAATATAAACTGTATGCAATTCAATTTTCCTACTTTATTTAAATTCTAGCCATGTTATACTCAAGTGTCAGTTGAGTTTAATTGGACTCAATCGAAATTCCCAATTCAATTTTTTTCAATCTATACTTAGTTGTTGTATTCATTTTCTCTAAATCTCATAGAGAAAACAATCAAAAGATGTCAACTTGATTAATTATTCTTATTATTACTATTATTACATTTATGCACAACTTATTTCAAATTTATTATCGATAATTTTTATATAATATTTTTTATGTGATATGCTCGTGTATGTTATGTAATATTTATATTTATTTGTGCTTGGTTAATGGATGTAATTTTGTTCTAAAGGTATTTTTGAGAAAAATACATTTAAAAGCACTTTAAAAACTTAGTTAAATAGTAATAGTTGCTCTAAAGTGGTTTCTAAATTTATTAGTTAAACACAAACTTTTTCCCGCCAAAAGATAAGACATCAAAGTGATTTTATAAAACTAAACTCATTAAAGTAAACTACACGCGCGGAGCGCGTATACGAAGACTAGTAGTTATTTGAAATGTGACGTAGTTACTTGAAAATGGTTTAAGTAAGTGACTTGAAATGTGAATTAATTATTTGAAAATGGTTAAGCGCAGTGACTTGCAATGCGAATTAGTTATTTGAAAATGGTTAAGTGTAGCGACTTGAAAGGTCTACTAGCTATTTGAAAATAGTTAAATGTAGTGACTTGAAATGTGTACTAGTGACTTGAAAATGGTTAAGTATCGTGACTTGAAATGTCAATTAGTTATTTGAAAATGGTTTTGAGTGTAGTGACTTGAAATTGATTTAGTGTAGATAGTTGAAATGAGATTTTTTGTGTTGAATGTAGTTTTGTGTGATGACTTGGGAGGTGACTTAGTCACTTGAAATTGATTAAGTGTGGGTATTTGAAAGGTGAATTTATCATTTTGAAGGTAGTTTAGTTTGTTTTTTTGGGAGGTGACTTAGTGACTTGAAATTGATTAAGTGTAGATAGTTGAAATGTGAATTTTTGTTTTGAATGTGGTTTAGCTTGGTAACATGTGAGATGACTTAGTCACTTGAAATTGACTAAGTGTAGGTAGTTGAAACGTGAAGTTTTGTTTTGAATGTAGTTTAGTTTGGTAACATGTTTGATGACTTAGAGACTTGAAATTGATCAAGTGTAGGTACTTGAAAGGTGAATTTATCATTTTGAAGGTAGTTTAGTTTGTTTTTTTGGGACCACAACCACCTCTGCAGCCTGCAGCATCTGAAGACGAGCAATTCTTTAGCAGGACCGACATCTATGCAGGTGCTGCATTGGGCTTTGCAGTGAGTGTGTCAATGATATTTATACCGCTCTTGGTTTCTAGAAGATGGAGAAAATGTTACAACAAGATGGTTGATGTACTGGTTCTCAGGGTGTTTAGCAATGTTGATATAAAGAAACGACGTGCTAATACTAGCATCAGTGAAATATATCGGTAAAAGAAAGCAGGGAAATACCACCGCCAAGTTCAAAGATCGCGCAGATGATTGAAGGCTTTCAGTTCTTATTTCTATAAGACACCATATCGTTACTTGTAGCTGAATGTCAGCATTTGCATGGATCGAGTGTGTTCGTACCCACCTGTCTTTTTGTTGTAATTTAAGGTGTATTACTGCACTAACTTTGTACCAAATGCATGTTTTCTAAACTTCGTTTGTATGGTAGTTACGCTTTTCCTGAAATCCAGTGTGCACCGGTTGTTTCATTTTTTACCTGAACTATCATAATTTACATATTAAACACACCTAGTAGAGTAGATAGTGATAATCTAGATAGGAAAAGGGAAACTGATAGTTGGTCTAATCAGCTTCGAAGTGTGTTTTAGACATAGATGTTGATAGTTCGGATAGGAAAAAGAAACACCCTGTTAGTTGAGGCGTGAAGCTCACGCAAAAATGATAGCTCAGGTGTGTTACTTTATAGTTAATAACAATCTTATTGCTTACGTAATATAACTAATTAATGTGGATCCCAACACCACCTTAAAAGGATTACACTACTAATTAATTTATATAATAGTATTCTCATCATCTGAATCTTCTGCAAAACAAATCCTTGAAAGGCTGCAGAGGTGGTTGTGGTTTTTTAAAAATTAATTAATTAATTAATTATAAAATCCAACCACTTGTGGTTGGTTTTTGAAAAAGATTTTCAGAAAATCGAAGATTTTCAGAAAACTGACCATAAGTGGTTGATTTTCTGGGAATATTTTTAAAAATCGACCACGTAAAAATTAAATAATTAATTTAAATAAAAATATCGATCACATGTGATCGATTTTTTTAAAATTAATTAATTATATTAATTTAAAAACCGATCACACATAGTTGGTTTTGTAAAAATTAAATAATTAATTTAAATAAAAATATCGATTACATGTGGTCGATTTTTTTAAAATTAATTAATTTAAATAAAAAATCGACCACTCGTGGTCGGTTTTATTAAAATTAATTAATTAATTTAAAAATAAAATCGACCACTTGTGGTCGATTTAATTTGAATTTTTAATTTTTAATTTTTTTTTCCTTTTTTTAAAAAATAATATTGAATTTTAACAACATATATATATATATTATCTTTAAAAAAACCGACCACATGTGGTCGGTTTTGAAAAAGTTACCACGCTTTTACCAACCATGCAATTTGGTCGGTTTTGTGGTCGAAAATGCAGGACAACCGACGACATGTGGCAGTAGTAAGATTAAGGTTCCATTGCCTTGAAGCTTGCTTGAGACCAACAATGACTTGAGGAGCTTGTAGACTTTAGTCTCCTTTTGTCACTTGGAACCTTCTGGCATTTCCATGTAGACTTCTTCTTCAAAATCACCTTAAAGGAATGCATTAAAGACATCCATATGATGTAGACACCATCCTTTGGATATTGCCACTGTAATCACACTTCTATCTGTCACCATCTTTGCAATATGTGAATATATTTCATGATAATCCAACCCCACTGTTGGCTGTAGCCCTTGGCTAGTAATATTGCCTTAAAACTCTCTACTTCATTGTTTGCCTGGTATTTGGTCTTATAGATCCATTTGGAACCTATAGTGTTATTTGGTCTTATAGATCCATTTGAAACCTATAGTGTTCTTACCCTTAGGTAGGTCAACAACTATCCATGTGTTGTTATCCTCAAGAGCTTGAATCTCCAGTTTCATAGCTTCAGCACATCTAGCATCCATGACAACCTTCCTGAAATGCTAAGGTGTAACTAAGATAGAAAACTTAGCTAGGTAATTCTAATATTTACTACTGTCCTTGTTATGTGATAGGTTATTGCCTAGTAGATGCTTGCATCCTTGATTTATGGTAGGAGCTACATAGTCTTGCATCTAAATAAGTGGTTTAGTGGTTCTAGGGGTCCTTCTTGGACCAAGTGGTAGAGAGGTAAAGGCATCTCTACCAGTGTTGTCTGGTATAGATGTCAAAGTGTTTGTATTTGCAACTGCATCAAGTTGTGGAGTACTGATAGTATCAAATTTTTTGCTAGCCGGTTATGGATCAGATGAGTCAGTTTCTCGGGGAGTATCACACTCTTCAGGAAGTAAAAAATCAAGTATGTGTACACCTTTGGTTCATCTGTAGTCTGCATTTGACTCTATATGAACAAAAGCAAGAAACTCTTCTTGAAATGTGACATCCCTGTTAACAAATAGTCTTTTCGTTTGTACGTCTAGTAGCAAGTATCTCTTTTGGGACTCAGAGTACTACATCAATATAGCAGGATGGGCTCTTGTAGAAAACTTGTCACATTTTGGAATTGTTGTGGCATAACATAAGCATCCTAAGACCCTCAAGTGAGATAGATTAGGAACCTTGACAAATAAAAGTTCAAAGGAACTTTTACCGGCTAGAACTGAAGAAGGCAACCTATTCATCGAGGCTCACTATAACGTAGTGCCATTTTTACCCTATACAAGTCATTTTGTGTGTAAGATTATGTGTATATATGTATGTGTATATGATGAAATGTTTCACTGAAGCGGAGTCATGTGACACCCCTTCACTTAAGGTAAATTTGTTCCTGAAAACTAGAAACCAGATTTATCTAAGAGACAAACAATCATTTCCTTCTAAAGTTTTGCCATTATCAACATTAAATGAATTTAAACTGACAACACATAAAAAGAGGAAATAAAATACATATAAAGCTGATACTTTATATGTAAAGAATACAAAATAAATAAAAACTGCATTACATCAAATAGACTGAGGGGTTCTTTACTAAAAGTTTGAGGATTAATGAGCCTAATCCCATAATCTTTGCACTCATCCTCAACTTCTTGTTGGAAAGTGTCTTATTTTAACAAGTACTAGAAGAAGAAGTCTCTTTTCTCACTTGGTGTCCAGTATTTCTATAGGGAAAAAACTAAATTTAGATAAAGGAAAGTCCCATATTGAAGGTAAAACATTTTCTAACGAAGTTGACTCATGTCCAGGACTTGAACTTGACACTTCTGATCAAGGATGAAAGAATACTAACTTTCACTTCGCTACAACTCTTGTTGGTAGAAAAAGTAACTTCCATTCACAGTTGATAAATACAACATATTATCAAATATTCATGAGAAAGTAAAAAGTCAACTAGATAGAATTTATAGGGGTTGAGATCAAATGAAGCTACCACGTCATAAATCCAACATATCGCCTTAGATGAAGAAAAAACCGCAATCACACCAACAAATATAGAAAATTTAAATAATAGGATTATCTATTAGTACCAACAAGTATTATGTTGAGATGTATATGATCCATCCGTTCTTAACTAGGTGTCTTGAATTTGAGCCTTAGATATGAAAAAAATCACTTCCAAGAGTGCCCCTGAGAATTTGAGTTAGTCAGGGATTCAATTAAAAAAATATTGAACATCAAATGATAACATCATTATTACAATTTACAGTTTATCTAAATTCCATTGGAATTTATTTTATCTAGAACAGTGATAATTTCAATATAATGAGTTATCATGTTTAATATGTTATTCAGATGTTTGATTTTTTTTCCTTTACAAAATGCGTTAAAAATAATAAATTAAATGTAAATATGACGACAGATTTAGTAGAATTTACTTCTTAGAAGTTGAAAACAAATGTTAATATCACCATAACATTAAAAATCATGAGACAAAAGTATTGAGAGAACTTAGTAAGTGCGATGCAATGAAAGAAACAATTTCAATTCAATACCCGAAACTGAATTTTTCAATAAAAAAGAGAAAAGAAATTACTGATACCAAAGTTTGAGCTTTGCCCAAAAAGGGTACTCAAGTTAAACATTCCGGGGAAAAAATAGTCCAATAATGCCACTCTATTTTTTGTCCCAAAAGTAAAAAATAATTTTTGAATTCTTGAATAGTATACCAAATTAAGCAACACAACGCGATAAAGGGACAAATTTTATAATTTGGTCTCCAAATTGTAATCTGCACTAGATTCACTCACATTGATTGCCTTTTTTTTTTTTTTTTTTTTAATTGTGAGTTTGACATTCTAACTTTAAATTTTTCAGTGTGTTTGCCCTTTTCTCACTTTGTGTTGCTTAATTTGGTTACTATTTTGACATTGCACTCTATTTGGCTACATATAATTTTTATTTCAACAGTTCATGAAAGGATGCTATTGAGATAATGAAATAGAGGCAAAGCATTGAATTGTTCGGTCACTAAAAGTTGAATTTGAGCACTTTTGAGTGAATATCTTTTTCTATTATTGAAGATGTATAACATGGGTAAACTACATAAATAACCCTTATATGGGTGACTTTGTTTTATGTTCCTCGTAAGAATGGTCTTATAAAACTTTTTTTTTTTTCACAATTATCTATTTGTCCTTAATATCTCAAATATTTTTAAACAACTCTATACTTATTTATCTTTCAATTTTTTTTCTTTTTTTTATTTTACTTTAATTTTTATTTTTTCTTCTCTCTCTTTTTAGGTTTTCTCAATCCATTTTTTCACTTTTATCGTCTCAACCTCTATTTTTTTTTAAAATTCTCTTTTATTTTACTTTGATTTTTATTTTTATTTTTTTAGTTTTTCTCAACCTTATTTTTTTTTCCCTTTCTCCTCTCAACTTGAATTTATTTTTTAAATTTTTTTTCTCCTTTTTATATTTCTTTGATTTTTATTCTTTTCTCTTTTAATTTTTCCTCAATCCTTATTTTTGTTGTCTTTTTTTTTTTTGTTTTTTCTCAACCTTTTTTTTCTTTTCTTCCCTCTGTTTCTATATTTTCTTTATTTTTCTTTATTTTTTTTTTTAAAATATTTTTCTTCATTTTCTTCTTTTTTCACAATTTTTATCATTCCTTTTCTTTTCTTTGATTTCTTCCAATCAAGTTATGCCCCATGAGCAAAAGTTGACACTAGCACATTGTAGAGGCAAGACTTATGACTTTCAAACAAGAAGTTACGTTTCATGGGTAAGAGTTGCCACTATCACATTGTGTTTTGATTTATGAGATGTACTGTAACTCTTACCTTAGAGCCACTCAAGAACTTTCAAACAACAAATTACGCCCCATGGGCAAGAGTTGACTTGACCACGATATGTTTTCATTTATGAGATGTTCTACAACTCTTGCCTTAGAGATAAGACTTAGTTCAAGGACTTTTAAACAATAAATTACGCCCCACCAGAAAGAGTTAAAACTACCACGTTATGTCTTCACTTATGAGATGCTCTACAACTCTTGACTTAGAGGCAAGACTTAGCTCAAGGACTTTCAAACAATAAATTATGTTCCGCGGGCAAGAGTTGATACTACCACGTTATAGCTTCATTTATGAGATGTTCTACAACTCTTGCTTTACAGGCAAGATTTAATTCAAGGACTTTCAAACAATAAATTATGCCCCATGGGCAAGAGTTGACACTACCACGTTATGTCTTTATTTATGAGATTTTCTATAACTCTTGCCTTAGGGGCATGACTTATCCCAAAAATTTTCAAACAAGTCACGTACATTGGGCAAGAGTCAACACTAACACATTGTGTTTTTTACTTATGAAATGCTCTATAACTCTTATCTTAGAGGTACAACTCATCCTAAGGACAATTAGACAATAATTTATGCCCCATGGGCAAGAGTTGACACCACCACATTGTGTATTATTTTATGAGATGCTTTATAACTCTTTCCTTAGAAGCAAGACTTATACTAAGGGCTTTCAAGCAATAAGTTGTGCCTTATAGGCAAGAGTTGGCATTACCACATTGTGTTTTGATTTATTGGATATTCTATAACTCTTGCCTAGAGGTAAGAATTAACCCAAGGACTTTCAAACAACAAGTTACGACCCATGGGTTAGAGTTGACACTATCATATTATGTTTTAATTTATGAGATGTTTTATAACTCCTTCCTTAGAGGCAAGAGTTAATCCAATGACATTTTCATTGATGATATTTTAGTGTATTCTAAGAGTAAGGAGGATCATGCCAATCACATTCAAATTGTGTTGCAAACTGTTAAGAATAAGAATTTGTATGCTAAATTTTCTAAGATTGAGTTTTGGTTGAATGTTGTGACTTTTCTGGGGCATGTTGTTTCAAGTAAGGGGATCAAAGTGGATCCACAGAAAGTTTAGGCGGTTAAGAGGTGTCCTAAACCCATGACTCTAATAGATATTAGTAGCATTTTGGGCTTGGCTGGATATTATAGAAGATTTATGGACAGATTTTTTTTTATTTTTACTTTGTTGACAAGGTTGACTTAGAAGAAGGTTAAGTTTTTTTGGTCGATGCTTGCGAGGATAGTTTTGAGAAGTTGAAGGATAAGCTGACTTCTGCACTAGTTTTGACCCTACCTGAGGGTACTGATGGTTTTATTGTATTTGTAATGCATCCCGTGTGAGACTGGGTTGTGTTTTGATGCAGTATGGTAAGGTTGTGGCCTATGCTTCTAGCCATATTAAGGTCCATAAGGAAAAATATCCGACTAATGATTAGAGTTAGCGAATTTGGTTTTAGCTTTAAAGATTTGGTGCCATTATCTATATGGGGTGCATGTGGATATCTATTCAGATCATAAGAGCTTACAATATATGTTTACTCAGAAGGATTTGAATCTCTGATAGAGGTGACAAATTGAATTGCTCAAGGATTATGAGATGAGTCACTACCATCCAAGTAAAGCTAATATTGTTGCTGATGCTCTTAGCAGATTGTGTATAAGAAGCTTATCTCATGTTGATGAGGATAAAAGATGATTAGTGAAGGACATTCACCGATTGGCTAACTTGGGAGTTCATCTTTTAGACTGTGAGGATGGGGGAGTCATTGTACAAAAAGTGGTTAAATTATCTCTTGGTTCTGAGGCGAAGGAGAAGCAGGCTTTGGACCCTATACTCATGTAGATTAAGGATGTTGTGGGTAAAAATTTATGGCTTTTAAGATTGGGACAGATGGTATTCTGAGGTATCAAGGTAGGTTGTGTGTTCCTATTGCTGATGGACTGTCGAAAAGAATTTTGACTAAGGCTCATGAGCTAGGTATATAGTTCATCCAAGTTCTGCTAAGATGTATCATGAATTGAAGGAGCTATATTGGTGGAACAGTATGAAGAGAGATGTAGCAAATTTTGTGGCTAAGTATATAGTGTGTCAGAAAGTTAAGGTCAAACAATTGAGGCCTGATGGTATGTATCAAGAGATAGAGTTGACCATATGGAAGTAGGAGATGATAAATATGGATTTCATTATGGGTCTTCCGCAGTCTCGTAATAAGTATGATTTGATTTGGGTTATTATGGAGAGAATGACTAAGTCTGCTCACTTCTTGCCTATGAGGACTAACTACTCAGAAGAGGATTATGTGAAGTTGTTCATTCAGGAGATTGTGAAGTTGCATAGTGCGCCAGTGTATATTATTTCAGACCATGGTACGTAGTTTTCTTCTCACTTTGGGCATTCATTTTAGAAAGGTTTGGGTACACAGGTGAACCGTAGAACTGTTTTTCACCCTCAAATGGATGGGTAAGCAAAGCGTACTATTCAGACCTTGGAGGATATGCTAAGGGTCTGTGTGATTAATTTTAAGGGTTGGGTTGATCATTTACCTATTATCGAGTTTGTTAATAATAGTTATAATTCAAGCATTCAAATGGCTCCTTTTGAGGCTCTTTATGGTAGGAGGTATAGGTCTCCTATTGAGTGGTTTAAAGTTAGTGGAACTAGGTTGTTTGGTCTTGACTTGGTTCACCAAGACATGGAGAAGGTGAAAGTGATTAGAGAAAGACTTAAGACTGCTCAGATTCACCCAAAGTCTTATGCAGATGTAAGGCAAAGAGAGTAGGAGTTCAAAGTGAATGATTGGGTATTCTTGAAGGTGTTTCCTATGAAAAGAGCCATGAAGTTTGGGAAGAAGGGAAAGCTCAATCCTCATTATGTTGGCCCGTATATAATTTTAAGGAGAATTGAGAAAGTTGCTTATGAGTTGGATTTGCCTGCGAGTTTGGGTTCTATTCATCTTGTGTTTCATGTGTCTATGCTAAAAAGGTGCGTGGGTGACCCTTCCTTGATAGTGCCTGTTGAGGACATTGGTGTTACAGATCTATTATCTTATGAAGAAGTCTCAATCGAGATACTGGATAGACAAATTCATAAATTAAGGACTAAGGATGTATCTTCGGTGAAGGTTCTTTTGAGAAATCAAAAGGTAAAAGAGGCTACATGGGAAGCTGAAGAAGATATGAAGACCAAGTACCTATTCTTGTTCCCCATGTTGGGTGAAAGTGCTTAAGGTATGAGTTTTATTTTTCTCTTGTTACTTTTCGAGTTTGTCATTTGATTCTAGTGTATTCTTGCTATTCTTGTACTAAAAGTATCCTAACTCATCATTTGGGGACGAATGATCCTAAGGGGGTGGGGGATAATGTAAGATCCCTAAAAATTTCAATCATTTTATTTTGATCCTCCCATGTTCATAATATCAATTTTTTACTTGAATTATATTTAGGGATGTTAAAAGAGTGTTCGAGGAAAAGTTCAGAATTTTTGGAAGGGGTTCAAGGTTATTTTGGGAAACTCACGTAGTGAGAAACCGCGATATCACTGTGTCACGGAGGTTACTCTCCGTGATATTGGCGTGGCACAGAAGATAACCTCCGCGATATTGGTGTGCCAGGCCACAATGTAATTTTCATCCAGTCTTGTTTTTTTTTTTTTCACTTAAGGGTGAGAGACTTTTGGTCTTTTCACCATTTCCATGACTTTAAAACATAAAATAGTCACATTTCCACCAGTTTTCAAAGATCAAATCCCCCTATTTCACTCTCAAACACAAAACCCAAGAACATTCAAGGGTTTCATTGTGCATTCATCATCCTGGCTCCAAACATCAAATTGATTACTAATTCTTGGGTATTTCGTGTGTATCTCTTCCCTAAACTAATTTTATACAAAAGCATGTGTTTAATTGTTGTCTATGTGGTTTAATTGTTGGGTTTTGAATATGTATTGAGGGATTTGGAATGGTTGTTACATTAATTGAGTTTTCATGATTTTGAATTGGTTGTTTTTGCATTATTATCATGATTTGAACTAAGTAAATGCATGGGTATGAGAATTGGAATGGAGGATATGAGCTTTCCCAAACTTATGATTTAATGGTTTGGAATTGGCTTTAACCTCGACCCAACTTGTGAAATTGATTTTGAAACATGGATACATACATAATCTACTTCACTTTTGAAAACCTTGTAGTTCATAAAAAGGTTAATGGAACAAAAATTGTTTGTGAAAGGTCTTGGTGGCATTGTTTGGTTTTAAATTGGAAACTTTGGAGTCAATTTGGCTAATTGGTTTTAGTATGACATAGTGGAATTCGCTTGTAAGCTTAAACTTTAATTGACATGACAATACCAATGGTAAATGCCTAATTGAAAGACCCATTGATTGATGGATGGGAATATGTGTAAATAGTTTTAATTTGGGCTTAAAATGGGGTTGTGTAGCTCACCATGGAAGGTATAGGTCTCGAGGGGACCGATACTGGAAACCACATTTTCCAGCGTGGGGGTCTTTATGACCGTGTGCATAGTTCACATATTATATATATATACTTTTGGAATGGTTGAAGCCTCGATGTGAAGCCTCAGTGGCTTTCTCCTTTTGTCAATTTTTCTCCGATTCCTGCGGCTAACACATATGGGGGCCTTTCAGCAGGGGGAGCTAAACCCATATAGATCGTAGGTTCTATTAGGACGGACAAAGCTACACAGTCTAGGCTAATAGTTTTAAATCTCATTTGGTTTACTTTGGTTTTGGACATGGAATTATTTTGTCCCTATCCTGATTACATTATATGTCAATGCTTATCCCACTGATTGTCCTAGGATGCTACATTGTTTCATAATGTAGGACCTGAACACACTTTTTTTACCCCTGTGCAGTGTTTGGTGAATTAACATGTTTGTTAAATAGTGTTGAGCCTTCATCCTTCAGAAGGCCTTATCATTTTCATATTCTTTTATTTTGACTCAGTACTTTTGGATTCTTTTGGTTCGGTCGAGAGCTTGTCCCGACCTATTTGGTATTATGGTTTAAGAGACTATTGTGGACAAATGTGGGTTAGTTGGTTGTTGATTGACTCTTAGTTTTATAGAGTTATCTATTCTTCTTTTATTACTATCTTAATTGGCTTTCGTATTATTCTTTATGGTTATTTATGTGCTCATGAGGTTAGACGAAGGGGGTGGTCTCCGGTCCATAGTGGGCTTGAGATACCCGTCATGGTTAAGCCCTGATTCGGGCCGTGACATACATACATCATATATACAAGTAAAGGAATGCAACATATTTCCTATTTACTCTGATGAGTTATTAGTTAATTTATCTTACATTATTATAACTTCAAAAGTTTATCATGACTTCAATCGTTCAAATCAAAGTATTCAATATATACTTGAACACATTCTGTTAGCTTTGACGTACATCTATACATGAGACACACATCAACTATCAGGTTATAAATACACACACACACACATACGTACGTACATATACATCTCGATAGACAATATATATTTATTTATTGAAACATAAGTAAAAAATAAAGATTATGTTTAATGTATTTATTTATTTATTTTATTTTATATAGTTAATATTTCTTTGTTTATTTTAATATTTTTCTTACAAAAACAAACCACAAGTGCCTTATTTTTAAATATTAATTAATTTTTACTTTTATTATATAAAAAACCGACTATATGTGGTCGGTATAGTAAAAAAACATTTAATGTATACTAAAAATATATTTGGTTTTATATATTATTTTTTTGAAAACCAAATCCGACAACAAGTGGTCAATTTTATTTAATATTAATTATATTTTTATTTACATTAGTTTTTTGAAAAATCAAACTCAACCACAAGTGGTTGATTTTTTTAAAAATATTTACTCTTTTATTTTTTTAAATAAAAACTGACCATGAGAAGTGGTTTTTCTAAAAACAAAATCGACTACCAATGGTCGATTTTTCATAATTTTTTAAATTATTTTTTAATCGAAAAAGTGGTCGGCTTTTCTAAAATTTCTTCTTTTTTCTTCTTTTTAATCAAAAACTGACCACGAGTGATCATTTTTGTTATATAAAACAAAAATATTTAATACATTATGTATAAAAGTTTAGTAAGGATTTTGAAGTAATTATTTTGTAATTTTAAAATATAAAACCGACCATAAGTGGACGATTTTAAACTAAAAGATTATGACAAAATCGACTACTTGTTGTCGGTTTTCTTGTGACCATCATCCGTGGTCCTTTTTTGTGTTCGCTTTTTTTTTAATAGTAAGAGAAATCAGAAGGGTATAGCACCATAGATATATGTAAGACCCTGAGACTACCCTCTGGATGTCACTCGATGCTTAGGACTACGAGTAGCCCTAAAGATAGCCCATGATACCTTCTCAGCACAAAACTATGGTAAATATACTTAAAAAATGAGTAGGAACTATAATTAATAATCTGAGTTCAAGTGGGTGAACAATCTCAACAAAACACTTTAAACTAAACATCATCTAGAAATCATGAAAACCAAAACAACCATTTACAAGTCTTGACAAGCCTCTACTCATACTGAAGAGAAATTGAGACAAACCACAGTTGGCTCAAAGAAAAACATAAAGTCTGAACTTATAAATAGTTGAACATCTGAAAGTAACCATAGACTTGGCCCTCGAAAAATAAGGATTCACTAATTGACGTGGTGTAGGTGGTAGTGATCTACTAAGGACGAACACTAGAACCTACATTATGAAATAGTGTAGCCACACAGACATATATATGGTCATTATTTCTAGAATGTATTAAGTATATGGGGATGAATGTAATAAGTAAAAAATTATATAAATCATAAATCTTAAAACATGCATGCTAATACTGACTCACCATGATCATGAATAAACTGAGATACTATAAAACATAAATAGCAAAGCCTGAAACTGGTAAAGTTAGTGAGTCAATACACTTAGTTTCTGAAATCATCTTTTCGTAGGAGATTCTTTCAATCGACATAAATCATGTGAGCAACATGGCATCCAATATCTGACCCAGGTTGAGGAGGGTTTTCCTGTACCTTGCCATCAGTATAGAAATTAAACTGGAATTATCACTAAATTAAGCCCATTTTGGCAAGGGATACACTCTCTGGCGAGGACCCCTTTAACCTACAGTGGCACGTAGTTTCTATAAATTTGGGTGCATTGAACCCATATTATCTCCGTGCTAAATACTACTGTCAAAATATACTAGTGCTCATAATATATGAAATTCACCTTAAATCAAGCATATAATTTAAAAGTCGAAAAACAAATCATGCTTCTATTACTAAATCATGCTCATAAGTAACTGTGTAAATTTAATATCATGTTTGAGATCATAAGATCAAAATTGAGATTATAGTCATGCTATAATAAACTGTAACCGAAAATGCTAAGTCTGTCTTGTAAATTGAATGAATCATGCTGAAATTATATGCATTCACCAACCTCATGGAATTCAAAATGTTGAAACTTAATTCATAAGATCAATTACACGAGTAAAATCCTGAGCAAACATGAATTCTTGTAGTAAATAAAGTTTAAATCACAGGGTAGCACCATAATTTCAAAAGCATGGAAATTGGATATGAACCCTAATCATTAAATCCATAAATTCATGTAAAAACGGAGCTTTTGGGCACAAGGATGAAAGGTAATCCTTGTTTAAACCCCACATACCTTAACTTAGTGATTTTATTTTGGGTTTAAATTGTATTTTCATTGATAGCCAAAAAATATTTACAATCATATCAAATAGTCTTGGATTAACTGCTATCTTATATCTCTATCACTACTATTATCTATAAAGATAATCAATAGAATTCAAAGCTTGTTCCTCACTACTGCATTCTCAGAGTTTATGAATATACATTAAGCTTCTGGAGTGTATTGTGTCATTTGGTGTTGTTTCTTTCTCTGATGTGAATATGTTGTACAATCTCCTTTAGTATTATGTCAACATTTATTTGTGTAAGATGGAATCTACATTTGCTTGTCTCCCTCCATAACAATGCAACTATCATAGCAAACCCAATTGTTGAAATCTTTGCTATTCCAATTTTGCTTCTTGCCATTATATTTATCCATTGCAGCTCACAATCCCAGTATTGTATTGCTCTTCTAAATCCCAGCCACATACACAACCTCTGCCATAGGCTATTAGTCTTTACACAATCAAAGAATAAGTACTCAAATGTTTCTATTACCTGCCCGCAAAATGTACAATCAATAGAAACCTGTATACCCAGCTTGAGTAGGCAAGACATAGTTGCAAGCCTGTTTTGCACAACTAACCATAGTGTAAACTTAAAATGAAGGTGGATCATTTTATGCAAAGCAAGGTTCTTCGAAGCAACCCTTGGGTACTGATGCATTATTATTTTGTATATTTTGTGAATAGATAAGGAGTTTCCTTGCATTACTCTCGCAAAAGCTATGTGTAGTCCACCAGCTCTTATAGGACTCTACATAATCCAGCTTCTAGCCTCAAATATTTTCCTTATGACCAAAAAAGCATTCTTAGGTATTAGGATATCTTCTAAGGTTTTGTTCTTGATGTAATATCCATGTATCCATTTGATCCACATGCCTTATTTATTTATGAAGATATTCCACAATTGTTTCAGTCTTGCTGCTTTATTCCATAGGCATAAATTTGTAATGTTCAACCCACCAGCAGTTAGAGGCTTACAGATTGATTCTTATGATACCAGAGCTTTCTTGGATACTGTTACATTGCCAATCCACAAAAAAGTCCTGCATATATGCTATATGGATTTGATTACTCTTTTGTGCAATAGGAAAATTTGTGCCCAGTATGCTTGCACCCCAAAAATAACTGATTTGATGAGCCGGACCCTTCCTACATAAGACAACATTTTTGCTGACCAACATGTATTCCTTGCTGTAATTTTTTCTATCAAAGGTTGTACTAAGATATGTTTAATTTTCTAGAAGCTAATAAGACTCCCAGGTAGCTGAAGGGAGGTGACCCCTTAATAAATCCCAACTCTTCCAAGATCTCTCTTTTTGTGGGATCTGCAACCCCAACAATATACAAAGAACTCTTGTCTAAGTTGTCCTTTAGTCTCGAGGCACGTGAGAATCTCAAGAATACAATATTTATCATCTGTACTAATAATAGATCAACTTTACAATATATTAAGAGATTATCTGTAAAGCAGATGTGTGTGCTGGCTATTTTCCAACACTTTGGATGGTGATTGAAGTCACTGTTCTCAGGCATTTCTCTCAGTTCTCTTCCCAAGTACTCCATGGCAAAGAAAAAGAGGTAGGGAGACATAGGATCTCCCTGCCTTATTTCTCTCTTGGTTGAGACCTCCATTCATCAATAGGTAATATGGTACTATGGATATACATTCCATTATCCATTTGACAAATTTAGCAGAAAATCTCATGTCAACCAGTAATTTTTGGAAGAAACTCCATTCCAAGGTTTCATAAGCTTTCCTCCAATCCACTTTTAGCACAAATTGAAGGGAAATCCATTTTTAGTGTAACTCTTACAGATTTCATGGCTTAATAAGATATTATTCATTATGCTTCTACTCTCTATGAAAGCTGATTCGGAATAATTTACCGGTTCTTATATCACAGCTTTGATTTTATTAGTTAGTACCTTAGAGATGATTTTATATAGAGTGGCACAACATTCAATAGGTCGATAATCTTTGAACTTGGTAGGGGATGGGACCTTAGGGATAAATGTTATAGCAGTCACATTAATAGTAGGCCACAACTTGTTTGAAAGAACTACTTCACAGATGCTAGTATGTCAATTCCCACCGGTCCCAGTTTTTTGTAAGGAATTCAATAGGGAATCAATACACCTACGGGCTTTATCTTTAGGCATGGTTTTTATTACAACAAAGATCTCCTCCTTAGTCACCGCTTGATTAGTTCCCTCTGTTATTATACTGTTAAGCAGGTACCTGCCCTCGCAATCTCAGTATTTAAACTAGGTAGATCTTTTGTGCAGTCTCCCATTAACCCTGTAAAGACAAAGATGAATTCTTGCTCCACCTAGATATGATCTATAAGCTTCATTCCTGCCTCAGTGTATACAGAGGTGATAGAATTGATAGAGGTTTTGATCTTCCCCTGGGCATCAAAATATCCTGTATTAGAGTCACCATAGTCAATCCATAGTGCTCTAGTTTTTTTCCTCAGTACTCTTTCCTCAACAATGCTCCACTTTTCAATATCATGTATTAGTTGCTTCTCCTTATCACACAAATCAACATTCAAGACCTAATCCTTCAGTTGATTCTAAATAATCTCAAGTTTCTCTCTAACTGCACTTAGATACTATTTATAGGATGCAAAAAAGTATTAAGCTCTTTAAGCTGTAGTTTAAGATCCTTGAGGTTACTCGATACATTGACAACAACATTCTCATCCTTCTGTTAGTTCCAACTCTCTTCACAATCATAGTGAAGTCTTGGTGCTCTATGATGTGAGAAAAGAATCTGAATGGCTTGGGGTGGATAGTAGTATGTTGTTTACAACTTATAATTATTGGAGTATGGTCAGATATTGAGGGATTTCCATATTCAACTTCTACATGCGCTATATTCTAGACCAATTAAAGTCTCCCAATGCCCAATCAATCTTGCTATACACTCTTCTACTAATTGATTATTTATTACACCAGGTAAAATGCCATCTCTTCTTTCTGACGGGGGTGAGTTGCATTACCTCTAGTATCCCTTGAAAACCTTGGACTTTCTGTTGTGTGACATCAGACCCTATTCTATCTCCAAAATTCAGCACATTATTAAAGTCACCGTATAGAACCCAAGGTTTCTGAAGCTGTAAATTGACCTGTGTGAGCCCATTCCATAAATTTTCTCTACTCTAAAGATCATTTGTAGCATAGATCACTGTGGCATATATTGTCAGTTGGTTACCTGGATCTTTCACTAGACAATTAATAAATTGTTCCTGAACTTTAGTATATTCACTAGGAGGTAAGGCTTCCAAACAATCCATATTCGACCATTTTGATGACATTTGTGATTTGTGCAGCTATTCTATTTATTTTCTATCTTCTTTAGAGTTCTTTGAATATAATTTTCCTTTCCCCTTGTTTTGCAGACACCCAAAGAAGGCTATCTTATTTTTAGCAAGAAAGAGTTTTACCTCTTTCTACTTATGGGCTTGATTCAAGCCCCTAATGTTCCAAGTTGAGATTATCATAAAGGTATGAATGGCATATAGTTTCCTTGACTATTAGCTTCCATACGCTTTCCTAGTTGAGGTGAAGTAGTGTCTTCTTGCTTCTGTTGTCTGCCTTTTCTCTGTCTTTGCCTAGCCTCCTCCTGTGGATCTGTAACACCCCATATTTTTGCGCTAGAATTTTAACTATCATTCCTACACGTGTAGGATATAATCCAAATGATTCCTATGTGGTTATAAGTTTCATGATCATTATCCTAGTGTGTGAAGTTCTCACGAGGTAAAAAATATTCATAGGAAGCAGTTAGAGTGAAGTTGAGCTAAGAGTCTTTGATTCGGCTAAATCTTTGCATTAGATTCTACTACGGTAGAATTTGAACGTGTATAACTTTTTATATACATAGAATTTTTCAGCTCAAGACCTACCAAATTGTAGAAAATTGAGTTAGATTTCCAACGATACCAATTTTGCCTTAATTCGATACCCGAGTAAAAAGTTATGGCATTTTTCATGAGAGGCAGTAAGCCGATGCAATAGCAACGCGATGCGTTGCTGTCCCCAACGCGATAGACAACGCGATATAGAGCTATTTCACATGTTGCTTCAGTTCCTAAAGGGTCTAGGGTCACTTTTATCAATTCCCCTTACCTAAAACCGTGTCCATAACATATAATTTCAGCCCCCAAAAGCATTAGATACATTATTATTCATCCCTTCCCTCCAAGAAAACCCTAGTCCCCTCAAGAACACCAAGAATTTCATTAAATTCTCTTCGAGAAAAGCAAGAGCCCGAGCTTCCTAATTCAATAACTTCAATAAGAAGCTTTAAGAACACCATTAGAGATTCAAAGTTCAAGCTTTTACATTCAATTAATCAAATAAGGTATGTGGGGTTATGAACAAGGATACTCCTTTCATCCTTGTGCCAAAATTAGTTTTTAAAGTTGAGTTTACATGAATTTACATGATTTACAGTTTAGGATTCATACCCAAATATCATTATTTGATCCTTATGAAGTTACAAGTAATTTAAGTGTTGAATTGCATGACTATTTTCACATACTTATATGTGTGACTTGATTTTGTATATTGAGTATTGAATTTTGTTATTTTGACTAGAATTGTTAAAGCATTTTAAGTTTTTCATTATTGAACATGGATTGGGATGATTTGACATGACTTATAAGAAAAGGGTTTTTAAGCCCTAAGTTTTGGTCTTGAAATTTCAAGAAAGATATGTTTTAAGTATTCTTAGAAAAGCACGTATGCAGATTTTAAGCAAGATTTTGATCTTTTGATCCTCAGCTAAGATATGGGATCCACATAGTTAGTTTAGATACAGTTTAAAATAGAGAGACGCATAACTAGTTTTCATTACAAACCCTTATGCTAGTCTTAAGGTGGAAATTTCTACAGAATGAGCATACAGATTAAAGAGAGTAGTATTTATCACCGAGTTGGGTATGATACCAAGGTCCCATGCCCCAGAACTATGCACTACCGTAGGTTTTAATACCCCTAGTGGGTTCAGTATAGTGATCACTCTAGCTAGGTTCTATTCTGATGGCAAGGGTAGAACAACTCTACCAATGTGGGTAAGAGACGTTGGACTCCATGATAGATCACATGGTTATGTCGGTTAGAAGAACCTCCCAAAGTCCCTAAATCCTAATATAAAATGTTAGAACAATTTGAGAAAACTAAGTGTAAAGGCTCACAAATTTACTCAGATATTGTCTCACCTAAGACTTCAGTTATTAGATTTCAGCTTTAAGTTTTAAGATTGATAAAGGTGAGACCTTTTCATATAGCCTGGATGATTTAAAGAAAATAATCAGAGTAAATTTTACTAGAACTAAGTGTGATGACTCATAAGAATTTCTTTTACGCTTTATCACTCATGATCTATGATTTGTTAGTTTTGATCATTCAAGCCAAGGTGAGTCTCTCACATTTAGCATGTAGTTTTGAGTGTTTATTTGAATTATTGCATTATTATTTTTACTTATGCATTCACCCCTACATTCTCAGTACATTCCAAAAGTACTGATCCACATATATGTCTATGTGCTACATTGTTTCATAATGTAGGCATGAGTTGTAGAGCAAATATCATATTCAGACAGTTTGCAGCTTCCAGTCAGTAGGTGATGAGTTCTTTTGATTCAAGGGCTCGAGTCAGTCATAGTTTGAGTAGTATTTTATTTTTTCTTCGTTCAGTCTTATTGATTTGGGATAGCTGGGGGTCATGTCTCAGCTACCTACAATCAATACTAGTAGAGGCTTCATAGACAATCAGTAGAGTTAATGTATTTGATTTTAGTTTTGTTTCGTATAATCAAGTTTGTAATCATTTTAATATAGTTTTGTATTGATCATATTTAAAAAAGATTTATCTTTTGCTCATTTCTTTCAGATTTATGTATTTTATTTAGTTGCTCGCAAGTAATGCGAGCACAAGGGTTAGCTTGGGATCACTTGTGGTCCTAAGAACCATGTGACGTCTAGGAGGTAGTTTGAGACATTACAAACTTGGTATCAGAGCATAGAGTTCAAGTGTCCTAGGGTGTCTGTGAAGCCGTGTCTAGTAGAGTCTTGCAAAATGATACAGAGACGTATGTACTTTTCTTTGAGAGGCTACAAGGCATTTAAGAAATGTTTTCCTTCTTCATGCTCTAGATCGTGTTGTATTGTTCTCTTAGAAACTTCTGTCTATTCATGCGTAACTCCATACTTCTCTATCTATGACTTATTCTTGAGATAACATGACTAGTAAGTTCTAATCCTCCCAAGATAACGCTTTCAGATTCACTATCAGTAATTTCAGAAGTCATACAAGGGGCTTAAGAGGAGTTCGCTAATGTGTTACAAGTTCCATAAGTTGAAAGTTATGTTCTCATCCTTATGAGTTGTTCAATTGAGACAAAATAAGATATGTATTTAGATTCCTCATTAATCCTTCTATACAGATAGTGCTCATGAGAGGAGATAGTATGAACCTAGATTGTTAAATAGAGTTTGCATTCAGGGGATAGTATGAACTTCAGTGTTATGATTTATAAGTTGTAGAACCTTCTTATAGTTAGAAGTGTGGGTTTAAAGTGCAGTGACAAGAAAGTGGAAATGACGATTGATAGAAAGTATAGAGATAAAATTATGCATGCTATAGATTTTGTGTTATGGTGATATTTGTTAGTTTAGTGGAAGATAGAGAAGGAGTTATTAGTTAAGGTGAATTATTGTTTGCTTTATGTATGAAATGAGTTATTAATGATATTTGTTGTGTTAGAAAGGTATTGGATATTAATGAAGTATTTGTTGGTTGAGTATTGTTGATTTAGGCTTCCCTTGAGGTTACAAAAAGGGAGTTTAGTTGAAACTCATAGAGCTATGAAAGTAATTTAGGTGTATAGATGGGTAAATAGTCGTAATGTGTAGAAGGAGGATGTGCTAATGGATTTTAATAAAGTATATCATAGGATTGTGATCGATTATGGTTGTTATGGATTTCTAGTGGACTAGTGTTTCTTAATGTCTTGTTTTATAGCTTCCAAGTGAGAATAATATGTGAGGTTGGATTGTTAATAATGCCTAAAACTAGACACTAAGATTGAACAGTGGATGATCATCAAGTTGGATGTAATGGTTGCTTGGTTAGTGATGCTAGTTATATGAAGGTGAACCAATAGGCTTGAAATAGTGAATGCAAGAATTTAAGTTTATTGATTTGAGATTAAGTATGATGTTGTAGGTATGATATACAGGTGTGCCAAAGGTGATATGGGGTTGCATTATTTTCTAAGGTTATTAAGTGTCGTGTATGGTTAGTAGTACCCTTGAGTTGCTAAGTGGAAGAAGGGTAGTTATATAGTACATGGTGTTCTTAATAGCTAAGTTAAGGAGTTTTGGATAGATGGTGATGAGTCTTTTAAGTATGATTTTGATTCTTATGATTAGGGAAAAATATAAGTATAGAAGTGTGATCTTGGTAGACTATGATTATGTGTTTAGTGAGGTAGATATGCTAGCAAATGAGTGTGTAAGTCTTTGATAATGATTATTGAAGCTAGAAAGTTAAGGATGGTATATGAAAGGGTTGTTTAAGAATGAAGTCAGTAAGTTTGAAATATAGTTTATTCTTGTGAGTTTAGCATTTATGTGTAGACATTAGAATGAAGAAATTATGGCTCAGTCTCAAGGATATGGAGTAGACCCATAAGCTTAGAATATCAACTTTGACCTAAGGGGGAGATGGTAGAGTGCAGAATCAAATCAAGTTTTGAGAATTAAATTGTGATACATGTCAATAAGAGTTGTGATGAGATAGTGATCCCTTCTTACTCTAGAGTATTCCTTGGATGTCAGTCATTATCACACCAAATCCATGTCTTCTGTGATAGATCCATGAAAGGCCAATACTTATACACTTCTTGCATACTTAAGTCCATTCTTTGCTTCTAGAAAGCAAGTAATAGCTTCACTCTCTGGTTCGAGTTATCTCTCATGAATCTAAGAACTTCAGTCTTATGTTGAATAGCTTATGATAAGTATGAACACAGGTTTTAGAGTATGATCAGTTCTCAGAAACTTATGATCCTAGTGAAATCCAGTTTATATCATCTATGTCCTTAGCTTAGATCTCTTTAATGAATCCATGCCTTTGACATTCTATTCTTCAAGCATCAGTTAAGCGTCTGAATTATGTATAGTATTCTTTCATGCTTCAGGTCCTTATGTGTTAGCCCTTCAGTGACCTTTGCCTTTGTTAAGATAGTTGTGATGATAATGGATAAGCAATGGTTTAGATGAGAGGGAGTTGATGACCCTCATTAAGAAAGGTTACTTATGCTTTTCTAGCTAAGGCTAAAGTATGAAGTAAGATTGAGGCCAAGTCTTTGATATATGTCATGGTTAGTTGAAAATTGGTGTGTATGTTCTTAAGAATTGTCACGACCTGAACCGGGGCTCTGGCCGTGTCGAGCATTTCCGAACCCGAAGGCCCAGAATGCCCTTTGTCTATCTGGTAATCATGCACATAATTCATATGATCAAAGTAATAAGGAATAGACACAATAATAAGAAAACATGATCAACAATTTAAAACAGTTAAAGGACTGAAAACATGCCCAACAATATTTAATAAACATCTGCAATAGTCTGCGAAATCTCTACTGACATACTATCTGAATAACTGGGACAAGGCCCCCAGCAGACCAAAAGCCATACTGAAATAAATACCTAAATGACTAGGTGTAACGCCCCGGAAAATAGGTCCCGGAGCGTCACACGGTGCTTGAGTCTACGAGTAGCCCCAAGCTAACCCTTTGAGCCATTTTCATTCAGTTCAACACAAATCAACGTGGTTTCCATAAATAACCCTCAAATATCAACAGAGTAATCATCATCCATGAATAAAAGAATTTCAGAATGATAACAAAATACGACTTATTAGTCAACTCCCAACATCTATACTAGTCTGACAAGCCTCTAAGAAAATCAATAAAACCAGCGAGCCATTGAGACATGCCCCAACTGACTCATACTCAGTTATCAAATGTAAACGATTCCGTGAAACCAACATCAGACATCACGTCCTTGGAACATGAGGACTCACCACAATAGAGGATGTAGAACAACATGCCCGAAGATCCACTGTCGAACTTGGAACTGAGCACCTAAACCTATATTTCGAGAAAATGCAGCCCACATCCGAAGATGTGGGTCAGTACCATGGAAAGGAATCGAGTATATAGGGGTGTATGCAGTTGTATAAACATCATCATCATAAATATTTATAAG